>NC_081256.1:18153143-18466893 GCF_030490865.1 Poecile atricapillus
TTCCCAGCTTACTCGTTTCTAAAGAGCACCCAAAACTTCTAATGAAAATCACTAGGCAAGTATTAGGTGTTGGCACTGCATCCTGCAGCTGCATTTTACAGAGAGCATGAAGGTTCATGAAGTATCAGAATGTGTGGTTGAGGAAACTTCTCTTCCAGAAACTTTAAATATTATAATACAGATAGGACTGGAGTGCTCATTTTATTATTCAGGTTGACTGGAATTGGTATTTGTTTCATTAGAAGTTTGAGAAGTTTGGTTTCTGCTTTTAGGGAAACATTGGAGGATTAATGTCATAGAGACAAATGTTGATGGGTGCAAAGTTTCAACCACTTTCCTGTCTTTTCCAGTGTTACAACATGTAATTTTCATTTCCGTGTTTGCTTTGGGACAAAATGTGGCCCCTGAAGAAAAGAGGGGTGAGGGCAAAGAAGGAAATACAAATTTCAGAGGTGGGTTCAGGAGCTGGGGGCAGAGGGAGGAGGAGGCCATTTAAAGAGTTCTAGCCAGGAATCTAAGAAACCCAAAAGCTATTTTGAAGACTCATTCCAAATGTTTCTAATTTCATTCATATCTTTTTGTTTCCTTTACTGCTTAACTGGGACAAGAAAGTAAAGCCAGGAAAGTCCAATCATAGTGGGAAACAAAAACCTAAATATTGGAGAGAGAAAAAAGGCAGTTCTTTGCAAAGCAATTCTGCCTTTTGCTTGTCTCCCATTGTTGGTGTTACTGTGGAAAATGTATAACATCACTTTTTTGGAAAATGTTAGAACTTGTTCAAGTAGAGATGGTTTATATAGTCTAACATGGAAGAACTACAGGATATCTATTTCTTTACCATTTGCCTAATAATAAGTGAGCCTGTTGACCTCCGCTGGACTATTACAAATGTGAAACTTGGCACTCAAAATTGCTTGCTCTAAATTTTCCAGTTGCTTTCTCTTTTTCCATTTGATGTCATCCTGCCAACTAGTGATTTTATTATTATAAACAGGACATTGTATTCACTTTTAAGAAGAAATATGAAGCTGAAGGTAAAATTACAAACTGCAGTTTCTCAGCTGGCAAAATACAAAACAATGAGCTAAAAATACTGAGTAGAGAAAGGGTGTTGTGGCAGGGAACTCTGAAATATCTACAAGATGGATGTGTTCTGAAGAGCAGAAACTGACTGACTTCAGCTGAGCAGGGCTAAACTCTGAAGAATCATCAGATTGTTCAGCTTGGAAGGCAGCTCTAGAGATCATCTACTCCAGCCCCATTGTTCAAAGCAGGGTTAGCTGGAGCAGGCTGCTCAGGGCTGTGCCCATTTGGGGTTTGGATAGCTCTAAAGATGAAGATTCCATAACCCCTCTGAGGAACATGTGCTGGGGCTCAGAAGGACGTGTCTTTTTTCCTTCAAATAGATTCTCCTGTGTTTTGTGCCCACTATCCCTTGTTCTGTTGGATACCACTGGAAATTGTCTTGCTATCTTCTTTACTCCCTGTATCAGGTGTATTTTCACATTGAAAAGATCTCCCTGCCTGAGCCTTCTCAAAGCTGAGCAGTCCCAGCTCTCTCAGCCTCTCCTTGTAGGTTGGATGCTCCGATTCCTTAATTGTCATCAAGGCACTTCAGCAAGCTTGCAGCACTATGCTGATATCTCCCTGGTACTGGGGAGCCCAGAACTGGACACAGCACTCCAGTTGTGGTCTCACCAGTGCCAAGAAGAGGGGAAGGATTGAAGGAATGCATCCTTTGGCCTTCTGGCAACACTTCTCCCAGTGCAGCCCAGGAGGCTCTTGGCCGTCTTTGTTACAGTGACATATTGTTGGTTCATGTTTAACTTGTCCATCAGGACATCCTTTTCTGCCAAGCTGCTTTCCAGCTGGTTCTCCCCCAGTCTGTACTGGTGCATGGGGTTGTTCCTTCCTGTGTGCAGGATTCTGTTTTTCCCTTTGAGCTTCATGAGATTCCCGTCAGACGGTTTCTCTGCCAAGGTCCCTCTGAGTGGCGGTGTGGCCGGCTGCTTCTCCCACAAGGCTAAAAGGGCAGCAGACAGGGGGGCCAGCCAGGATCCACTGCATTGGCAGGAGGCAGTCAGTGCTCACTTGCTTCCCTCGCAGGGCAGAGTTACTGAACTTTGCTCTTGCAGGCAAATGAATGCAATGAAGCTTTCAGTTAAAATTTGCATCTTGGTATTTAAGCACAGGACCTCACATGCAACTAATCCAAGTTGTTGAAGGCCAAATTTGTAGTTTTGGCTACCCCCTCAGAAATGTGGCATCCTTCCTTTGGCTGATGAGGGGAGAGGAGCAGAGGTGCTCTGCTGTGTCCTTCTGCCCACTGGAGAGGGAAGCTCTGTAGCACTGTTGGTACTGCACTGCAGCTCTACTTTCCATTTGTTTCTTTCTCAAGGAGTGTTACAGCTGGTAACAGGGATTAGCACTGTGTATAGTAAGGGTTTGACAGCGTGGTCATTGCTGCAGATGCCCAGGGAAATAATTGGCTGATAAAATTAGAAGTGTTGGTAAAAATGGCAGCCTTGAGCTGTGCAAGGGGTGTTGGAGGAAAGCAGTCAGCCTCTGAAACAGATGTCTTTCCAAGGCAGGTGGACAACTTTAGTTAGGAATGAGTGCAGGGCAGATAAAACATTGTTAAACAGCTTGTTTCCTGGAGATTTTCCACTACAAAAAGCTAGTGTTAAGTAGAGCAAGTCTTACTCAGCTATAATAGGATATGTAAAAATGCTCTGGTTTCTGATGGAAACTGAAAAATTACTTGTTTAGCAAATGTATAAGCAACATTGCTGCAGAACTGACTGTTATCTTGGAGTGGAGTGGAGACACGAAAAGGGGCAGATTGTGATCTCTGCTCTCTCACTGAGCTGTTCTGTGACTGATTAAATGTTCTCCATAGAGAGATACATCGGATTAGATACATAGGTGACATACAGAGGATTACTCAGTGGTGTCTGAGCATATCAGATCCAGTTCCTCTATATTAGGATTGATTCCAGAACCTGTGATGGTGACTGTACTTGCTCTGGGTACTTCTGCTCTCCAGGCAGCCTGGGTGACTGTACCATTCTTGGACTGATGAGGAGACCTCATGTTAGTTCCTTTCTCTGCCATTAGCTGAGTAAGTAAAACTCTTGAGTAAGTATGCTCAAGGTGCTGTTGCCACTGATGTGATTCAGCTCCTTGCTTCTGGTTGGCTTCTTTTGGTCCTCCTCTCTGTTTTTATAACATTTTGTACCACAGTATAGCTACAGCAATTATGGTGATGCTGTTTTGAACAGAATGATGCATGGTCTGTGCTCTCAGATGCTGTTGCCAGTGCCTGGTGTATGTAGACACAGGGCACCTTCACCTTTTTCTTTACAGGGAGGTGCGTGTGATCATTAGAAGTGCAGCTTCAAGCAGAATTTGTGGTGTATGGTTGGATAGGGTTTTTGCTTTCTGATCTTGTAAACCATCACACCTAACTTTGCTTTGTTAGAAATCCGTTTAGTTGGGGAAAACAGTAATAACTTTTGCATCTAGATTGTTATACATACAGCCTTGTTCTTGCCAGGATACTCATTTTATGGAGAGAAGTGGAAGGAAAGAAGATGAGGATAAAATCTTAAATAAGTCTGACAGTGTCTCTGCTTCTTACAGGATTCCAGTGGATCACAAGGTGGGGTTTTGATGAGCAGAGAAAGGTGCCATATCCCTTCATGTTTATATGGGTTAAGTGGTGCAGTTCAGGTGTGCCAAATACTGCCTCTTGATATCACAGTGCTTTGCTGGTGCCCTGCTCTCACTACAGGTCAGATAGCACAGGGTGGAGAAGAGATGAAGTGCCCAAGTCCTGGTGTCAACACAGGTATCTGTCTCTGGTGCTGTAGCTGAAGAAACCCAGAACTACTCCAGCTGGTGAGGTGGTGTATCCCTGCTGTGTATTTCAGAGCTGATCACTAGGACAGGCTGGCCATTACCAGGAACAATATTTTCCTTGTGCTTCACTCTGATGGAGAATGCTTTAACCTGTCCATCTGTCTCACTTTTTGGGTGATTGGATCTTTGTTACTAGGTTATTCTCAGACCACTCCATAAAAAGAAAACCAAACAACCCATAAATCATAATATAGATGGCCCAAATGCAAGTGTATGAGGCAGAGATGTCCTAGAGATATCACAGCATGGATTAGAAGTGGGACAGTCTGGAAAAGACTAGCAAAAATATTCTGGGAGATAAGGGATTGATTTACAAGGAAGGATTAACTGTTCAATGTGTATCTGCCAACACTGAAACTAGAAGTTTGTGAAAGATATAGTAGTTGATAGTTAAAAATACATGGATCAAAATGAAAAAATGAGAATCATTTACAATGGCGGGAGGATAAAAAGGGGTGTTATAAGGACAAGTAAGGTAAAACAAAGAGGAAGCCTTTCCTGTCCAACCCAAAATAGACTGTAGTGTAGACTGCTAAAGAAAGGACTGATAATTCCATCACTAAAGATGCTTGATACCATACAGGAGAAAGTCCTTGCAAATGTACTGTCATGAACAGCCTGGCTCTGACCTATGGGGACTGGATGACCTAATGTCTCTTCCATTTCTAGCCCTGTGCATCTATGATTAAAGTAGTTTATATAATGCAAGTGCATTTTCAATTATACTTTGCTTTCTTGCGTGGGATAGTGGTGGTGCAGAGAACTCATTATATTTGTGGCACAATTACAGCATGACTTGTAGGAAATACTGCTGGTACTTGGTCTCCCAGAGACTCTGATCTCGTTTGTGAATATATGTTGGCTTTTCAAGCCATATAGGTATTAGACTGCAGTGCTTTTTTTTCTGTCTTCCCCCTTACTTGGAGGCCATAAATATGGAGGAAATAATAGAAGAATAAATAAAGGGAATAATTGATTCTGTTTTGGCATTCCAGTAAGCAGTCTCTGGTGAAAATGTAAAAGTTTATTGTTGTAGATGTGTAATACACCAGGAGTCATTGTCAGCTGCTCTCTTGGACTGAGGTCTGTTTTCTGAACCAGGAGAGGACATTACCTGAAACATAAACACAGAGAAATTAAAAGGAGTAGTGCTGGTTTGAAGTTGGCTTTCAATGCATTTTGTGCTCTGCTGGATTTTTTTGAGGTCTATAATGATCAGTGTTTGAAGGGATTAGTTTTTGCTTCCAATTATTTTATATTTTTAGTTCATTTTGAAATTTATGCACCATTCCAAAAGAGTTTTGTGATGTGTCAAGTGTCTTTGTCAGTCTGTTACAGGGCATTCAGAGTACCATCAGAGATTTGTCAGGGTACTTCTCTTGCAGGCATATTTTTAAAATATATTCCTTTTAAGAGGCTGTCTTGGAAGCAGTCACTCTTGGGTTTTAACTAAAATCTGCCAGCATCAAGTGTGACAAATGTGGTAGACTCTACAAGTAATAAATGTCTTTAGGAGTGAGTTGCTGAAGTCTCAAATGCTCAGGCACTGATTGGTCTCTGAAATTTCTCTTGAAGAATGGGTACTTCATCCTGATTTGAGTGATGAATATTGGCAGAATTGGTCCTATGCTTATTGGCACTTTGTAACAAACCTACGCTGACACTGTGGTCGAGCTGGGTTTACTTGTGATTGAAGAACGAGATTGATTTTTGTGGTTGCCATAACAATTGGATTGTTGTGTGAAAAAATGTTAGTGGCATTCACTGGAGCGAGTTGACAGCTCTAGGATGCCTGTTCCCAAATTAAAACAACTGTTTCCAGCTTTGAGAAATGGTGTATGCTTAGCTTTTGCAAGATGGTGCTCAGCAGGGTCTTAGAAATGACCTGAAGAACTTAAAGATTCTAAAAGTGCCTCTGCTATGCTTAATTTTAAAATGCCAGCTTTGAACTGGAGTTAATAAGGGTAAACCAGGAGGCTGAGCTTTCACTCCCACCAGGCTATTGTATGTATTCACAAAGTGGAGAGAACAGCACAATCTAAGGAGTCCCTAGAAGAATGTAAATGCACTGCAAGTGTCTAGACATGCAGTCACTCGTACTGTAAATGTCTTAGCACTGACATACTCAAGTTTAAAGAAGGCTTGTGCTGCTGAAACTTTAATAAACAATGGTCATTCCTGTCTCACCTCCAGCTGAAGCAGTCTGGACTTTGGAAATGGGCTGATGCTTCTGTAAAAGATTGGGCTTGGTGCTTCAGGAGTCTTTGGATGACTGGAGGGACTGTGGGCCTTGACAACTGCACCTGGGGCAGGGCAGGGTGTCAATGTGTAGCCACTGGGCTGACTGAGTCTTAAATGCTGGAATTCACAGATAGCGGGTTTCAGCCACCTTCAAGCTTCTGGCATGCTCTTTGTTCTCTTTTGTAGTTGTTTTGGATGTGTTGGTCTTTGTAAATGTCTAGAAAACATCACAGGAGAATGCTTTGGTCTGAAAGTTGCCTGTGGGAGGGGAGTCAGAATGGGGAGGTAAATAAGCTAATTAAGTCCAGGTGCCTTAATTCCATCAGCTTCCTGAGACAGGGAAGTGGAGAGGGAGGTGCTGATCTCTTCCCCCTGGTGACTGGACATGTGGGAATGATTTAAAGCTGTACCAGGGGAAGTTTAGACTGGATATTAGGAAGCATTTCTCTACTGAGAAGGTGGTCAAACACTGTAAGAGGTCTCCTAGAGAAGTGGGCAATGCCCCAACCCTGTCAGTGTTTAAGAGGCATTTGGACAAAGCCCTTAATTACAACATGCTTTAATTTGGACAGGCTGGACCAGATGATTGTTGTTGGTCCCTTCCAACTGAAATAGTTCTATTCTGTTCTGCTTCATTCACTTCCCTTCCATTTCCTTCTCTTCCAGCCTGTGTGTCTGGGTTTCCTGTTGGAAGACTTCCAGTGATTTCCTGCTCAGCACCTTCCTTAGGTGTTTTGATTTTCTTGTAAAGAATCTCTCTCTTTTTCTCTCGTGAGACTTGACAATCTAAACTCTGCCCACAGCCTCATTCCTGAGCAGTCCAAGCTTAGACAAGTGCCAAAGCTGGGGCTTCAGCCTGAGTGACTTGAGATGTGGTGGCTGCTGCCAGGACCAGGAGGAGTGGTGATCATGTATAGGAGCATGGACATGGTTTGGCTGCCAGCTGATTTGTGCTTGTGCTGCCTGGGGTGAAATTCCTCCATCCTCTGCTTTGCCTGGTTCCTGAATAGCTGGGTCATACTTTACTTCTCTAGAACCATTCCAGAGCGACCTGGAACCGTTCCAGAGGGACCTAGAACCATTCTAGTGCCTACCTAGAGCCGTTCTAGATCGCTCTAGAACCGTTCTAGAGCCGACCTAGAACCGTTCTAGGTTGCTCTAGAACCGTTCTTAGGCTGCTCTAGAACCGTTCTAGGTGTGTTTCTTAGGCTGCTCTAGAACCGTTCTAGGTGTGTTCTTAGGCTGCTCTAGAACCGTTCTAGGTGTGTTTCTTAGGCTGCTCTAGAACCGTTCTAGGTGTGTTCTTAGGCTGCTCTAGAACCGTTCTAGGTGCGTTCTAGGTCGCTCTAGAACCGTTCTAGGTCGCTCTAGAAAAGTTCTAGGTTGCTCTAGAACAGTTCTAGGCGCGGTCTAGGTCGCTCTAGAACAGTTCTAGGCTGCTCTAGAACCGTTCTAGGCTGCTCTAGAACCGTTCTAGGTGCGTTCTAGGCTGCTCTAGAACCGTTCTAGGTGCGTTCTAGACTGCTCTAGAACCGTTCTAGGCTGCTCTAGAACCGTTCTAGGTGCGTTCTAGGCTGCTCTAGAACCGTTCTAGGCTGCTCTAGAACCGTTCTAGGTGCGTTCTAGGCTGCTCTAGAACCGTTCTAGGTGCGTTCTAGACTGCTCTAGAACCGTTCTAGGCTGCTCTAGAACCGTTCTAGGTGCGTTCTAGGCTGCTCTAGAACCGTTCTAGGCTGCTCTAGAACCGTTCTAGGTGCGTTCTAGGCTGCTCTAGAACCGTTCTAGGTGCGTTCTAGACTGCTCTAGAACCGTTCTAGATTGCTCTAGAACCGTTCTAGGTGCGTTCTAGGTCGCTCTAGAACCGTTCTAGGCTGCTCTAGAACCGTTCTAGGCTGCTCTAGAACCGTTCTAGGTGCGTTCTAGGCTGCTCTAGAACCGTTCTAGGTGCGTTCTAGACTGCTCTAGAACCGTTCTAGATTGCTCTAGAACCGTTCTAGGTGCGTTCTAGGTCGCTCTAGAACCGTTCTAGGCTGCTCTAGAACCGTTCTAGGCTGCTCTAGAACCGTTCTAGGTGCGTTCTAGGCTGCTCTAGAACCGTTCTAGGTGCGTTCTAGGCTGCTCTAGAACCGTTCTAGGTGCGTTCTAGATTGCTCTAGAACCGTTCTAGGTTGCTCTAGAACCGTTCTAGGTGCGTTCTAGGCTGCTCTAGAACCGTTCTAGATTGCTCTAGAACCGTTCTAGGTTGCTCTAGAACCGTTCTAGGTGCGTTCTAGATTGCTCTAGAACCGTTCTAGGTGCATTCTAGATTGCTCTACCGTTCTAGGTTGCTCTAGAACAGTTCTATGTTGCTCTCTAGAGCCGCCGACCTAGAACCGTTCTAGGTCGCTCTAGACCCGTTCCAGATAGCTGTAGAACCGTTCTAGAGCCGCCGACCTAGAACCGTTCCAACCTGCCACAAAAGGCTGGTAAGGACAGAATCTTGCTTCATGAAGGGTTTCCTGATGCTCTAGTGTGTACATGCAGTTCTCTAGACTGGTATTTAATGTTGTTAGCATTTATTAGTGGTGAAAATCTGGGCTCCATGTCTCCACTGGTGAGTTGACTCATCTATGTGCTGCTGCTTGGGAAGATCCTTGAGTTATACAGGAGGATCTGTAGGGTGCTGCTTTGTCTGCTGTGTACGAAACTGGCACTGTTCTCCAAGCAGCAAGAAAATTGCACTGTAGCACCCAAGCTTTGCCCAGCTGGGTGGTCTTGCCAGAAACCTTGCCTCTAATACAGCCTGAGCCCATGGCTTATCATTGCAATGCTTCATCCTGATGCAGGTAGCTTCTCTCTTGAGCAAAGAGTGAGCCCTGACCACTGGAATTTGTAATCTCCTGATGACGTAGGTGTTCATATTTTTTGGTTAAACTAAGTGATATGTTTAATTCTGAACAGTTTTACTGGCAAAAATGAATATATTGTACCAATCTTTGAGGCACCAACTGTGCAGTGTTTTCTCTGCTGATTCTTGTGAATACCTTAGCCTAGATGTATACATAGATGTATGTATTTGCACAAAGGAAAACAAACTGCTGTTGCAGTCCTGTGATCTGTGAACATTTTAATTACCATGACGGTAATTCCAGCTCACCAATAAACTACTTATCTTACCTCTACTGCTGCACTAGCCATTTATTTTAGGTCCTGTTAAAGGTAAAAAGACTAACTGCTCTGCAAGACATGCTTGTCTGCTTTAATTAGTCTTCCTGAAGCTGCGCAAACAGCACCGCACTTAATTAGCTTTCCTTAAATTAGGATTGATATACCAGCCTGTATGGGTTGACACTGTCGTTACTGTCTAATAAACTAAGTGCTCTATTCTGTAATTTTTTCCCCTCAGGTGGTTGATTTGCAAGATGCCAGACAGAGCCAGTTTTAGCAGGGCCCTTGTCACTGCCTTGGGGCTGGAGGTGTCTTGGCCAGTGCTGCTGGGGGCCGACAGGGTCTGGGCAGTCTGGGTGGCTCCTGCTTTCCTGACTCTTGGTTGCAGGTCCATCATGGTCAGTTGTGAGTAGTTCTCCTGATCCTCCCACGTCTTGCAGGCATTGCCTTGCTCTGGTGCTCAAAACCTCTGAAACAAGGAGAAGGGAGGAAAGATTTTGTTCTTCCATTGGCAGAAATTCCATGCCAAAGCAAGTTCACCTCTGCAAACCTGTGTTAGGCATCTGTTTTACGCGAAGATGGTCCTGTAAAAAGTGGAAGTTGCCACACTGAAATGTTTTGGATTTCTTTTTGACCAGTGCTGGTCAAAAACAGATCAAAGTCCCGATGTAGTTGAAAGATTTTATATCTTTCAGTGTCACAGTCTCTTAATTTGTTTAGATGCATGCAAAGGATCAGAAACTAATGTGCATCTGGGGATTAAGGCAGCTTTGCTGTCCAATCTGAAAGCCAGCATATTCCAAAAGATTTTCAAAGTCTCTGAAGGCAGTGAAGTGCTTTTCTGATTTTTATGTGTTTGAAAATGTCCATTTAGTGTGCCTGGTGGAATTACATAGATGTTGCCAGCTGTCTGACACCAGCAGATACCACCCAGAGCATTTCAGTATGGAAGTGGTAGGTCTGCAAAGCTGGGGACACTGCTCTCACTGAAATAGCACCCATACAAAAAGACTAAGACTTTCTAATTCCATGTTCACTTGCTCCTTTAAGAATTCGCTGTAATTTTCTCCTCCTGCCTCTCCTACCCCAGGAGTAATACCAGTGGTTATCCTGTTAGAAAAATAGCGTGTGTTTGCATTATTCATCTCTAGAAGGGAGTTGCCATCATGATATGAGTCTTTCTGTGACAAAGAGAAAAGAAGAAAAGCAGTGGTCTGATCTCTTCCATGGCAGCCTCAGCCTATACCATTGTGCTTGGGGATCTTTTAACTAGGGAGGGGCTGAACTTACTCTGAAAGTTAAGATAAAAGCAAAATAAGCCAGCAAACTCATTACTGTACTGACCTCATTGCTCTTCAGCTCTGGTCCCACATTCCTCACAGTGCTTGGGAGAACTCTGCCGTAGTCCAGAGGTCTGGGAAAGAAGTTGCAGTAGGACAGCCTGGGATGAGGAGAGGCCCAGAAGCCGGAGTTTAGGAAGTTTTATTTGTTGAATGCTTCAGGTTTTGTGTCTCACTGGTGCCAGACTCTGCCCTATTAAACGTGATGGCTCCTGAGACAGATGCTTTGTTTGTCTCATCTGTGTGGCCCTATCTGTGGTCCAGCTTGGTGTATTCCCAGTATTCTGCCACCCACTACTACAGGACAAATATATGTGAGCCTTCCAGGACAGGGCTGCAAATTCCAGGTGCCACCTGGGACAGCACATGCAAAAGAATGTTCAGCTTTTCCTGGGCACCAAGTTGATTTGTAAGATCTAATGAGCTGATTTGGAACTTGCCCTTTCTATAATTTTCACATTTTTTTCTACTGAACCTGTTTTTTCCTTTGGTCCATAATTGGCAGTGTAGGTGAAATAAAAGAGTCCTGCATCTCCTGGGTGTCTTTACTGGGACCAAAACTCTCACTCAATTTTGTCACATTCAGCTTGGTTTGTTCTCCGTGCCTCTGCTCTGTGCTAGCTGTGCCCAAGGAGTGTCAGATGGTGTGACACCTACTCTTTGGCATGGGCATGAGGGTTATTTGTGTTCCATTTAGCTTTGCAATTAGGAACAATCTATTTTTGCTCTAGCTGCAAGGCATCTAGGCTTTTTCCTGCTTGTTTCTTTGGAGTGAACTTGATGGGCTAAATTGTTTAGTTTTTGTGAGGGAATATCTGTAATGAAATGAAAGCTGCTAAGACCAAGCAGTTAAACTAAAAAGAAAAATGAAAAAATACCCAAGGAGATTCATTTGTCTAAACAGTTTTTTTTAAAAATAGATTAGATTTAGAATTCAGATTAGATTGCAAGATGTTTCAGCAGAGTCTTCTGAAAACATGGTTGTTGTTGTTGTTGTCTGGATGTCTCTGATGGGCTCTGTGTTTTGATACCTTCTTCATGACTGGGAGATAAATTTTCCTTTTCTTTTTTTCTTTGGATAGGAAAGAATGCATTTTCACCATCGACCCATCAACTGCCAGAGATCTTGATGATGCTTTGTCCTGTAAACAACTCCCTGACGGTATGAGATATATTTTACAAAATACTCCTAGTGTTTGTATTCAGCTGTTGACACACTTGTGTCTATAATTTGTCCTGAAGTATTCTTTGCCAAATATAAGTCGAGTAATAAACTAGTCCTTCTGTTGTTTTAATTGCTTGTTTTTAGAATTCTTCGAGCAGACATCTTCAAGCTGCACTCAGTCTTGGTGTTAGAAAATGCAGAACCACAGTGTTTTGCATAATCAGAGCTGTAATTTGATTTGAGCAGATCTCAGCTGTCTCCTGTCATTATGGGAGTTAAAGCTGAATAGCTAATACACCACTCCTGCAGGCTAAAGTCAAGTGGAACTTTGACCTTGTGTTTGCAGTCCATGGGTAAAGGAATCCAGTTTTTTGAAGGTCACTGGCTAAACTGTTTTTTGGTGTTTATGGGATGCTGGGAATTGTCAGATGAGCACAGTGTGCCTTATAAGTTGTGTTTTTCTTCTCATTGCCTTTTGAGCTTTCTCTTCTGCCTTATTTGTACTTTTACTATGCTGTAAGCCAACAGAACAGAAAGTAAAGCTCCAGAAGCCAAATCTTGATGATTATGACCAAAGGAACTTCTCTCTTGTAAGCTTACTTTGCCATCCAAGCTGGGCTCATTTAGTTTGATAAGATCCAGTAACAGGCTTGGTTAGAAATAGTGCATGATTAGATTAGCCTATCTACGCCTAATAATGAAGATAAAGGGTTTTTTTTCAGTGTGTGTCTAGTTTTTCTTACTCTTGCTTATCATCACAATATGGTGACATCCAAGACATAATTTCCATTTTTTAAAGTTGATTTCATACTGTGCAATGTGGCCAATGAATTGTAATGTCATTTAGACCCAAATACAGAGTACTATAACAGTGCTATAAGATGGATGAAAAAAGCAGAGGTGAAAGACAATTTGAGGCCAGTAAAATTAATTGTACTGTACAATAGCAGTTTTGAGGCAAGATTAAGGAAAAACTGCCATTGTTTTTCACAGAAAATTGAAAGAGTCTTCTTGAGAGATCGTAAGCTGAGCTCTGTTCTCCCTCTTTCCAATTTGTTATCTGAATCACTGTAGGTTTATGATGGGTTTTAGATGCTACAGGAGCCATTCACTGAGCTGGTTTGTGGTGCATACGTCTGCATTGTTCTCTTACCTATAAGCCATTTGGAGAAAGTGTTCAAAGAAAGTATCAGTGTGAACAAGAATTCTTCACTGGCAGAAAGCCAGCAAAGCCATTGCAGCGCTGCCATTCGTGCTTGGGGCTTGTGGGTGTATGTAGTGATGAGGGATGTGGCCACCCTTGAGGTCTGCCTTGTCTTTCCAACTCCAGCAGAGGAGAAAAGAGGCAGGCAAGTGAATGCACTCTCTGATGGCTGTCCTATCCCAAAAGCCTTTGGCTACCTCTGTGGATCATTTTCCATGAACCATTAGCTGGGAGCCTGCTCACAGCAGCCCTTTATGTGCCAGATCTCTGACTTTTAGCTGGAGCCATAAGTTCTTTCATGGGCTTGTTTTACCCTGTTCTCCCCTCAAGGAGAAGATGCTCTGAGCTGGAGCCTTCTTAAGAGTGACCTTATCCGTGCCTGTCCTGGGCATCATGTGTTCAGCCTCTCCTTTCAGCCTGTGATCTGCTGTGAGAGTGCCCACACTCCACCACCACCTCAGCTTTTAGCTAAAGAAATCAAAATTCACTCTCTGGAAAGGCCAGTTTTATGCTGGTGAATCCCAGGGACCAGGTTTTAAATCAGTGTGGAAGGAACCACCATGGAAATACCTTTTAATTTATTTTGAAGTCTATGGTATTTATTCTTTCTGGGGAGACCTGATGGCTCAAAAGGAAGTACAGGCAGAAAACCAGTCCTGATGGTCTTTGCTGCAGTTATGATCCATTCAAGAGGGAGCTGAGTGTGGAATGGGAGTGACTGCATCCTTCACACAGGCGTGGTGGCTGGCTGGCCAGCTTAGCATGGGTCCTTGAGCAGGCAGAGGAAGGAAATCTCTGCATCAGTGTTAGTTTAAAACGTGAGAGATTCTGAGGCAGAGAGGTCCGGACTGTAGCTGGAATCATCTCCCATAAGGCTCCTGATGTTATACAAGGAGATGCCTGCAGAGTCTTTGTAGTGAAAATGAGTAATAACAGCAACTAGGAGCTGTACTGATGGACTCTCATCCTTTATCCTCTCAATGTGCTGCTGTTTTAGGCACAAACTTGATGCAGCATTTCATGGACCTTTTCCTCAGTCTACTGTGGTTTGGTATTGAAATGCTAAAACACAGAGGTTAATTTTTTTAAAATATTTGCTGATCTGTAGAACTCAATTGCAACATTATTTTGCAAGCCTTCTATAAGGGATATCTGTTTCATGTGCAGTTTGCAATATAAGGTGTATTTTGTGCCCATTTCTAAGGTGTCTCCTTAGAGACACAGCTGCAGAGCTTGTTGTCCAAGAGACCAGGTGTTGGATCCTCAGCCAGGGTTTGAGCATCACACAGTCTCTGTTCCTAGCAGGAGGAAGTAACAGAAATGTGTGTATTCATATTTCTTGACACACACTCTTTATTGCAGTCCTTAGTTTGCATTCTGATGGGGAATTCAGAGATAGTTCATTCCATCAACCTGTTCCTGGCTGGGACTGTTCTCTGTCTAGCTGGGGGCATGCTTCTCTTCAGTTTCTGGCACAGGGGACTTCAGCCCACAGACCTGCAGCTCGCAGAAGACTCCCTCATCCATCTCATATCACAAGTTCCTTGGATATTTTCTTGCATGCAGATTGAATCTGTCTGGACTTTTTTGTCCTGGCGTGAATTGAGCATCTTGCTCAGTGATTTTCAGTCTGTGGTCCACTGGCCCATGTGGCACTATGTAGGGTGCTATTATAAGCCCATGAAATGTGGCTGGTGAAAGCAGGGGTAATAAGTCCCTCAGCATATGTAACATTTTCTAAGGTATCTGTACTTTGACTTAAATATTTTTCAGGAATGTGCAGATTTAGATAGGTTCAAAACCAGTACTGGGAGTCCTTTGGGGTCACTTCTTTGTGCTCACTTGCTTGGAAAGCTGTGGCTGTTCCGGGCTCTTCAGTGTTTAGGAGAGCCCCTATGGGAACCTCAACCTTATGCTTAGTAGAGCCTTTTGACATGTTTTAGAGGTACCCTGTGAACTTTTGGCTCTAAAAGTTGCTATGATAGCTGCAATTATTATGACAAAGAGTTGTTTTAGAAGTTAAGAGTGTGTCCAGGTCTGGCAAGGCTGAATCTCTCATGAGGGCAAAGTTGTGTTAAGAGTTAACACAGCTTTTATTCCAAATGTAAACGTGGTTACAAGAAATTATTATTTTTTCCATCTCTTTTGCCCATATGTAAAACACTTTAAAAAACCTTACCAAAAAATCCCAACATGAACAAACCACATATCTTGGCATCCTCATGATGTCAGGAGATCTCCAAAAATCAACAGAGAATGCAGAACCCAATTCAGAATTCTCTGTTGGTGTATAGCACACTGAATTTCTACAAAAAAACCACACTCATTGCCTATGCTTCTTCTATCAGACAGCTAAATCAGGGCATTTCAGAAGATTTTTGAGAACTAAATTGTCTTCAAGCATTCATTGCTAATTTATTCAAGACTGTGACAGTTTCTTTGCCTTGAAGAATCTTGGGCAGCAAGCAGAGAGATAAGTGATTGTCTTTGCACCTTTGTGGAGTTTCAAGCCTTTTCAGTGTGACCCTTATCAGATCTGGTCAATGGATGGAGGTGCTACATCCTCAGGAAAAGATGGAAAGGAGTTTTTTTGCTAAAGTAGTTCACAAATCTATCATTAAAAACTACCCAGTAGCAGAGTGCCACTAGCAAAGGAAGCATGGGATGGCTGTGGGAAGAGCTGTATTTTTTATGGAGCTTGCAGTAGGATATTGCAGCAGTTGGAAACTTTTCCAGGGATATATGTTTTAAGTGGGCCAGTCTGGTTTTGAGAGGATTTTATATTGGAGTCTGTTTCTGATTAACGGCCGTGCTCCTCGTTATTGTTTAATGATAGCAGTAGGGAGGTGAGCTTG
This sequence comes from Poecile atricapillus, assembly GCF_030490865.1. Taxonomy (NCBI): domain Eukaryota; kingdom Metazoa; phylum Chordata; class Aves; order Passeriformes; family Paridae; genus Poecile; species Poecile atricapillus. Next base: position 18,169,017 of record NC_081256.1, read on the forward strand.
CTGTTCACATTTGTGAGTGTATATTTTAAAAGAGATCAGCTCCAATAAAGAAGGAAAATAGGGTTATTTATGTAACAGCTGCAGAAATATGAACAAACTGTACTCCATTTAGATGATTCAGCATAAGCTTGGAGTAAAAGATGGCTCTGGCCTGCATCTAGTTTCTGCAGCCTTTGTAGAGCTTTCAGGGTAGCTTGAGGTTTTAAACAAGTTCATTTCAGTCAATGCTCTTTTGTGATCCTTTCTGCGCGTCTTCTAGTAAATTGCTGCAGCCAGGAAGGCACAGCAGAATCGTTCTCAGGTCGTATGGATGTCCAAGAAAACAGCTGTACTGTTTTCGAGCCTGAATGTTTTCACCCAGGGTGCAGAGGTTTACAGATTTATTCTGATCTCAGCATGGCAGGTGACCTGTGTGTCCCAGTGATCCCAGGCATGTTTCTCACACTTTCCAAATGTCTTCTGGGAATTATCTGCCAGTGGTGCTTGTATTTCTGGTAATGTACACTATTGATGCAGTCCTGTTTGAAGGCTGCTTACTGGTACGAGTGTAAATGGAATTTGGCACATTTCAAGACAGACAGTTCCTTCTATTGCAGGGTCAGGCCATGATGGGAAAAGATGAAGCAAAAATTATGTGGAAGTATTTCTGAGAGACTGTTTTTTGATGCTGATCTCAAAGTAATGCTTTGGGCTGTACTGACAGAGCTTTTGTTAATCTTTTATTTGTATATAAATAACTATTATGGTTCTCACTTGTGTTTTTCTTTAATTTCTTTAACAAAGTAATTTAAGTTCAAGTAATTTACATCTTTTTTAGGAGGAATTGTTGTACTGCAGAATAGAAATATATTCTACAGACTGTTTGCCCTGGTTTCCATGTCCTTAGTGATGCTGGTAGTCTGCATTTTGGAGTGAGGCCATAAATAGATACAATCATTTACTCTTCCCAATGTTTGTCTGATGACTTAAACAAATGAGGCTTCTACAGTGTGCAGCCCCCTGTTTTTTTCTGTTTCTCTTAAATCCATTCAATCTGTTGGTGAATTTTAATCAAATATACCTAAGAGAAATGGGATTTAAAAAAATCCAACACATTGTGTTTCTATATGTGTCATAAAAATGGGATATAAGCAAAGAAGAGAGCTTTTCTTTGTGACCCAAATCTTGGAAGAGTGCAGCATGACCTTTCTGCTTAGCACAAAGCGCCCTGTGAGCTGGAGTTTTTGGGAACAGATCTGCAGAGACTGAGACTTAGATCTCTGTTCAAGGAGCCTATTTCACACGTTTTGGTAAAGCAAACTAATATTTTACCAAATGTTGATAAAATTCTCCCTTCTTCACTGCAGGCCTCCAGGCTCTGGGGCTGCTTTTCTTAGACCTGGAGAGCTTAGTTGACATCCCCTGGTGTGTGAACTCCAGAATCTTGTGCTTCAAAAACACCTGTAGAGCCCTGGTAGCCCCAAGGTATTCTCTACCATCTCAGGTGACCACCTGGTCTTCCTCTCCTTTGATCCACATTCTTTCCTGGTGTAGTTTGCAATCACTTAGGATGTTCTAATTTTCCAAAGTTCTGTACACTTATATTTTGCTTTTTAAGATGTAAATATTACCTCTTCTATTCAGCTTTGTCTCCCTGGCCACTTAATGACTGTAGGGTGAAATTTGCTTTAGCAAAATGTGGTGCAGGGCCCTTTAGCAAATTCCTTTGGTCCCTGCAGGACAGAGTAGCAGGAGAGTTTGTAACTGGAGTCTTGCTGTGCAGACTTGCTTAAGATAAACACTGAAGAACAAATTAGTGTTGGATCAAAAGTTACTTTTGGAATAATTATGGATTTATTTATCAAAAATAATTTATGAAATTGCTATTCTTCCTTCTTTGTAAGCTGTTTAAAATGAACAGACACCAGACCTGCAGAGAAAATGACAGAACCAGATTGACGTATGAGTCAAATGTCAAATGATCATAAACTTCAATTTGCTTAGATTTACTGCAGGAGTCAAATATGGGAAAAATTAGATCTACAAGGAGCAGGACTGTGTGTAACATTTGGTAAAATTTTACTTTAGTATCAGATATAATTAGCTCGTCTCTCCTGTTACCTGCTGGTTAATCTGGGGATGTTTTGTTGTGTCACTAGGAGAGTGAAAAAGACATATTGCAGTGATTAGAAAGAGGTACATATTCTTCCTATTGAAGGCTTGTGGTTGCAGATTCACTGAAATACGCAAAATGCTCTCAGATCTCTGCCAAATCCAGATCCCTGCCATGCCCCACAGTGCGCTCCTGTGTAACGCTGGGAACTGCAGCATGTACACTGTATTTTGTCTCTTCTTTGGAGGTAGCATGGGGTTGTGTGCGGAAACACACGTCACTTCCAATTTCCAAGTGCAGGGTTGAATGGAATCAGAGGGCTGAACTGAGTCTGCTTTTCTCCACCAAACATCTCTCTTGAAATTGGTGGGACCGCTTGATGGAGTGGGGCTCCCCTCAGTTCCACTGGGAACAGGGCAGGTTGCTCCAAACTGCTGTTGTCCAAAAGGGGAAGAGACTGAGCCAAATCCCCAGACAAGTGCATTAAACTGGGTGTTAAGGTACTGGGGTGATTAAGAAAGGTTGGATTTAGATAGAGCATTTATTGCTAGAACATAATTTGTTAAAATGGTTTCTTGCATATGTTTGAAAGCTGCTTGTGAGAAGGTTGATTAAAAGCTTTGTTAAGCAAAATTGGGCAGGGTTTGTGATTGGTAATCCATATTTATTGTGCTGGATTTTTATATCAGGTATAAATATTTTATAAATATTTCATCCTTATCCCAAATGTTGTTTGTTTTTTTGGGTTTGTTTTTTTTTTTACTGTATGCAAAGAAAGCCGTGTGGCAAAGAGAAATGGGATTATATTGTGTGAGAAGGACTAAGGTAATAAAGACTGTGTCTGCAGAACTTGCAAACAGATGTGCAAATACCAGTAGAATTACTCATAGAGGTGAGCTTATTTATCTGCAGGGAGGAGAGATGCTTTGGGCAAAGTCTCTTTCTAGATCATTTCAGTTCATGAATTCAGGACCTGGGACAATTCCACAAAGATTTAGAGGTGTGGGATTTTATGTCCTGGTGGATCTCTCTGACATTTGTGGATACAAAGTTTTTAAGAAAGGAGTGTTTGATTGTATATTGAAGGAAAAAAAAAAATAAAATGTTTTTAAGTAGCTGGATAATGGAAATAAGGAAAGAAGATCCAGAAATTCTTGTCCAAACAGATCTAAAAGCACTTTGCCTAGAATTTCCATTCATGAAAAAGGACCCCAAGAACCAGGAGAGTCCTTGGAGAAGAACCACAAATGATAGGGGATGACCATTCAGACCTAGAGAGAACAGGACTTTTCAGTGAATGTAGCAAATAAAAGTGAGAAGATATGCAAGGAAGATAAACTTTAAAAGGGTACAAATAATTGGCAGTGCGTTCCCACATGGTTATCTTCATCACATGTTCTGTTATATGTAGGCAGCAAAGGAGTTACTGCTGTATATTGTCTTTATTATCAAATTTATGAAATGGTAAGATCCCTCAGAATCACTGAGTTATTGTTTTAACTTGTTATTTATTGCAATGTAGGGTTTCAGAACCCAGTTGAACAGGAAAAACATCTTACACTGTAATTCACTACAATATTTATTGATAGTTTACTATTTTGCTAGATACACAGAAAAAGTAAAACCAGGTGCAGATGGAAATGTTTTGGAAATCTTTCAAAAAATAAACAAAAACTGTTGGATGGCTAAAAGTGAAATCGCAGTGACTTCGTTCTATTTCTAAGTTGAAGAAATGTCAAGGCTGTTCTGTGGAAGCACATTGTATGTGTTTGGCCTAGCACTACATCCCAAGGTCTCTTTGTATGCCTGGGAATGCTCACTCAGCCTTGGATTACTGCATACAGTGGAGATATCACAAAAGGAACTGACCTAGCAGTAGAGAGAGGCTGGTCCCTCCCCACTCCAGACCTTCATTTCAGGAACAGGATGACATCCTACACCCAGAAATACTGTAATTCATCTCAAAAGCTGCTGGGTGTCACTTCCCATCGCTTTAAATCCAAAGACTGCTGATTTCCTGATAGAGCCTCTTGAATCAATCTTGGAATACAAACAATTGATGACGTGAATACCAGAAATTGTCCTTTTACCTTCGTCATGTTGGCTGCAAACCTCGCTGCTGAGAGGCTGCCAAGAGAGCTCAGGGCAGTCTGCCTTGGTATCAGCAGAGATTGCTTTCTGAGCCAGGAATCCAAGCCATTGCCTCTGTGTCCTCCTGCTTGACATCTTGTCAGGATGAAGGATGGAAGATCCATCCACCAAGTGTTGAATTTGAGTCTGCATGACAAAGATTCATGCTGGGTTTAAGCTGTAAGTAGTCATCTAAAGGTTCTCCCAGAGGTGACCATATAATAAGTAATGGCATTCAGTGGATAAATCTGATGTGTTTGGGGTTTGTAGCTCCTCTTAAGTCGCTCATTACTTGAGTCTAGCAAAGAAATCCATACAGTTTACAATACCTCTGAGTGAAACTTTCTGGTTTGGCACGTCACAAGGTCTGCTAAGCACTCATGCAGGCACAGGGGAAACCAGCTCCGCTGTGAACCTCTACAGTGTAAGCAGTACCAGCACAGGAATGGGGACAAAACCTGCATGGACAGGAGGTGGGACACAGGCATTGCTGCGTAAGGAACCAGACTCTGGTCTGTCTTCCAATGGACACCTTTGATACATCAAAGAAATGTCATGTTCCCTTTGTTTTCCATCATTATACTGTGTGTCCCCAATTGTTCTGCACTCTTTCCTGATTTTTTGTTGCTGCAATACTTCTTCCCTGCTTGTATCTGTATTTTTCTGCTTGTATCTTGCTCAGCAGTGTGAAAAAATCCTTATTCAGTGTGCTTTTTCTGTTGGCTATCATTGCCTGTGTCCTTCAGTCTGCAATTAAATGTTTTATCTTGTACATGCTGCGTGAATTCTGTCTTGAGTATTTAGTGTTTTTCCCTCAGGAGAATTCTTTCCTCGTGCAAGTATCCAGCTTAATGGTGCAGTAGTAGCACTTTCATAGAAGAGCTCTTTCATTCTTCTCCAGAGTTATTGTATCAGGTTTTAAGGTAGTTTTCAGGACAGGTGTAGGTAGTAGGTGGCTTCTGGGTGGCAGCATCTTTCGTCACAAGGTGATGAAGAGCTGATGCAGGTTTGCTCAGGAGAGGAAGCTCGTTAAGTTGCTCTGCCTTGGTGATGTGATATCATCTGTGGGGTCAGACCTGATTGATGCCAGCATAGTTGTCTCCAGCTCATGGGAGTTTGGAAATTGTGAGAACACCACCAGCACAAAGATTTACCCTGTGTTCCCATGGGAGGATTTGCCTTCCTGAGAGCCTGAGAGAGCCTCATGTTGACCAAGAGCCATGTCTGAGCCTCCCCTTCAGATTTGGGGAGGGGTCACCTTTCCTGCAGGGGCTTGTGCTGGTTTGTGCGTAAAACTCAGGGCTCTGTAATGCACAGTGCATGAAGTGCCACCTTATGAAGGTGTCCTGGCTTTGTTTTGAGGTATAAAAGGTGGCTTTTAAATTATATCAAGTGGTTTTAGGACGTTGCTGAATTTATTAGCTGCTGCAGACAAAAATTTTATGCAATTCACATGAAAGACCTGCTTCCAGAATTTAATTTAGTAATAGATATAGTCTCCTCATAATTCTGAAAGTATTTTAAGGATTGCTGATGGCTCATGGAAAACTCTAGAAAAGATTCCTGCTTTTCATCTTCACTTGTCCTTTGCTGCACTTAATGAACAGATGAGTTTTGTTTTGTACCTCACTTAGAGCTAGTCACAAATTGGTTTGTAAAATTGTAGTTGTCTCTGTAACATTCAGTTTTGATGTAAGGGAGAAAATGGCCGAAGGTCAGGGTAGCTGACCAGAGTAAAACAGTACTTTAAGAATTATGTTATTCTGGATTTTAGACTCATTGATGTCCACCACTGACCTTTTAAATTAAAGAAGTAAAGAAGAAAGTAATAAAAACCCTGTTACGGTTTATTTTTGTGAAAAACTGAATATTTTTTTATTCTCTTAGAACTGCTAAAAGCATCACTTTGCGATGTCACCTTTCCTGTCAGTAGTTTCTCAGATGCTTGTGGAAATTGAGGAAGTGCCTAGACTTGCAGTATGGGGAGAGTTAACATTTAAAGATGTTTTTGGGGTTTTTTTCCTCCCTTCTCTTGTGATCTCATGCTGTTTCTCAATTTGGAGTAACTGGGGCCAATCTCGGTTCTGCTCATATTGGGGATTTTTGAAATATGGAAGTTCTTATGAAGCATTTACAGGCTGAAAATGGCTTTTCCTTCTTTTCCAGATCTTTCTTACTAATCCCTTTTTGTTTATAATTTTTTTCATAAAGGAGTTCCTTGAACTGTTTTGTCATAGAGAATGAGATCATCAGCAAAAAGAAAAAATAAAGGAACAGCCTGTTCTTTGTTCTTCTGCAAGGTGCCACTGCTCTCCTTTGATTTTAGCATCATATTGATGCACAGGAGATTTTGGGGTGGGTTCAAACAAGCCAGATCCTCTGCTTGAGGAGCTGAACCTTCTCCAAAACAGCTGTGTGCCCATTGTGCTGGGGGAGATCTGCCTTTCATGGCTCTGTCACTTGGCAAGCTCTGGGAGGGGACGCAAGCTTTCAGAAAGTTGGCGAGACACAAGTCCATTCTGCTCTGCCATTCTCGCAGCCACATGATGGTAAATAAAAGGGAAATTGTCCTCTCTGTTTGTGGCATCACAACTGTGTTGTTTGCAGTAAGATGACAACAAATCCTGTCCTGCTGGCAGAGCATTGGCCCAAGGGGAGTTTGGGTGGCTGAATGCCCAGCCCTTTCCCTTTCTTCTTGCAGATCTCAGGAGAGCTCCTCCTTGCAAAGGGCCTCTTTACTAGGTTTTGCAATGCTGTGGTGTAATTTCAGACAATGCTCCTGTCTCCCATCCATCCCTGTCACTGCATCTCTGTAGCTGCACAGAGGAGCTAATAGGGTTCAGCTGCTTAATAAAACATGCCTTGCTTGATTCTAATCTGCATTCCCTGTTGCTAAACATCTCCCAAGAGCAGCTTTGCAGTGGTAGAGTTTGAATGGCACAACAGTTCTGCATCCACTTTCAGATTAAATTATTTTAAATGAAAGAGTCCCAGAGACCCTGAGTGAAAGAAGCCATCCAAGTGCCTTCAGCATTTTTCATTGCAATAGATGCTCCCTGCAGCTCTTGCTTTAATAGCAGCATATGAAGTGTCTGGCTTAATCTCCTGTACCTTTTTATGTAAATTCCTTTTAAAAAGCCCTAACCCTAAACTCATAGTGTATACCTAGCTTAAGGGGTTGTTGGGCAGCTTTAAGTTCCATGTTAGAGAATTTGGGATTAAACAAATCTGTAGTTTGTAAAAGTACTTGTTTCTCTAAGAAATTTAGGTTATAAAAAGTTTGTCACAATGGAGAGCTACATGGCAAGGCTTGCAGCCTCTCTTTGCTCGAAAAGTCGATTTTTTTCAATAAAATGGAGGTCAAGTAGACCATGCGTTGTAGCCTATGGTGTGTGGTCCATGTGGTGTCCACCCTCTACCCCTTTCTCTGATCTCTTTGACAACACTTTTTTACTCCATGACAGCTGGTTAAATTCTCTTTCCCTTTCAGGCCACTTTTTCTTTTTTCTTGTTACCCCTTTTTTTCCCCCCCCTCTTGGGAAATAACATTTTCGCATTTCCACAATGTGAAATGTTCCTTTTGTGACTTTGTCACAATTAGAAAAACTGTTTGTGGACCTAGAACAAAATTCTAGTGAACAGTATTTCTTTATCCACAATGCTCTTTCAAATTAATTAGCAAATAAACCAGGAGAGAGCAGCAGGCAGGTATTTCTTTGGCTGGTATTTTGTCTAGCACATTCAAAAGCAATAATTTGAAAGAAATCAGATTGGTTGATCGCTGTGCTGTATCTTCAGATTCTCTTGGTCTGAATATTTTGGGGGTGAGTGAGATAGGGTGATTCATACATGAGCAAGACAAACCCAAGAGCTGCCACTTTGCATTATGTCAATGTATGTAAGAAAATATTTAGATAGAATTTCCATTAAAAGTTCAAAAGCAAGGGTCTGATGCTCACCCCGGCTTTTAGAAGCTCTGGTGGGAAACCTGAACGAAATTTAACTCTGTTTAGTGTGTTTTCGTTGGCTGACTCCATGTTTTATTATCTCATGCAATGAGATCTTTCTTGGTTTGTCGATTTTCTATCGAGGACAAAAAGTTCATGTATGTAACAGTGCACATATTGAATTAAAGTGCGATTAAAGGCATGATGTAATGACCCCCTCTCCTTTTCCTTTAGTCAATATTTGCCTGCAGGGTCAATACATTACGATACTGACTTCAAAGTTTTCAATATTTTTTTACCTTCTGAGTGTGTTGGCTTTGAGTGTGTGTAATATTAAACCTGTTGGTTGAACTGTTGGTCTAAGACTTACTGTCTAAGTAGTTTCAGGCTTGGATGCCTAATCCATGTAGAACAGCTTTCAAGGCATGTGATAATATCACAACACAGCTGTAGGCAGCTTTCTGAGGTGAACCATTTAATCTGCAGTCTTTGCTCCCAGCTTCCTGACAAGTGGTGGAATTTGTCCCTTGGTGTGCAATGGGATTATTGCCCCCTCTCCCTGCTGCCATCATATTTAGTCTCTGCAGGCCCTTCCAGTGACTGGAGGTTATGTGGGCACATCTAAACCCCGTCCCTCCTGCCCTCCGTGTGTGTTTCTGTACTCTGGACATCTGTACTCTGTTCAGTGCACAAAAGCTGCTCAAAAAGCAAGATCACACTTTACGCACTCGCAGCGCTGTGCAAACATGGCTTAATAAAGTTAAATCGTTATGAAGTCAGGCAGCTCTGCAGGGTGGGCTGGTGCTCATTTCCCTGAGCTCCCAGCTGGGGCTCAGTGGGCTGGGTGTCTCCCACTAATAGGAGGCTGAACCTTCTCATGCTTCCTCTTCATCTGTTTCCACTCCTACTCTGCTGAAATCCTGTGCTGGTATCCATCAGAAGGGCACACAAGGCACATGTACTGCTTAATGACAACAGCTACAAACCATTTATCCTTCAAAAACGTGACACTCTAGAGAAGGGCTTTGATAATGTTCTTTGCGAGGTATATAAATAAACGGGATTGTCACCAGCTTGGGATCTTATTACTTTGTCTCTTTAGAAAAATTAAGGAAAGAAAAAATATTTATAGATACCAAGGGGTTAGTGAATTCCTCTAAAGAACCAAGTGTTATAATTAGGAACCCGCTGCACTTAGAACTATTCTACAAATAAGCACCTCAAATCCAGCCTAGTCCTTCCAGAGAAAACAAAGGTCAAGAGGCTGCTTTGAGGATTAACAAACCAGAATTTCTTGGACCCAGGTACTAATTACTTCCAAAGCTGAGGATGATCACTACTTCCAAATCCGAATTACTGCCAAAACCTCACAATAAACCTCAGTAGTACTCCTCTCTAGCCTAACTTTTGACTTAAGATGCTTTTAAACTGGACTCTAATTAAAGAATAAAAAGCCGAATCTGAAGGAAAGGCAGGGTACCAGTAGAAATATTCTTCTAGTGGAAAGCTGCATTTCTGCATAGCCTGGTCCAGAGTAATTGAAGACTTCCCATGTCCCCAGCAGCAAATTGGGCTCAACCAGGTTGGTGCAGTTCTAAAAACCCAAAAGCATGTGTGAATGACTGCTGCACACCAGGGAAATTGGATCCTGCATAGCCTGTGTGTTTTTGAGGTGGGGTTCCATCTTTCTTTCATGCTGTTGTCTGGCAGCAAAGGGATGAGGCCTGAGCTCACTATTACAAGCTCCTAATTGGAAAGATTTATCCACATGATTTTAAGGGTTTTCACATTTCCACCTCTGTACTTGAGGATTCATTTCTATGTATTTCTCATATGTAGCCACGTGATGGTGAATTTGAGAGTGTCCTGAGAGACCACCGTTTTCATCCCAGGTGGGAGAAGTGGAAATAAGTATCGGTTTTATGAGATTTTGGCATAAAGCAAAAAGGTTGCAGTAGCACTGGGGGAGAGGAATTAGTTCAATATGTCAGCAGTTAATTTCTGCTCACAGCTTACTGACTTTCTTGTGCAATTCCAGGGAACTTGGAAGTGGGAGTACACATTGCGGATGTGAGCTACTTCGTACTGGAAGAAACAGCACTGGATAAAGTAGCAAGCCAAAGGGCCACCAGTGTCTATCTGGTGCAGAAGGTAAGGACAGCTTTTCCTTTGTCTGTCTTTGACTGTGCCTTCCATTTACCATAAATTCATTTTCAAGGTTCGTTTTCAGAAGCTCACAATCAAAATCTGGTTGTTATTGCAGGACACCTACAAAAATGAGTAAGGTGATGGAAACACAGCGGGTGACATAGCTGTGCACTGCCTTGGAGCTTACGGAGAGAGGTGGAGCAGGAGCCTGTGACCCTCTGTCTGTGGTCAGGGAGTGCCCCACATGTGCCAGGGTTCACCAGCTCAGTGCTGACTTGAGCCAAGCCCTACACACCCAAGCTTGCTCCTCCACTTTGCTCTTGGGGGCTTCAAATTTGCAGATGTGGAAGATTTTGTCTTGCTTTTGGTACAAGAGTCCAACTAATCCCTCCCAGAAAAGGATTTGTGTCAGAATAGGGCGTAAAACACACACACAAACAAACAAACATCTTGAGGTAGAAGAAGGGTTCACACTCTTACTTTATCTGGATATCCCTAATAATGGAGGAATAGTGTTCCTTCATCATGCAATGAAAAGATGCTTGAAATTATACAGATTTTAGCTTAACAGAATCAAATGTTAAGCTCAAGTTTTAAGTTGACTGCTAAGCTTTACAGATGAACAGGTTCAGGTTTAACATTGTTGGAAAGGAAATGTGTACGGTTTGTCTGTAGCTGTCTCATTTTCAGTTGAATGTGCAGAAACACTTTGTAGCTCATCAGATACCACTGGCACTGTGCATGTAGGGAAGCTGGAAAACTTGGCTGTCACTGTCCTGTGCAGGCTTCAGGCATCAGTGTTGAAACAGTCTCATGGAGCAGATTAATTTGCCTCTCCTCACACTCCCATTCAGTCAGGCTGAAGTCATTGTCTCCACAGCCCCTTCTGGAATGACAGGACATCTTTTATATAATAAATAAATGTATCCTATGTTCTGCTTAGGATTAGGATTCTCCCCATGCCTTCCCTTCCTGGATGTTTTCAGGGTTGTTATCCAGGGAGGTTTTTGTAATGAGGCTTGTTCCAGTAGCTTCCTCTGTCCTCTCTACACTTTCTGGATGATAAAATGATTCATGTTACACTACTGGCATCAAATTAATGGTTTCATATCAAGCTGTTTACCTTTAGCAGCTGTTCTGTAGCTTTCTTTGAGTGGAAGCAGCAAGGCACAGCTTTGGGGGTCTCAGGGAGTCTGGTGGGTTTCAGCTCGCTGTGGAACCACTGTGACAGCAATGCCAGAGTGTCCCCATGGGGTCAGTGGTAGTGACACCAACAGGACACAGCTGCTCTGTGCTGGGAGACCCCTGCTCCCTGTGCTTGCTGTTCTGCACGAGTGGGAAGCAATGTGTGCCTCATGGAAACAGCTGTTCTGGCACCAGGCTTCCCAACCCTACAGTCTCTCCAGTGATAAGCCCTTGGCTTCTGCAGTGCTCTGCTTCCCCCTCTGATGAATGACTTGATGATGCAAGGTGTGGGCTGGCCTAGGGGGCATATCACTGGGGGCAGCAAAGCTGTACTCCAGGAGGATGTTGTGGCAGTATTTCCAAGTCAAAATACTGTGTTTTGAGGCCATGTAATTATTTTAGTCAAGAGAGAAGGAAGATTTTTATAAAGAAAGGAGACATTTTTCATGAAAATCTAGTTGGATGCAGAAGCTAACTGAATTTTCTTTCAAAGTGCCTTTTCCCCCCAGCACTGCCGATCCTGTGCAATGCCAGAATGTTACCTGCTGCCCCAATATTCAATTCATCTTCAACTACTGTGGCCCAGCAGTCAGGATTAGTGTTTTACCCACACTTCTGCCCTGCTGAAAACACATTTTAAAACAACAAACTAGGTTAGATGATGAAATTTTCAATATTTTAATTGCAAGAGATGAAAAGGAGCATAGGGATGGGCAAGGGAACGCAGCCAGGTTGTCTGAAACAAGGTGGTAGCATGGCTGTTGTAGAAAATATGCTTTCCTTTGATGAAACTGTTTCCTAAGAACAGCTGTGATTCTGTGAGAGGTTAGCGCCATGCTAATCCTCCCAAAGAAGTTAAATAAAGCCACATATTTAATTTTCCTGAACCAGAAGGGGAGTTATTGTGTAATTGCTAGTGGTCTATTTAATACAAGTCAAAAGTTTTTGAAATAAGAATGTATCAGGTTTTAAGAAGCAAGAAAACCTAAGCAGTTTCCTCTTTTTTGGCACATCTCACAGTGTTATTTTAGGTGTGAAGCAGCTCGAGTGAGAGTTCAGCCATAAATCCCTATAATATTTTACTGGTCCTGTTTTACACTGGAGATCAAAGATCAGAACTGTAAGCCTGTCTTCATTTTGAGTCCAAGGACTTCAAGACATTTACTGTTGACACCAATAGGTTGTCAGGGTGTTGATATTTTGATAATTTCAGGCTGAGTAACAAAGAGTTGATCGAAATCTGAATTCATGGAAGTGTTGATACTACTCCTGAGGAGAAATCTTGGCTCACAGACAAATTGCCTATTTCCTTTGAGTGTCTTTTAGTATACAAGCAAGAGGTTTGCTGAACTCAGTCCATTGCTGGACTTCAGCATCCTCCTACCAGCTCTAGTGGAAATTCTTGCTTAATGAAATTGCTCCTCGTTGGATTGGTTGTGGGAGAAAGATCACCTTGGGAGTCAGTGGTGGCCATAACCAACCTGAACCAAGAATTAAGGGGCAGCCAAAGCAGGATGAAGTTGTTTAAAGGGAGCAAAACTACTCATGTGACTTTGTGAAGATAAGAGATTATGCTTGACCAGTGTTTGTTCCTTTATCCCTTTGGTTGGCTGACCAGTTTTCCTCTTCTGTTCCTTGAAAAGCTGCTACAATGAATCCATTGATCAGAGCTGCTCTGGGCTAACCTGCTCTGAACCTGGCCAGTGAGTTAGTCCTGGCTGCAACAGGTGTTTCTGATTTTATAGGGAACAAGAAGTTTTATCATCCCAGCATGCATGTGCTCCCTACCATTGCCCAGCTCCCCAGGAATGAGTCTGAGACTGGAAACTCACATTTGGTTTCTGGAAGCGTTTTATTAGCTGAAGAGGCAAAACAAAACAAACCCCAGAGCTTTCACAAGCAGGGATTTAGATCTTCCCATGCAGAGGAGCCAGCAGCTAAGTGGTGTGACCAGCTGTGGCCACAGGTCCATCTGTTTTATGATGCCAGCATGATGATGTGTAGCACCCCCAGCCCTCTCTCACTTTGGGTTTCCAGTGGTGCCATTGCTTTGGCTTTCTGGGATGCCTTCAGGGAGAAGCAGCAGCATGGAGCAGGCTGTCAGGCAGTGCTGGATAACTGAGTCTTGAGGGTGGTGCTGAAGATTTTGCATTTAGGACTTGGAAATAGGGAGAGAGAAATCCTCTGTCTGTGGTTTGATTTAAAGTGCAGACCTGCAGCTGTCAGCATTGTGGAGATCAGCCTTTCACTCAAAGAAGTGCCCTTTCCAGTATCTCTTGGGCACTGCTAGGCTTGTGGGGAGAGATGATGTCTTTTATTAACCTGACTGAAAGAGGAGGTTTAAAACCAGACAAGCTCTCACCACCCAAGCCCTGGTTTCTAAGACACATTCATTAGAAAGGATTTTCTGGGGGGCGTAGCTCCTTTTTCACATTGTAAATTATTTTTTTGCCTAGTCCTGCTGTACATCTCCAACTGCATTTCTAGATTCAGCTACATTTGCAAACCCCTTATTCCAGGTTTATGACCCTTGTATAAGCCCAGGTGACTTTATTTCCACCTGCAATAAAATCAAGCTGAATGATGTGGTCCCCAACATAGACACATCTGTAGCAATTTGCCAAGGAAACCACTTCCCACTGGAGGTGCAATCCCTCAGCAGCGTTTCAGCTCGCTGGATTCCTGCGTGCCCTGGCACTCCACAGGACAGCTGGCAGACACTGCTGCCTCTTGGCAGACAGTCACGGCAAGGGCAAAGCATTTAAAAGGTGCCGGGCAACCTCTGGATTATTCAAGGCAATTCTACACAACTCTTGATATTTTGCAAATCTGGACATTAAAGATGTGCTTAGGGAAATCTCCTCTCATCCCGTGTCTCTGTCAGAAAGAGATGGAGATAATCCTGTTGCCACAGTTCCTCTGGGCTGCCCCTGGGATCACTGCTGGAACATTTCGCTCTCTGAGTGTGACACAATTGTGACATCTTTGTATGTTAAATGCTGGGCTTGCAATTACTAGGAATCCTTTAGGCTGTGACCGTTATCATGTTAAGGAAGAAGGAAATGTGTATTTATAATTTAAACTTCTGTACCTTGTGACAGTTGGTTTATTCTCCGTGTAGAGGGTGAAGAGGAATCGTGATGTTAAAGCAGGAAGCAGTCAGCCAAGGCTGTTGTGGTGTTGGAAACAGGCTTCTTTTAATTCAGTAAGGTAGAATAAACTGAAATACCTTCAGTGCAAGGTCACATTATGTTATGTATGTGTTTGCTGAGCCCAGGAAAAGGTTGATTGTATTCTTATTCTCCCATGAGACTTCCTCCCATGGCTTAGGTTAGGTTACTTTGCCTAAAGTTTCTTTCCTATAAAACAAACGTAACACAGGTTGATGCTTCCCTAACAGTAGATTTGTTACAGCTAATTGGTTGGTGGGTGTTTAGTGCTGTAATTATGATCTGAGTTAAAGCTTTGCTTGTGTTTCACATCATTGAAAGCCCTTCCATTGAATTACAGCCTCTTGAATTGGATATTAATCCTGCTCAAGTACACTTAAAACGAGCATGGGCTTTTGTGTTCCATGTAGGCATTTTTCTAGCAAACTGGTATTGCTCCAGGAGATGTGAAAGGAAAGAGGGTGTGCAAAGGCACACAAATATTCAGTAAGCACAGACCATTATCAGATGATCAATTAGAGTTGGGGGGGAGAGAGAGAGAGAGAGAAGCAGCTTCAAATTCGGGAGGGAAAGGGCATGGGAGCTTTTATTAAATTACTAGCATTTTGTTCACTGTGATCTGAACTTTGGGGTATTAAGGTGGTCATGGGTGATCTTAGGCAGGCAGGGATTTCCAAGAGTCTATAAAGCTATTTTCTCTCCTTTCTGATATGAGTTGGCATCACTTACACTAAATTTACACCCTTGGGGTGCGGGTCCTTCCAGGCAGCATGGCCAAGCTCACGTACTGGGTCGGTGAGTTATGAATGTAGCAGTATTGTTAACATTCTGTTTGCAACTGGAATAACAGAGTTGGCAGCCTTTGTGTTGTAGGAAACAGCTTATCATAAGCTGTGCCCTTGTGACCTTCCAGGCAAACCAGGGCTGCTGATTCACGGTGTGACTCCCTGACAGCCCCAGACCATACAGTTAGCCTTTTGACACTAGTGTGCACTGCAGTTATAAGAGATTTATAGCCATTTTCTGGTGCCAAACCACAAATTTGATTTATTTTTTCAAGTCTTTCCTTCAAAGCAAAAGGTAAGTGTAAAGTGTGTGCACTTGAAGAGAAAATGAGCACCTGAGACTCTTTTTTTGTACTGTTTAGAAGAGCAGTTGTTCTTCTGCCTCCAGGTAGAAAAAGTTATCTCTGAAATCTCTAAATAGGGGTCAGAGTTTGGAAGAGCTGGGATTTGTATGCCAGTCAGCTTCCTGCTGGTCCTCTATTTACAGGCTGGCACACAGAGCAGTCAAAACGGAAACTAAATTAAGTAGCTAAATTACTTTATGGCACACAAGGAGAGCATTTCTCTCTGTTTTTCTGAAAAGCACCATTCCTTGTTGCCACTCAAAATAAACTAGGAGGAATAATGTAGTGGTTCTTTGAGGGCAGTTATTGCTTCTTCACAAATGTAAACAATGAGAAGGGAAGTCAGAAGTGAAATTCAAATAATGAGTTTTGCTTCATTAAGCAGCTGCTAAAGATTATCTTTAATACAGACTTCACTTAGGAAATAACTCAGGGATGGTGGAAGCACTTGGAGCTACTCGGGTTTGCTCTAGCATGTATACACTCAAAAGCTTTAGCTTTGTTGGTGTAGTCAGGTGAGTAATTTGTGATTTTGTAATACAATGTTCAGCAGCAGAAATATTGATTAGTTGTAATGAATTAGGACATGGGTTAAAAAAACTTGCCAGAAATTTATGTTGGCTGACATTTTGTTGAAATGTTGAGTATAATAAAGTAATTGTTCTCCATTTGTAAACAGCATGGTCAATAGTCATAAAACAGGTGCTTTTGTTTATCTCACCTGCATCTGCAATTTCCTGTCTGTGCTGTCAAGCGTGGTTCAGTCTTTATTGAAGCCAAGCGTGGCTCCTGTGTTGCATGGGAGAAGTTTCATTTATGCTTTATAAAGAGCCAATTTGTATTTACCTCTTGGTTACATGGTATTCAGTGGGAAAGCAAGAAGCACAGTTCCCAAATCTGACCTCTTCAGCTCCTGACTGCCAGGACCATGTTTCTTCAACATTAAATTTCCTGATGTGCCCAGCCATCCTCATTCTTCCCAGTGCCAAAGTGGTAGTGGGAAAGAAGTGGAAAACAGAGCAAACTTTGTGACCTTTAAAGTCGCAGTGTGTTTGCATAACCAAAGATGCAGATTACTCCAGGATGCTTACTCCATTCTTTGGAAGGGAGGACTGTTAATGATTCCCAGGTTGGAGACTTGTAGCTGCCTCTGGTCTCATTGAGGGATGGGGCTGATGTAGATGTTGGTGGCCTTAGCCATGTCTGAAATCCTCTCATTTCAGAGGATTTGGTTTACTTCTTCATTCCATGCCAGCACACTGTTTGCTATGTGATACAGCTCTGGCAGGGGTGATGCATCCCAGAGCTGTGACATAGCCACTCCTGCCACAGAGAACATGATGCTGACAGCTCAACACATTTTCTCTTTACCAACTGGTCAGGGAAGCTTGGCCACACTAAAAGTCTCACCAAGGCTCTCTTCTCTTCCAGGTGATCCCAATGCTTCCCAGGCTACTCTGTGAGGAGCTCTGCAGTCTCAATCCCATGCGAGACAGACTGACGTTCTCTGTGATTTGGAAGTTGACTCCAGAAGGCAAGGTACCTCAGGCAGCAGGCAGTCATCCTGCTAATCGAGCCTCCCTCTGTGGCCAGCCCCTGCTCTTGTAGTGGTAAAAATGTCATCCCTTAACACTCAGGTGGATAGCAAAGGTGAACAGTACTGGAAGATGTAAGACTGTCCCGGTGTCTTGTCTTGCTGATGACATACTGTGGAATTTCTAACTGGAATAATCTCTCAACATGGTTGGGAAAGGATGAATATTTGTATGAATCTCAGGAATGGAGAATGGCCTGCTCTTTGCCAGGTCACCCAACCATTTAATGTCTTACCTCCAGCAGCAATTCAGAGCTGCTGGAGGTAAAAAGAGCAATGCTTTGGGTGGGACGAGATGTGCTCGCGGCTCCAGCCATGCCTCGTGCACGCAGGCAGTTGTGCAATGTGGCAGATGCAGCAGTTTGCCTCTGTGGCCCCTCTGGTAAACTGACTGTTTAATTCCTCTTCAGAGCTGCTAATTAGATAAATCCAAATACAGCATGATAGCCCTTCAGCAAAGGCATGGCTCCATCATCTCCATGTGTTATTTCCAGGGAGCAGTTGTGGAGGCTGGCTGTTGGTGCACTGAGCTGCCTTCAGCTGCCTGCCATAATTCCCCAGGTCTTCATTTCTCTCTCTCTCCCACACTCTTTCTTACCCTAAAACCTCCTCTTTGTTGATCACAGGATTCCCTTACTAATCAAGGAGGGCTAAAAACTAGCAGTACCAGGAGCACTCTTTAGTCTATGCACTTTTTGTGATTTATTTTTTAACCATTGTTGTGCTCATATACAGCTCTTTCTGTAGACAATATTTCTCGGGCCAATTTGGTAATTTTTCACAAAGATTCACCTCCTTATTATTGTCCCAGCTGCTTTAAAGGGTGCTGAATCAATCTTTGTGCTTTAACAAAATACAGTTGCAGTCCTGATTATGTATTTCTGCAGTTAGTCCCTGCTGTGGCACTGAGGTGGATTGTTTTGTCCACTGTGAAGTGTTCTCCCTCCCTTAGCAACAGCATAATTGCCCATGAGGCCTTCTAAGAGTAGCTACTAGGTAGATCTTTCATTGACTCTGAGTCATCTTTGAACAGCTAAAAGTCAAGTCTTAATTAAAATAAGCCTTTAATTACATCTTGTCTCTTGTCCCATTCAATATATCCGTTGTGCTTCAAGCAGTGCTCAGTGTGACCCTGTCTGACCAGTGAGAAAACAGAGGAGCTGTAGCATTCAGCTCAGGGAGCAGACCTGTGGAGTGGTCTGGGCCAGGGCCGTGCAGTCCCTGGGAGAACAGACTGCCTGTGGCCATCTCAGAAAACTGGTTTCTCCTACAAGGCCTTTCAGGGTTACTCGAGGTCACTTGATGTGGATGACAGGTGAAGGCTGGAGAAGAATTTATTCTTTCCAAGAGGAAGAGTGGTTGTAGCGCTTTTGCCCAGGAGGGCATTCTTCTAAAAGCTGGTATTTCTAGGTGTTACTATACCTGCATCTCAGTGAGTCAAAGGCCCCAGCACAGCCCTCGAAGTTTAGCTGTTGGTAGAGAGCTGTGGGATCATTGACAGTGAAGACAGGATGTTCCTCAGGACTATGGATTTTTTTCAAAAGTAGGCAGAACTGGGGAAGCCTTAGAACTTTAGAAATCCTTTAGATGCTGGTCCTCTGTGAGGACTCTGGGTGCACCAGGTTTGCTGTGATGGGGGAGACCTTGCAGACTGATCCTGTGGGCTACTCACTGTAATCTCCAAGTGCCTCACAACCCCCAAATGTTGCTCCTGCACTGTACCTTGCCCATCCCTCAGCTGTGGTACATGGGCCATCCTGGGGAGCTTGCCCATTCCTCTGGTGGTGTTTCCAAAGCTGGGGCTGCTGACCTACTGGACATGCATCCCCCATCACCACAAGAAGCTGAACTGCATTGAACAGATGCAGCAGAACACAGAGCAGGTGTTGCCAGCACTGTCACAGCATCTCTGTCCAGCTTTGTGGCTTTCTCTCCCTCTCTTTCTCCACAGCACAGAGGAAGAGACACACAGAGAATAACCATGAGCTGATGGTCTGTGCACTTTGCACTGCAAGATGCTACTTGCTGCATCTCTGCTATTAAAGCACTTTGGAATTAGAAATAAGCTTAAAAGCCCTGTGACTTCCAGAGCTCTGAGTTGCCGAGTTATATAGCACACATGTTCTGTGATGCATTAGGGAGGGAGGCAGCAAAGGTATTTTGGGAATCAGTCCCTTCCTATTAAGAAGGTTTGTCTCTGAAGCAGTATCCTTGATGAGGCTGTCATAGAGAGCTCGCTCTTCTCCCTGGACACTGTCACTTGCAGAATTTACCTTGTCCTGTTGGGCTGATGAAGGGGTAAGGTGGCACTGGCAGCTAAGGCAGAATTACAATTCTCCAATCAGTCTCTCAGCACTTGTGCTTTGAATGATTTATCACAAACTGCATCTGTCTCCAGAGCCTCATGCCAGTGCTCTTGAATTCTGTGAAGAGCCTTCTGCCCATGTCCCTCGGTGCTTTGCTCCTCAGCCTTGAGGAGCTGTTGGATTCTCTTACATATTTCAGCTGAAAATAGGTTTTCCTGTCTGCTTTAGGAAATAATTCTAAATTCCTACTTCTACATCGGTATTCTTTTAGGGAGTTTAAAATGGGAGTGGCTTCTGGTTTAAAATAAAATAATTTTATAAGCAATTTATTGAATAATCTCCTCTCAATTCCAAGGTAGTTTGGAAGCCCAGAAAGGTTCCTGGCTTGAGTTTGAACCTAGAACCATGGACATGACCAGAGAAGCAAAGGGTCAGTGACTGTCCATCTCTCCTCCAGATCCACCGAAGTCCTACTCAGGCACTTTCACAAGTGGTAGTCACATGTTGGGGTTCATTCAGTACTCCTGAAAACAGTATTTTAAGGCCAGCCCCTTGTGCCCTGGTGGCCACACTTTAAGTCATTCTGCTGTGTTTTAGGAAGGAGAACCTCTCTGGCATGTGTGTATCTGCCTGTTGTCACTCCTGCACTTGGTAACCTGTGAGTCAACAGACTGGTTTCAACTCCCAGATGGTCTGTAGTTCTTTGAGCTCTGTGAAGGAGGGAACTCAGGTAGAGGAGAGGGATCCAAGGAGTCTCCTATGTACATGCACAGTATATTGTTATCTATTACTTGCATATGCACATTACTAAATGCTAGAGAATCTGTGCGGGCAGAGGGCCTGAAGATCTCAGTAGGACAAGATCTTCACTCAAACATCACAGGTCGTGGGGAAGTCTTTTGTCATTCCTCCCAGTGTTTGTACAATTTCCCAAGCTTTTGTGCACCAGAAGAATGAGTCCTGAGATCAATTTACACTTTGCAATTTTTGCAGATCCTTGATGAGTGGTTTGGGCGGACGGTCATTTGCTCCTGCGTCAAGCTCAGCTATGACCATGCCCAGAGCATGATTGACAGCCCTGGGAAGGTGTTGTCACCTGAAGAGCTCCCCCCTGTCTCACCTCAGCACTCGATAGCCGAGATCCAGGAGGCTGTCCTGAACCTGCATCGAGTTGCGCAGCACCTGCGCAAGCAGCGCTTCACCGAGGGTGCCCTGCACTTAGACCAGGTGAGTAAGTCCAGCCCCTTCAGGCTTCACCAAAGCAATTACACCTTGTACTCTCTAAGAATTTCCTGGCCAGTCTGAAAACTTGAAGGGTAAAATCAAGGCTGGAATAGAAAGGCAGGTTTGAGTGCCAGTGTATTCTTAAGAGCGGCATCATATTATGTACCATAAGCACTAAGCAGGATGAAAAGAAAAAAAAAATCCCTGTTTTTAAAGGAGTGATCCATTTTCCAACATTTTTCAAAATCCTAAAACCCTGCTGGACTGGGTAAGTAATTCATACAGTGAAACAAATCATGACAGTGTCATTCATTATCATGCAGTACAGATATAAGTATACATTTCACTGGGAAAGGCTCATCCTCCACATTTCTTTCTGTGCTTGCAATATTCTTGTTTTCCACAGCTTTCATAGCAGTTCTCTGTGCTGGGAAAATGGCTAAATGTTATCTAAGCTAATACTTGTAAGTGTTGGGTGTGTTTCAGAGGAAAAAATGCTAGTGAGGAGGTTTTCTGTCTGGGGTGATTTAAATAATCTTGTATCAGGAGTGGTATGTGTCATTTCTATTTTACAAGGAGATCCAGATATTTTAGGCTGTCACAGGAAAAAATACTTTTGTGTGATGTTTAGCTGCTCTGAGGTGGCTTCTGATAGTTTTTGTGAATAGGAGGTTCCAGTAATTTGTAGAACCCAGTGGTCTTCCTGAGCAGGAGACACTATTGTTTCATTTTGGAAAATGAGTACGGATCAACATAAGGTTATTGCTGAGAAAGAAGCTAGGAGTGGCGGAAACAGGGCTACTGTATGTAAGACATATGTTGTGACCCTCCCATTTTCCTCAGAATTGTAGTGTTGTCTCCAGTTCCAGGAAGGTCTAATTTTAGAGAAATCATTGCAGAGCAAGAGGAGCCTGTCTATAACCTGTTACCTTCCCCAGCAGAGCACACAGCTTACTCTGGTGAAGCTGCTGTGAAGAGGAGGCAACGTGCTTTCCCCCATGTCTAAGATGGACAGAATGACAAATTTGTATCTTGAGTTTCAGCAGAGGAGTTTTTATTTTAGGATAAACCTTCTGCTGTAGGCAGTGTGGTGTCTGAGGCTATCTTGCCTACATCTGTTGTAGGAGGTCTGAGGACTGGTTCAGCACACGTTAGTGAGCCTGGAGCAAGGACATTTGCTTAAGACCCCCCTAAATTAATTTTAAAATTATATTTAAATAATTTTTGGAAATCAAACTTCCACTTTGAAGTTTTCTTAAACCTCTTCTGGAACAGAGACTTCCTTCTTTGAGGTTTAGCATACAATAGCTAATAAACTGGCCCTTTGTTCCCATGCACATCCTGAATGCTGGAGAAACATAAAAAACACAGCTTTTGTCTGAGATCAGCTTGCTGGGAAGCCTTGGAGGTATCTGGCTTGGAAAAAGACTTCATGGTGACTGGGAGCTGTGGCCCAGAAAGGTTCACAGGCTGTCTTCCACAAGTCACTGTTAGAGTGTAGTTCTGAGTGCTCGCTGTGTGCCCCTGAGTTGAGTTACCTGTTATCAAACTAACCTCAGGGGAAATATGCTTTAAACCAGCTGTGACATTTTCAATGGGAGGATTTGGCCAGGGAAGCATCCTGTTCCAGTGATAGCCCATAAAAGATTAGCTGTGTTTTGTTTCGCTCTGTGCTCCTACAGAGGAGCCATTAAAGAGAACATATTGGAGCATCATTTGTGAGATTTGGATTAAAAGGCACAGTGAAGGGCACCAGAGACAGTTGATTCCTGCTCAGTCTAGCTCCCAACCGTCATGATAAACTGAGTTATATCTCACAAGTGGCACTTTACAGTGTGCAGAATCTCTCTCTCCCCTGGTAAGAATGTCAAAGTAATGGTCTCTGAGAAGAAGGCATATTTTAGATCAAGGGACACTTTCACCACACTTAGTCGAGTCAAGCACTGCCCTGATAGCTTTATTTTGATAAACTACACCCTCCCCAGCCCATGGAGGAAGTGGTTGCTCCAAGGCCTGAATATGAACCGCGTGTGAGGGACATGTTTGTGGGCATGGCCAGTGGTGTATGGCAGGACAAAGCAATTTCTGTCTTGTAACAGAAGGGGACAAATTCCTCTAATTTTGCTTCCCCAGTTCTCTGAGTTCCCATGGGCCCAGCTGTGTGCCATGTCCCACTTCCAGTCCCAACTGAGCAAGCAAGGGTGGGTCCAAATGGAAAACACACCTTTCTAATCACTGGACCTCTCACTGATTTCCTGTTGAGTAATGTAAATCCTGAACAATGGAAGACAAACTCCAGCAGGAAGCTTGGGGCAATGAATTATCGAATTCCAAATAAATATGTGAGTGAAGGAAATGATCATCTCACAGTCTTAAGGGAGGGGGTATCTGGGCATGGATGACTCCTGTGCTTTTTTTCCAAGGGATGTGAGCCCTCTTCCTATACATTGTGTTATGTTTGAGAGTTCTACCATGGAGTAACTCCTGATTGAACAATGATGACTTTTTTTGCTTACTTCCACCCTGCCATTTTTCAGTGTGAAGTGTTCCTGTGCTTCCTGTTGGTATTAAGAATATCCTGGGGGAAAGAATCTCCCATCCTCCTTTGCCACTGGCTGTGGTGGCCTTGGGCCGGTGCTCTCCCTGTCTGCCTCAGTTTTCTCTTTGGAATGATGCTGATCTGTCCCATGGTATCCATGTAGTTTAGGATTTATTCCCCAAAATGAAGAACATTTCTCAGATGAAGCCATTCATGGGCATATCTTAACAGCAGAAGTACTGGCTGGCCAGGGAGCTCCTTGGACCTGACACAGGATGGCTCCAGTAGGATGCAGCAGTGTCAGGCTGGTCCTGATGGAGACAGAGGAATGTTTCCTCTTTGAATGCCACTGCTGAATTGTTACAACCTAATGTGAGAGCGGCATCTGCTTGCGCATAGTTTTATCTTTTAGCAGCAATTCTAGAAGCAGGAATCTCCATCGCTCAACAGATTAAGAATATATATATATATATTTTAATAACTTAGGAATTACATATCTAGGTCACACAGAAGACCATGAGACATTACAGAGATAGTACACAGTCTGGAAAGCTTAGGATTTGTGGGTTCGGTGTCAGTATATGTGTGTCTCTTGGGGCTGTGTAATTTTGAATTCCTGCTTTAGTTTAATCCTGGCCGTGACTTTAACCTACATACCTGGGACCCAGTCCTTCCCCCCACTCCCCAGTTCCTTTCATGCCTCTGCAGAAGTCTGGGAATCCTGCCAGGATTGCAGGGAATCCTGCTGCATTGGACCTTGGGTCTGAGGACCTTGTTTGCAACCAGAGCCACACATCCGTCATTCCATGGGGATCCAGCTGTCCCTATAGGCCCCTTCTGGGGCTTTTTCCCTAGGAGATGGTTTCCTGTGCTGCCTGCCAGCTTCCTAGCTCCAAAAAGCAGCTGAGCTGAGTTTCAAAGATTTAAAGACTTTGCACCTTCAACAGCTAAGAAGCTTATGAAACTTTGTCCACACAGACAGAGATTAATGTATTTATTTTCCTTCTCATTCAGAGCTACAGCTTTTAGGTGCAAAGGCAAGAAGTCTTGTATGTGACTAAGAAAAGATGTTCAGGTATTTACAATATTGTCTTCGCCCCCAACATCTCCTTCCTGCACAGGACCATGAAATGCCACCCCTGTGCTGTAATCTCACAGCTCTTGGTGTACCAATCTATAAATTGTAGCAGATATCTGACCTGGTTTAAAAAGCAAAGTGAGCACAACCCGCAGCTTTAGTTTTTTTTTCCTGGCCAGGTTACTTTGAAGCTGGATCACTTCCCCAGCCCACAGCTTTTAGAAACACTAGCCAGAGAATCAGATAGAAACTTGCTTTCAACAAAAACCATCAAGCTTGCAGAAAAGCTCCTTAGCCTGCCTAGAGGAGACATGCTGATAAATGGTTCTCTTTTGGCCTCAGCAGTTTAGAAATGAATCACGAGGACAGATGCCTATGGGAAGACAGGTTAAAAAGGATTTCTGTGCCTTTTTAAAATGAGAATACCCTAGGATGCTGATCTGTCTCTATGACAACTGTCTGAGCTGAGTGTTTCCCCTTATTGTGCCAGTGATTCTACCTTTACCAGCACACTTACACCTGGGTGCTCAAAACATCAGCGTCGGCCAAAGTTCCTTGCGAGATCCACCCAAAGTGCATTTACATTGTACCACTTAGTGGCACTGAATTGTTTGCTAGAACAGCTTCTCTTCTTGTTTTCTGCAAAACAGACATTCAGATTTGCAGGTGTGTGGGAGAAGGGAAGGAAAAAAAGGACAAAAATGACAAAGATGAGAGTGTTACACAAATTTAAGTGTTGAATTGGTAGTGAAATGGTCTCACTTCTTGCTCCCAGCTTGTGTATGATGCCATTGTCTTGTCATGTGAGCAAGGGTTGCTGTTCCCTGTGGGTCTGTATTGTTTTGAGTAACTTAGAGGTAGCAAAAATTGTATTGTTGTAGCTGTGTAGCACACTGGAGACCTATGGTCTTGTCCCATGGTTGCTGAGGATAAGGAAATTGGTGCTCTTTGAGAATAGCTTTGTTTATTTAAGACTGGTGGTACTGCTAAAGTAAGAGAGCACTTAATAGAGCTTCAGAAAACATAGGGAAACAAAGATGCCAAACACCATAACGTGTGCAGAATTACAGCTCCAAACCACCCAGGTACATGACACATGTGATTTAGTAGCCAGCTCTGTGTAGTTTTTGAAGCCCTCAGAACCTAGTCTGCCTGCTTGATGCAAATGGCTTTGAGAAGGTGACTCAAGCCACTCACATGGAAAGCAAGGAGGAGGAAGGACAATGCATGTGCAGGATGTGACACGGTATGTTGGGAAATTTCCATTTTGGTTATAGCTAATGGGATAGGACAGATGTATTTTTAGACAGTTGTCCTTGCTGATGCTGTTTAATTGTCAATCTCAAGAACCACAAATTAATTACTCTCATTATTAAAATTTTCCAATATGCAACTGCTGGAAATAATTATGGGAAATTGTTTTGTCATATTTCCTGCCTCATATCTGTATAGTAAGCATTCAGGTCTTTTATTCTTGCTTTGTGAAAGTAATAAATATTTTTACCCTGGTTAAACAGTCATTGTGTGCAAAATACAGTTAATTAGTATATGAATAGAAGACTTAACATTGGAAGAAGTGTTTAGATGGGACAGAAAAGGGCTATAATGTTGCACAGATTTCAGTCTGAGGTGTTTCCTTTAATAGCATGTTCTGAATTTATGTCTTAAAATGCTGTTGGGGCAGAAAGGTTCATCCTGGCTTGACTATTCCCTGGAGTGATCCTTAGGTTTCTGTCCGAGGCTGCTGTATGCGCTACCCCTGCACGCTGAGTGCGTGGACTATCCAAGGGAGGAGTAAATGGCTTTGCTCCAGCCCCTGACTGGAGCAGGGGCTCATCTCTTGGTCAGTCTCAGAAAGAAAGCTGTGGTGCTCATTGCATGGCATGTGATATTGGTACCAAATTCATCCCAGATTTGAAGAGTACGTACCTGGCTGGGCACTTGGCCTTGGTGCAAGAGAAAATCCAAAAGGCCCATCTATAAAAGCCTGAAAACTGCTATGATACATCCCTAAAGAGGCTGTTACAACAACAGTGCATGAACATGACAGCAGAGGCAGGGTGGGCAGTATGTAAGGGGCTGTGAGATAAATGGAAACTCAGACTGACAGGGAGCTTTCATTATTCACTTCCTATCACAATTCCACCATTGTCTGCTCCTTCTCTTTGATGTCTGGTTAAAGAGACATCACTGAAACCCAGATTGGGGACAGCAGGTGCTATATGATCATTATGGACAGTTGCTTATACTGTGTGATACATAAGGCAGCTGGGGGAATGTTGGATGTACTTGGAGATTAATTTCTTTTGGGGATTTTGTGTCTTTTGCATAGCCCCAGTTAATGCACCAGAACGAGCACCTGAGGCTGCAGCTTCCTCCTGGGGAATGCTGCTCTTCCCTGCAGGAGTACCTAAAATGCATGAGAAAAGGTATGTCAGAAAAGTAGGGAGGATTTTCAGCATGTCTTCCCTGCAATACTACAGAGGAACATAGTGCTTGAAAGGAAAATAGGAGATGTCACCACTGTGGTCAGAAGCAGCTACGGCTTAGGGTGGGAAATGTGCGCACACACTGAGGATCCACTTGGGATGGAGGTGTTATGGGATCATATTATAGAGGGGATGTGTGTTGGCTGAGCATCACTCTGCTTGCATGGAGATGTTTGCATTGTCAGGAGGTTTTAAAATAATTTGATTAAATTAGGATTTTGAGTGGAAAGCTCTCTACATCTAGTCTTTTGCCCTGGGATTTTAATGAAGTCTTCCCAGGGGTGTGAGTAGGATTGATGTCCTCGCACATGTCCTGCCGTTCCCCGATCGTTCTTTTAGAGCTGAGCAGCTGTGTCCCAGCAGGAGCAGGTGGTGAAGTGGTAGAGCTGGCTTTGGCAGGAGGGGAGAGTCGGACACTGGAGCACAGGGCTCGGCTGTGGAGCGTTGTGCTGGGAGCCACTGCAGCCAGATGTCTGGGCAAACACAGCCAGGAAGGAGCTCCCCACACAGTGGTGCTCTGGCATTAATTTACCATCAGTAATGCAAGAGTGGGTTACGACTTTATTCTTCCCAGAGAAAGTATTCCAGCCACTAGCTCAGATGCTTAAGACCTCTGGTGATGTACAAGTGGTTTGCTTCTAAACAAACACAGCATAACCCTTGAGTTTTATTAAATCTATCGGACGTGCAAGCTGAGAAACTTCTCTGTAAAAAACAGGTC
Organism: Poecile atricapillus; assembly: GCF_030490865.1. Taxonomy (NCBI): domain Eukaryota; kingdom Metazoa; phylum Chordata; class Aves; order Passeriformes; family Paridae; genus Poecile; species Poecile atricapillus. The sequence goes on from NC_081256.1 coordinate 18,196,769, forward strand.
TTTTGCTTTAATTTTGAGATGCTGTGTAACACAGCAGAAGTGTTATTCTTTCACCTGCTAGCCTCAGAGCAAGTATCAGAGGAGAGGCTGGCTCCATCCTTCCAGACAATGGGAATAGTATGAAGAGGTGAAGCAGTTGCCCAAGCTCACATGGTGTGTTGGTGGCAGAGCTGACAGGACTTTATCCGATTCCCCTGCCAAATCCAGTGCCTTGGGCCATTCTCTTCATCTCATGTTTATTACAGCTGTTGAATAACAACTGGTGCTTCTTTGTTTCTGCTGTGTATTGCTGGCCCAGTTAAGGACAGGGTTTTTTTTCCTGGTTCCCTAGCAGATATGTCTCACAATTCAGAGCAGAGAAACAAGGAGGGCTGAACTGTGGCCAACCAGTGCAAGAGCAATTGGTGTGTTTCACAAGTAACCTCTCTCCCCATTCTTTTCAGTTCTTGGGTTTTGCCTATGTGTGCCAGAACCGAGCCAGTGGGCTGCTATCCCATGGAAGTCCCTCCTGCTTGCCTGGGACAAAGTTGCAGTGGGAATCATTAGACATTACAAATTGCTCAGCTTTTTCTGTTGATTGAATCCAGTTGGTGATCAGCCGTTGTAGAAGGGGGGTGAGCTGGCAGTCATCACATGCTGACCTGCAAGCAAGGGTGAAGGTGTTTGCAAGCACTCCAAATTCACACATGAAGTACACATCTCTTGGTTCTGTGGATTAGCTCTTGCAGATGGGTCTTGCCCTTGCCTTGTAATAGACAGCCTGGTGTCATCTGCTCATAGGGACCTCAGACAGTCTAGGGGAAATATCATGTCTAGGGGAAATAGAGGGCATCTATGTTGGCTTAGTGTGATGGAATGTGTCCCAAAGGTGATGCTGATAGCTCAGGCGAACAGATGATTCAGTGCTTGATCCAGCCGAGCAAGCTGCTCACTGGTATTTTTGAGGTTGATAGGAAGAGTAGTGGCTTCTGCTGGCTATATTGAAAAAGGTTCAGGATGGAAAAACTGGTTCTTAATGAAGCAGAAACAAACTGGTTCTTCAGTGTCTCTGATAGCAAGACAAATAAAACCTAGGAAAACACATGTTTGTGTAGAGGTGTATACGGGGTGAGTGCTGGGAGGAAATTCCTATTTTACATATACTGCTGAGGAAACAATCCTTGCTCTCAGAGCCTTGCCCTCCACTTTATGGTGTTCTTCTTCCCTAGTGATGAACAGACGTCATCAGAAAGTCTCTTGTTGTTCCAGATTCTGTTTATCACGTATTTGAACAAAGACTTGTCAAGGGCTTTTTTTTTTCAGGTATTAATTATAGTTGACTGCATGGCTAATCCATCATCCTCTTTAGATGGAGTCACTGGGTGTTGACTGATATGACTGCAAATGTATCAGTCTGCCATAGGTGAAGATGTAGCAGCTCTTTGTCAGAGCCATTTCAGTTTCACCCAACAGTATATAGAAGAAAGGCTAATTGTATAATGACAAAAGACAACGTTTGGAAGGAGATGAAAGATTCTGACATTACAGTTCTGTGATTTCTCATAACAATTCCAAAGTGAGAAGGGAAAAATTCATGGCCACAACTCATTTTATCAGGTGTTTCTGGGTATGATCACTCCTGAGTCCTGGGATATTTTATCTTTTGTCATTCATAGCATACGGATGCTGAAGTACAAAGAAGCTCAGAAAGCACCTGTGGTTTTCATAGCCCACTGAAATGAGACTACAGGAGCCTAGCCAAGATCCTCAAGCTGAGCTGAGGACAGAGCTGATCATGCCCCATCTGAGGAAAGCAGTGCCTGCTGAAGTCCACTTTTGGGTTTATCTTTAAGCGTCTAAGTCCAAGCTCACATCTTCTGAAATGATATGTCCTGTTAAAGTTTGCAGTGATTCATTTGGAGTACATTCTGTTGAGTAACCTCTTGGGTTTGTTTTGAAAGCACGTGGCTTTGAATCTGTCTTGAGTAGTCTGGATCATTTATCTTGCCCTTTTCTGCATCTTCATGTGGTAAAGGGGAAGTTGTTTAAGCAAACAAACGTAATTCAGATTATGGATTTCCCCTGAATATGGAATTGTGTAAAATGGGAGCATGAAGCATCTCAGATAAGGTTGTTGGTCCACGTTGCACTTGTTTCCTTAGTTGGGATTTGAGGAAGACCTCCTCCCTGAGTGTGCTCCTTCTTTGGGCAGCTCTGAATTCACTTGTGGGAGACACATTCCCTGTCATTTCCTGCTTCCATCTTGAGGCACAAACACCCATCTCTCCCCAGAGATGTGTATTCACAAGTTATTTCATTGTCAACACCTTAAACCTGCCAGCACTACTAAACTTTGCCCTCTGAAGGAAGCATATTTCTATTTTGGATTTCATCTGATAGCTAATGTCTTGCATTTGTGCTGATTAGTTACCAACTAAGTCCATTGCCCATCTGGGATGGGATGCCATTAAATTGGTCGTCACTCAAAAACTAAACAAGAGATGGCGAGAAATTAGTCTCAAGAGTTTGTTGGACTTGAGTGGCATGAAGGACTTGATACATCTGGGAGAAACCAGCCATGCAGAATCACTGTGGAGAGGTTTTTGCAGGTAATTCCTTTAACTGGGCTTGAAAAATTTGCTTTTGCCACAGAAATACAAACTAACCAAGCAGTCACTCTTGCTTGTTTTCTGGGTTTTTTTTGTAAAAAACCAGCCTAGCCTGAATACAACAAAATTTAATTTGTGCCATCCTTGACAGCTGAAGTAAACCTGCCCTGTGATGGGTTTGATCTGTCTGATCCTGCAGAACTGGGGGGCTACAGAGCTGTCGCTTATTGGGTGTCTCATGACCATGCTGAAAAATTCAGTCCCATGAGTCAGCAGGAGGTTTTGCATTAACTTTAGGATTGTGCTTTCACCTCAATTTCAAGGTCTCTGTTTTAATCTCAAGACTATCCTTGCTTTTGTGAGTAACAAACCCCTTGATCTAGCTTGCACTTTATTTCTGATTAGCATGTTAGAGTAGAACCTGACCCACGATACTGGGAAATAAAATGCTTAAATAGCTAAAATGGGATTTGAAAAAGTGCAATTTATTGAATGATTTCTCGGTCATTGATGTGTTTAGCAGGTATAGAAGACAAAATGAACTAAAACAGGCCTTGGCATTTCAGAAAGTGAGTCATTTTTTCTGTTGCATCATGTATAAACTTTTCCCTACTCGTGTATGTATGGTTGAAATTACTTTGAGGTTTTGAATTCTCACTTCAGCTCTCTGGTTTTTATTATTTTCAAACATTACTGAAAGTGAATTCCTTTCACATTTGCTTGTGACACATTTCCTTGCTGTTCAGTTGTTGTTTTGTTTTTAATAAGACAACAGGCAACATATAGGTGGTTAAATGAGCTGGGGAGTTACTGGTTTCTCATGTTCAGATATGAGTAAAAGTTAGGTATATTGATGGATCCATAACATTATTCCAGGGAGAGCTGCTGACAAATATCCTTTACCCAGGGGGCTAACCTTGAAATCCTTTGGCAGTGTGGTCATCTCTTTTCACAATCTCAAGCATTTATAGAGGTTTCTTGAAATCAGTTTAAAGACCATGAACATGGTGCTATTGCAGCCAGCTGAGATAGTAGACAGGTGTGTCTTTTCTTAAAAGTGTGCAAAAGAGTACTCTGAGGTTCTCCACGCTGGAAGAATGCTATTGCTCAGTGTCCCAGGAGTTCTGAGATAAAGAATAGAATAAGATGAGGACCAGGAGATGCCAGGGAGAAATATGGTATCTGAACAGAGTTTCCACAGGCCAGGCCCAGCACAGAAGCCAGTTGGTCTCCACAAGCCAGGACCAAAAAAATGTACATTCTTCTTGGGATGAAGAAATCCAGCAGTCAGAGGTGTGTCAAACCTGTCCTTGTGTGCCTGCTTCGTAGGGAGAAGTGGATATGCCTGAGGAGTGAACTGGACGACCTTTCTTCTGAGTTCACAGCTGCCACCTGCAGCTGAACTCTGCAGAGGACAGAGGATTTGCCCCAGCCCCAAGCAGTTGGACAAAGTAACATCATGTGGGCATCATCCCTTCAGGAAAATTGTCTGTAACTTACTTTACACCCAGCACTGAGGATCAGTGGTTTTGCCACAAGTAGCCTTTGTCATACCCTTTGTTGGGTACAAAACACAGTTCAGAGGAGGAAGATTTGCTGAAAAGAGCTTGAATTAATTTTCATTGTGAAAGAGGGAAGGATTTGGAGAAGGGTTTTTTTTTTGTTTGAAATAAAAAACCCCCAAACCATTCATGTACCTGTTGCCCCAAATGTTTTTAGAACTTGCGTGCAGCTGCACAGTCTGCCTTGTCTCGTTAGAAACTTGCTTGATCTTCAGTCTTGGCAGATTCCATGCGAGTCTATGAGATCTTTTAGAAGGATCAAAAGTGACTCTATGGTATGAGAGGGTAGGAATCTCCCAACTTATTGAATGTCAGCTGTGACAGTGCAGTTCCTGGCGTGTGTTGTGTCAAGGCTCTGCAATTATGGCATGCTAGAAATGTAGAACTGGAAAGGGCTTTAGGAGATGATCCTTTCCTTTTCCTGGCAGCAGCAGGAGCTCAGCTGGTAGCAGTTCTGAGCCGTGTTTGTTGCTGCTCTGTCACTGAGCCTTTGTAGCTGCTGGGACCTGTGTAGCCAGAGCAAATTGCTCCTGGGGTTGTCTCCATGACTTTCACCCTCCAGCCATACAGATACAAAGTGGGTGAAAGAAGTTGCCGTTGGACCTGTCCCTCACGTGTCCCCAGTTAGTCACTGTCTGGAATCTGAAATGCTAAAAGCCTGCAGAAACCTTGCAGGGAAGTCAGCTGAGTGTGCCAAGGTCCTCTGGGGTAGAGTTCAGCAGTCTGAAGGGCTCACCTGATTACAGCAAGGTTGTCATGCAGAGTGACTCACATGAGATTATCTTTGATGTCACTGAGTGTTTCTTCCCGTTGCAGTTGACAGAACAGTTGATCAGAGCATGGTAATAATGTGGGTTCAATCCCCCTCTGGGCCATCCATTTAAGAGTTGGACTTGGTGGTCCTTGTGGGTCCCTTCCTACTCGGAATATTTTGTGATCCTGTGACAACCTGCTGGCTGCAGTTGTGGGGTTTTACTTGCTGGGGCTGCAGGGCAGTGCCAGGGTGTGAGATGCCCTCATGTGCAGTCTGGGCAGCATAGCTGGATACTCCTGTGGCTTGTGGCATCCCCATGGGTGAGAGGCATGGCTGAGGCCACCAATGTGGGCAAAACCTAGCAGGGACCGTTGCTCTTCAGTTTTAAGTGAGGATTTCAGCTTTAGGTTGGGTTTATGGAAAGCAGTGTGAGGTTTGGTTTACAGAAGGAAAAAAAAAAATTGTCTTTTAAAAAAGCAATTTGTTCCTGCTTTCTGTGAGCAAGGTTTCCAAACGGACTCGGTCAGTTCTGCAGTATGATCAACACGACTGGAAAAAAATACCAAGTGAAGTAACACAGTGGCTGTGGTAAACATGAACTGGGGCCTTGGAAGTAGCTAATGGCATACCACAAAAGAGTCTCCTTTCACCCACCACGGACGGTGCCAGCAGCAAGCACTGCCAGCGCTGGCGTCTAGCAGAAGAAAGCATCATTTGGCTCCCTTTTGGATTTCATTACTCTTCCTGCACTCCCTCCTGCTCACAGCAAAAGCCTTTCCAGTTGTAAAGAAGTGAATTAACTGCCTTCGTGTCAGTGATGGATGAGGCGCTTTCTCCCCCTTCAAAGAGAGGAGCCGTGCCGGTGAATGCGGGACGGCGGAGTTGAAAAGTCCAAGCGGAACAGGAGAGCCCGTGTGGTGACCCAGCTGTCAGGCAGGACACCCTGGGGATAGCTCCCACCACTGCCCTGTGAGTGGGGAACAAAAACCACTCTCAGCACGCTCGCCTGGCCTCAAGGCTCTTTTTTTTATCTGTGTCCTGCTTTCAGTGGACTTGGGCACATCCCTGAGCACACAGCAGCCGTTTGTGCGGGTTCAGGGAGCCTCAAAGGCTTTCACAGGGAGCTCCTCCAGGCTGCACAAAGCAGGGTTACCATGCTGGTACTTGGGAGATCTCCTTTCAGGCCTCCATGGCTAATCATATTAAAGGTGACCTCGTGGGCAGCGTTCTCCATTGTTGCCATATGTTTTGTCCAGTGCTTGAGTGATGTTGTGCATTGGAATGTATTCATGCGTCACCTAATTTAATCACCAGGCTTAATCCCCTCTCCTGTTCTACACCCTTAAAATTTACTGGCTCCTTTCTAGCCTCCCATGCATTGTCTGGGTCTCCTTCACAGGCTAATACCGATGCCTGGAGATATTTTTATTTATTTATTTACTTTCGGAAAGTATTTAAAAATATAATCTCAACCATAAGCCTCTCCGAAGGGAGAGCAGGCACAGTGGATGCTCTAGCAGGCTGATCCTTCTTCCCTGTGATCTTTTCCTTCCAGCTTTTCCATAGAGAAATTAGGGATTAGGCTCATGGGTTTAAAAAAAAATAAAAGTACTACGAATGGAAAAAGGACTGAGAAAGCAGTGTGTCTCCTTTTAATATTGTTGGAATAAATAACTAATTTTAAGAACTTGACTTGTCTCTGTAAAATATGGTGTTGGTTTCTGCCTTTAAAACTTACTGCTTTGGTATGGACAGCTCCTGTTCCAGGGCTGACTGGACAAAATTAACCCAGCAAAGACCCAAGTCCATCAAGCTGGAAAACTGCAAAGCCTGATTTATGCAAGACTACTGCAAAACTCAGAGAGCTCTGCAAGAGCTGCTGTGCTCCACAGCAGACAGGCATTTCTAGGGAGCAGGCCTTTGCAGAACATCTTATAAAGATAATTTCCAAAAATGTTGGTAAGATTTGCCTGCTCCAGCTGATGCTGCCTTTTGGAGGGGTATGTTAAAAATGGGAATTTGAGATTCAGTTCTGTTGTGACTTGATTTAGGTGTGGATGGGAGCAGTCCTGGCAAGGGAAGGCTGTGATGAGATTTTAGGGGGATACACATTCAGTTTGCTTGTATGCTGAACTCCCAGGGGCAGGAAATCTTGCACTTGCTGAGGCAGATTGTTAAATAAACAACCTCATGCTTTGGTTCAGCTCTTAGATTCTCCTGCTCTGCTACAGCATGCTGGTACCCACACTTCTAAGCAGTGGAATATATCCTGGGTGTCTTTGAAACCTTAAACATAGATTGTATTTGAATTACAGCTTTGAATTTCTCTCTGTGTGTGGGTGTACACAAGCACACGTGAGATCCCTGCAGCCAAGTTCTCACACATGAGCTTGCTGACCTTCTCTGACTGTGTGCTATGTTTTAGGTCTGATGGAAGGAAGGAGGGATGACGTAAAAGGTTGCAGATTTGTGGCTGGTTTTAAAAATAGTTTTAAAATATTATGTATCTTCATTTTAAAGAAATGCAATACTGCTTGGAAACCACAGCTACTGAACATAAACCATGTTGAGCCCCTTACATATGTTTAGTTACAGTGTGGAACAGAGGGTTGTAACATCCTGCTGTGCATTAACACTGGAAGAAGATTCCCCCACGCTCCAACAGGGATCCACAGCAGCATCACGGGCTCTGACATCAATTTGGCCCTACCAAATGCTATAGAATTTACACCTTCTCAGTGTGAACCTTGCCAGATCCCTTTCTGAAGTGCCTACATACAGAAATTGCTTCTCCGCTGAAGCACAGCCGTGTTGGAGCCAGAGGACAGCTGGCCATGGTTTAGCTGGAGGGCAGGGTGCCTGTCCCGCTGCCAGGGGTTCTGGGCTTGCTGGGACAAGTCTCCTGGCCACTGTCCATTCCTGCTTCCTTCTTTTCCTGTGACAGAGGAGCCTGGAGCCTCTAGGAAAATGTGGGCGGGAGCAGGTTTCTGGCAGAAGAATTCAGCCGCACCACAACCAGTCTCTTCCCAGGGGAGCCCGGCAGTTGTGCTAACAGCAGCAGCTATTGCTGTCCATGGGAATGGAAAGAGATGTCTTTGGAAAGCTTTGGATCTCCTACTCATGCACTGAGCAACTGTGCATGGGATTTTAATGAAGTCAGGGAAAGGAAGTCATGGCACACAGCCAACCTGTGCCCAGGGAGGAGGGTGCCAGCACTGCCATGGTGGGATGTGGAGTGGTGTTCTGTGGCATGCAGCCTTAGGAGGAGATGCTCTGCAGCTGAGTGCTCTGAGTGTGTATGGCAGATGTCCTCCCATCCCCATGCTGTAACAGTGTCAGCGGGAAAAGGTTTGACCAAGGACATGGCACAGCTGCCTGTAGCCCTGGCAGGTTGTAACATACTGCAGGAAAGTCCTGGTTGTCCCCAGAGACTGAGCAAAGCTTGAGTCAGCAGCACTAGATCTGGACTTAAGGACTGGCAGGTATTTTACAGCAGCACCCCAAGGGATGGGGGAGAACAGTGTGTCTGTCAAACTGAGATCAGCGTGGTGTAATCAGGGTATTCTGCTCTTCATAGTCCCAGTTTAGTGGGTTTCAGATATAACTAAACTTAGAAATACTGTTGTGATTGCTCTTGTTACCTGGTAGAGCTCTTACTGTGTCAGCACAGGGGCTGTTCATGTTTTAATGGGTTTATCTCTTGTATGGAGGGTATTACAAGCTTTCATCTGTCTTCCAGTGAGACTCTACGGAAATCCCTCCAGGCATGAGGCAGTACCTGGGCACTGAATTAATCTGTGCTCCTGGATTCTCACAGCTCCATTAGTGGCTTAGCAGGGGAAGCAGTTTGCATTAACAAACTTAAGAAAATAGGATTTGCTGTATTTGATCTGCCCTCCTTGCATCCTCCCAATAGCAATGACAAAGACTGGGCACATTACAGGAAGGCACAAAATATCATAGGAAGGACACAAAATAGACTGATTTGTAAAACATGTAGCAGCATCCTCTAGGGCTATTGGGTTGGGGGAAAGCTGTGTTGTATTCAGGTTCAGTAAAAGACACCAAACCTTTCTTCCTCCTGCCACATACCCAGACACATCTGCACCCACAGCTCTTACCTTGCCTTTCCCTGTGACTTGAGCCATTTGAAGACAGCACAGTGTCACATCCTCCTCCAGGTAACCACTGCCATCTGCTCTGTTGCTGGTGTGAGACTGGGGCAGCTCTCAGAGACCGTGTGGTGCTTTGGGAAGAGCTGTTTTTCTCCTCACTTTTCATCCATTGTTGCTGGTGTTCTTGATCTGTTTTCCATTAAAGAAAGTGCCTGTGGGGCACCACTGTGTTTCCCTTGTGGTGCTGTGTGCCTTAGCAGAGCTGTGCATCCATCAGGGGCTGGATCTGACCTCTCTTTGGGAGCTGCTGACTTCTGCAGCGTGGTTCTCTACTGGCCATGGGCTCTCGCAAAACAGCAGGGCCAAGCATGAAGCTAAACTTCAGGCTGCTTAAACCAGTAAGTTAAGACCTGTTTTCAGGCATGGCTGTCAGGTGTCTGAAATAATAACAGTTTGGGATAATAACCTGTTATCTAATAACAGCATACCAAGCAGTGAGTTTAGAGAGGGTTTCTCCTTGGCTGTGTTACTTTTCATCTAAAGCAAATGTGGAACACACCTCTTGCTTTTCTTTCAAGCTCTCACATACCGTTTTGGGCCAGAAAATGCCTTAGAGATCTCTTTCTGATCAGGCTTTGTTTTTCTGTCAGATCAAGATGGCATACACATGGACTTCCACACCACCCAACCTGTGACAAAAGCTGGTGTTGGTCCCACAGACCCCTCAGGTCCTGGCTGTGACTTACCAATGAGCCACAGGTGCCATGACTGCACAGAAATGCCTTTTCTTTGGCTGCTGGCACTGGTCAGCATAGGGGAAATTTTATGTCAGCTGAACCCCCAAAGTTCCTCTCCTTGTTAATGGTGAGAAATATTTCCTTTTTTTCATGTGGTTGCTTTAACTCATTTGGTTGGTCTGTTTGCTCCAGGATTTTCAGAGCAGTGGACGTATTTGCTGCTCTGCCAGCCCCTGGTGGATGAACCAGAGATTCTGAGGCCCAGGATCTGTGTCAGTGCTGGTTATCAGTGGGTGCTGCTGGTGTCATTCTCTCCTTCTCTAGGCTCTGCACCAACTGCAGGTGCCTGTGGGCTTTGGAACTGTAGTGTCAGCAGCTCCATTTCCCACCTCTCTTCTCATGCAGCAGATCTAAGAATTGCCTGTTCATGTTCATGCCAGCTACAGCGCCCTGTGCTGTTTCCTGGCCTCTGGCTGTTGGCCTCTGATCTCTCCTAGGGAATTTTAACCCTCTGATAAGTACATAAGATCTGAGTGCTGCCCTCCAGCCATCAACTTCTTCATGGACAGAGAAACTTCACTTGCCATCAACTCTTAATTGTTTGAGAAGGGGCAGTCTTACCTCCCCAGGAGTCTCTGGGGTTGTTTAAAATTCTTGAATGCAACCTGCCTTCTTACTAGGGTCTTGATCATCCTCCTCTCCCAAATTCCTGCTTTCCCAAGTGAATTTCCATATCTCTCAAGTAAAGAAGAGACCATTGGGGCTGGGCAGGATGAAATTGCTCACATTAACTGTTTCCTGCTAAACCTGTAGTCATCATCAGTTTCCAAAATGCAAGAATTTTCTGCAGCCCAAAATGTCTTGTCTCAATTGAGGCTGGCAAAGCCCAGCTTGTGAGGGTTTTGTTACTGCACAAAGTGAAATCAGTGAAAGTGTATTTTAAAGCGTGGATGGGACTGGGAGACACAACAGAGCTGGAAATGCTTTAAGGAGAGGCTGGGAGACAAGCTCTGAGTAACAGAAAATGAAACAGCCAAGCAGTGAAACTTGGCATGTGTCTTGTTAGTGTCACATTTTTTTTAATATGGCATTTCCTAGGGATGTTTTGCTTCTATTTCCAAGTTGGTGTATGTGTAGAAAATACTTTTAACTTCATTGACAGTTCCCTAGTGGTCTAGGGCATGCAGTGCAGTGTCACAATTCGTTAGCTTCTGAAGAAGATGTTAATCCACAAATTTAAACTCTTCACAATTGTATAATCTGTATTTTAGTTTTGTGGTTTCCTAATCCTGCATGTAGAGAATGAGCTCATCCAATTTATAAAATGAACGGAAGTATTCAGCTCTTCTTTCGAAATAAATCTGGATCCATTTCTTTGTGGATTGCGTCTGAAACCTCTGATGCAAGCGTGAATGATTAAAAATAAACTCATTTGCAGTTTATGTTTTTGCTAAGTGGTGAAAGTTGTATTGTGCCCTATCTTTCAAGAAAGACTCTTCAACTTTGACTTGCAGCTATTACATAAAAGCCAAGGGTGTGATGCCAGCTTGTCATTTTGGTGACAGCATCTGCCTGTCTGTGCAAAGGTTCCAACCACAGTTCTTCCTGGCTTTGTTGTGCTGGCTGAATACCCACAGCAGAGGTTTTGGGGGCCACTAGCCATCAATAGGACAGCCCTCTTCTGTTCCAGGGAATATCTGCTGGTGACTACACTTCTGTAACAGGGAGACCCCCTCACTGCATCTCAGGGCTGATGTTTGGAGAACAAGAGCTGTTGCAGCCTGTGGGATAATTCAGTAATAGCTTATTGTGGCTTTCCCAGGCTGGGAACCTATGGGTTTCCAGATTAATTTAAGAGGGAAGAGCTATCTTTTCTCTTCCATCTGCCATGTCAGGAATTCACTGGCTTTTCCCATGTTTTATGCAGCTGTATAATGCAGGCAGCAGTTAAGTAAATGATAAGATTTTAAAATTAAAGTAAGCAGAGTAATACCCCAAATGTGTTTCAGCTCCTAGTCCTAGGCTGGACTGGGGTTTGATTTGACATTGTCCTTAGCCACATGCATGGATCTTGTAGCCTGTTACGGGAGGCAGTTTGCTGGCTAATGTACTGAGGGCATGGGGCAGCAGGGACAGCTTCAGGAATCTCCTGGAGAATTTAAACCTTCCCTTGGTAATTGCGCTCTTAGGGATGAGGAGAAGGAGCCTCACAGAGGAGGCAGTAGGTGTGATGTACCAGTTTCAGACCAATTCATGACTTCCAACCAGTAGCAACAGCAGTCCCATAATCAGGTGCTGAGACTGGCCAAACATTTGCTGTCTACAAAGCCAAAACCCAGTGTGAGAGGTAACTTGTTGAGCTGGTAGCAAGTTTCCTTGTCTTTCCTCTTTTTTCCACTGTAGGACTTTTGGTTTGTCCTTTATTACCCCCATCCTGTCCTTACCACATGTTCTTCATCCACTACTCAGGGTCTTTCTCCAGCAATTTTGAGCTGCAGCACAAATAGAAAAGCTCATGGAAGAAGTGCTTTGGTCTCCAGAGCAGCTCCTTTAAGTGAAAACACAGCTGTGAGGTTTGCAGCCTGTGCTGCTGTAAGGGCTCATCCAGCCGGCACAGCCAGCACCGCTGCAGAGCTTCCAGCACGCAGGAATTGGGAAATCCATTGTGAACAAGATTGAGTTTGATGGCCTGCGTGGAAGCAGATGGATGTATTTTTAAGGGATGAGGTGCCAGAAAACTCTGTGATTACGTTACTGGAGCATGGCTCGTTTTTTGTGGTTTTAAAAGTGAGTGTCAGGACTTCAGGACTATTTCTTTTTCGGGTCAAAACCGAAGTTTGGGCGGGGCATAAAAACCTGCTTGATGACTAAGTTTATTCTTAAAAAGCTTTCTAGAGCTTGCTGGAGAGGGGAGCCTTTATTCCACTTTGTCCACTGGAGCAGATACCGGTCTTTTTGGACTTCCATGCAAATGGGGTTAAAACTGATTAAGTGCCCAGAGTAAAAAGAAGCCCTGCCTTTCAGGAGACTGTTTTCAGTGTGATTTTTAGATCCAGTTCCCTGTTTTTCGTCTCGGAAGCTCACATTCTGCCTTGCCTCCTTGCCCTGAGTGAACTCTTTCTGCTTGAATACCCCGCACATCAGTGGAATTACCTTGACCGGTTCCAACCGAGGCTGCCCTTACATCGCCCTACAACTGGGACAGCTCAAATCTGTGACCTGGTTCCTCGGCTGAACCGATAATACCTCTCTGACACAGTGCATGTGTAGAGAAAACTTTTCATCTCATGTCAAAGGTTTGATGCTCAGAGCCAAGGCTGGGAACAGAGGATCCAAGCCAAGCTATTTACTCAGGGGACATGCAGAATTTGCCCAGTCAGGTCAATATAGGGACTGGCAGCATTACAGCAGCCAGAAGAGTGCCCCTCATGCTCTTTCCTTGTTGGAGCTACCAGGCTTTATCACATGACCGAACCCTTAACTGCTGTAGGTCTAAACCATTCTTTAAAATGAGGATGGCTACTGGCTGTACTGAAACCCAGGCAAGTCTGGGGATCCATAACAATGTGAAGTACTGTTCACTCTTTCTGAAAACCTCTTTTTAGCCCTGGTGGAAGAAGCCCCAACATGTAGGGAGCTTCCCCAGCACACCCACCAAGGCCCGTCTGCCTGAGCAGGGCATGGGGCACAGAGCTGCCAGTGCACTGAGGGGCAGCTGCTTCTTCTGCTTCACTGGTGTCTCATATCTGTGCACTGGTTTATTGTCTGCTCACCTCTGCTGAGGGTGGGGTGGGAGCTTTGGGTATGGATGAAGCGTGTCAGTGTCTGGGAGATGGGGGAATAAGGAGCATCCTGCTGTCAGCCAGCTGCATCCTCTGCTGGATTTAAGGATGTAGGAATAGAGAGTGGGAGTATGCTACTGATCCAAATGGTGGAGTGATTGTACGAACAAGTGTTACGTTCACACAGCCCTCAGTACTGTGGGCCCAGGAGATGACTTTCCTTGAGGTGGCTTTCCTCAAAGAGGTGGCATTATCTTCACCTTGAGCTTGCAGTACGTGCCACGAAACCTCACCAAGGATGTGTGAGGGCTTCTGTGTTCTGTGAGTACATTCTCTTGCTCCATTTACCAGTCACAGGATAGTGTGCTCATACCTGCTTGGTGCCTTAAATGAGATACTCCTATCCATGGAGACAACAGCATCCTGCCCATCAAACAACCTGCCCCAGCCCCTTGGAATTTCAGTGCTCTGCTCCTCTTCTCTTTCAGTGGATTGCAGTTGTGTCTGGTGATGAGTGAGCCTATCCATCACTGTATCCAAAGAGATCCAAATTACTCCTTTTGACAGCTCTTATTCACACACCTCCCTGTGTCTCTGACGTCTCAATTATTGATGGGGCTCTCCTGGTAGGCAGCACTCTGTTCTCAGCATGGCTGCGTTCCAGCTCCCGTTCCCATTGAGTTCATGCACACACCATGCCGAACGCTTCTTTATGTGCAGAGCCACTGAAGTGGAAAGGGATCTTTATTACCATGTCAGCTCCAGGGCTACACAACCGATGGGGGCAGTGCAAGCCAAATCACACTGCAGTTCAGCACTGGGAAATTTCCTCTCCCCCTCCTCTCCCAGGGAAGCCCAGCAGAGTCTTGTAAAATTAAATTATTTCATATATTTAATGGTGAAGATCCCTTGGTGAACCTCCTTTGTGATGGGGGTCACCCTGCACTTGCATTTCTCTAAGAAACTTCAGTCGCCCATTGCCCCTGCAAGTATAAAATGGAGCATTTTTGGGAGCAATGCCTTTCCCTGTGCTGTGGTATTAGCTAGTTCGCTGGCTTTACAGCAAGCTCCTTCTGACAAGGAGCACTGACACACACAGAAAGGAGCTTCAAAGCAGCAGTGTGGTGTTGGAGCAATGTTGTCAAATTGGTTAAGAGTTAAAGCTGTGCCAGAGGGGTGATTGCAAAAGGCTGCTAGTTTTGTAGGGCTTTGTGTATGCAGGAGGTTCTGGATGTCTCGTGACATTGCTGCAGCAGAAGTCAGATAGAAGAATGATGAAGTGGTTGATCAGCTCCTGACATCTGTCCCAGCCTTGTCCTGCAGCCTTCTGTGGTTCAGAAGTAACCAGAGGTTTTGTGTGTAGTGAATGAAGGCAGAAGGAAAGGGCATCTGCTGGAGAAGATAGGACCAGAGAGAAGCAGTGCTGTAGGGGTGCAGAGAGCTGGGAAAGGACACTTGGGTTCTGTTTTTGGAAGTCTGTGACAGCAGGCACTTCATAGATTAGCTTTACCATGAGAGAAAAAATCTGTGCTGACCTTCCAAAGCACTGAGGTGCTGGGAAGCATGAGTGCCTTTGCAGTGAGCAGGGCAGTGCAGAAGTGAGAAGCTGGTCAGTGGAGCTCTCCTGAGGCTCCAGTGGCAGAGAGGACCCAACTGGAAGGTGTTGAATGGGTGTGGGCAACCTTGATAAGCTCAGTAGGAAGCTTACAGTCTGCATTCCCGGTGTGCTCCTTCACAGCTAGTCCTTCCCTAGCTGCCTTACCTGCTCTCTTTCTACCTGAGATGAGTTTTGCCTGAGAGCTTTGTGCTGCAGAGGCCAGATGCTACCAAAGGAGCAAAGGCAGCTGGACAGTTGCTGGTGGCTGCAGTCAGAGCTTGACTGTTCATTGGGGGTCTGTAAGGACTCCTGGTGACAAGCACAGGTCCCCTCTTCACCCTGACCATGGCTGACCATGGCAGTCCATCAGCAGGGCAGATCGGCAGAAGAGCATGGGTTGTGAATCAGTGACAGCACGGCTGCTTTGAGCTTTGGTTGCTAGGACAGACTTCAGTTAGTTACACATCTCTCTGTGTGACAGCCTGACCCTGACCTTTCTCTTAGTGTGGTCCTCTTGTCACTGTGGGTGATGGCAACATCCTCTTGCCTAACAGTGTTGACCCAGATGGTCAAGCCACATATATAGTCCCCATTATCAAGGCCTTGCTAGCACTGGTAGGTGATGCAGAAATGGCTGAGTCTGCCAAGCAGGGTGTGTTTTATTTGTCTGGAATACCATGAGCAGACAAAGAAGGATTAAAATAACAGAAAGATGAAAACCTGTTATCTTTGGGAACTGTGATCTTTCCTTTTGGGGGTAGGCAGGTTCCATGGGACCTCATTCCCCCAGATAGTGGAAAGGTCACCTTCCCATACCTGATTGCCCCAAGGCTTTCACTGGCATCCTGTCAAAACAAGGCTGTTTTCCTTTCCACTCTTGAGCTGTGCTGGGCACCCAGAGCCCAGGTGAGCTATAACCAGAGATGCTCAGTTACTACAGCCCCAAAGCCCACTTAGCTGAGAGCTGCAAACAAGAGGTTCAGGCACTCCTGAGTTTGTTCTGATCAAAATTATTGTTGAAAGTTGCCAAAGCCACAGTTTTGCCAAATTTTGCACTTTGTTCTGTGCTTCATCTCCACTGATTCTGTGGTGCAGTGCCTTTTCCACAAAGAAAAGGATCTGATGGATCTGTGTCTGCGATAATTTCTGTCCCTTTGGCCTCAGAGGTGCTTCCTGATATTCTAGCAGGAAAGCTTTGGAAAACCTGGCCCAGAAAATTTTTTTTTAAGCAATTCCTCCTTCAGCTCCCCAAACCAAGGCAGCTCACGTGGAAGGACTCTGCTTACAGAGCACATATGGCCAGTAGGGTGATTGCTTGGCTCCCTTGGGGAGGTTCCTTTGTTTCTTGCTGACCTCCTGCTCCCATGTGGTGGCTGCCATGTGCCATCATAGCATCTGGAGAGGCTGGATCCAGGCTTCATGGATCTTGGCCAGAAGAAGCATCCCCAGCCAGCCCTGCTAGTCCTGCCATGGATGCTGCTCTCCAAAGTGGATCTGAGTGATCTGCTAAGCTGGTGCAAGGTCAGGGCTTGCAAGAAGGGGAGCTGTGGAGAGTGTTAAGAGGTCACTGTCTTGACAGTGTTATGAAGTGTGATATGTGTAATATGGACACTCCTGTTCTGTGGTGTTGCACGAGCTTGTGTTTCAGAATGGCTTACACTGGTAGGGGCATAGAAGTCAAGGGAGCTCAGCTGAATTTGGCCTCAGCCTAGTACCTGGTTCTTAACTCAGTATTCAAGGTAGTGAATTTTTCAATGATTTCATGGCATGCAGTTTTATTTGAGTCAGTAAGTGTACAGCGTATGACTTTGCTCCTCTTTAGGGAAGGGAGAATCAGTGCATCATCTAGTGATTCAGTAGACAAGGTTTCTTTATAGCCTGCAGGAGAAGGATGTTTTAATTCTGCATTCATTCCTGAGTAAGCCATTAATTTGAGTTAGCATTGGAGCCCAGAGGAGAGGAGTCTGTGATCAAATGCAGTGGCTCAACACTGCTCTCTCCTCCTTTCTTTGCTTGAAGAGGTTGGGTTCATCATAACAAGCCTCCTTTGACTTTTAGCCCTTGTCATGATCTTCCCAGACCATTTCAAGAGTACTGCACAATCCAGCAGAGCCCTGCTGATAGTAATCTCTGTGACCCCAAAAAATATGCATGAGGACTGGCAGCTACCTCCTCTAAAGGATGCTGCCCCTTTTACCCTCCCTGCTGGCTCCTGGTCAGGGTCTGCAGCTCTTTCGCTGAGCCCAGGGGTTGTACCTCATGACTGTGAGAGCTGGTGGGACACTGACCTGGGGGCCAGCAGCCTTCCCCAGGGTAATGAGGAGCTGCTTGGATGTGCAGGGCTGTTGCAGAATTGAGTTCTATGCTGTTTTCTAGGCAGTTCAGTGTATAAAATCACTGAAGACATTTTCAGCAAAAAAGTCTCCCCACAGAACCATTCTGTTGCTTGTTGAAAGAGGATTAATTTTTCCCCCTTAATAAAACAAGCCGTATTTGAAATCCAAAAACCTTTGCTGAATGCCTTCTTGGAGCTGCAACGAAAGCAGCTTCCAGGTCCCATCATAGCCTGCTGCCGGAGGCGGATCCAAACTGCAAACCCTTCTAACAGCTCTTTAATAACTCTGCACAGAAGGAAAAATCTGTCACCTTTCCCTCTGTGGTTTCTCCTCTGTTCTAATGCACTGGAGGAACGAGATGGAGCCGGGAAAGTTTTCAGAGAAAGACTCGTGGGAACTACAGCTGCCGATGGAGAAACTCATTTCTTTAGTGTCTGAGGGGAACCGCATTGGCTTTGGTGAAGGGTGGTGTGTGTGGGTGGGTTTGGAGGGGTGAGCTGTTACGACCCGTGCATTTCAGAGGAACCACGAACACTTTATAGTAACAAAGGGTGGAAAAAGCAAGAGGTTTCTGCAATGCATGTGACTTTTCCCTGAGGTTTGGAACCCCACAGTATGTTCCAGGCCATGGTGTTTGCGTGTCAGCCTTGGTGAGTTAAGCTTTCTCCCACAAGCCTTGCTTGAAGTTGCTGTAATAACTGAGACCCTAAAATGTTGCTTTTTTTTTTTTTTTCTCTCTCTCTCTCTTTTTATTGTCCCACACCCCTTCTCCTCTGTGCAGATGAAGCTCTCGTTTACCTTGGACCAGGAGAGTGGGATGCCTCAGGGCTGTTATATCTATCAGTACCGGGACAGCAACAAGTAAGTCCTGTGGAAGATTGCACACAGCAAACAAGGGAAGGTGCAGTGAAAGGAGACTGCCCTGCCTTCTGAAAAAAGGATCACAACTGCTTGTACCACTTAAAAGTAGATTAAAGAAGGCTTCAGGCTTGACCTGAAACTGGGAACTGCTTGTGTAAAGGCCAGATTATTTAAAATGCACAAGGCCCTGCAGCCCCCTTTTTTTTTTTTTTCTCTAGCTTTTAAAAGCTGCTTTTATTTGTGTAAAAGGCCTGCTCTTGGGACAGGCTTTGCCCAGGGGTCTTTGCAACTCACACTCTGCACTGTTGGTGCTTGAGTGACTCTGGGAGCATGGCCTGGGGGAAAGCAGCCAAAGGCTGCAGAATACCTGAAAGCAGAGCCCTCACCTGTGCTTAGCTAGACCCACACAGCAGCCCATTCACTCTGCTAAAGCTCATGCATGGGTTCACTGAGTGGCCTTTGTGGTACCCCAGCCCCAGTGAAGCCATGTGCTCTGTTTTTGTAAGATACTATATGATATTCAAGCTTTGGATGTGTTTGGAGCACAGAGTCCTCTTTTTCTAGGTATTCTGCCTATTTTTACTAGCTGCTGTAGTGAATTGGCACCCAAAATGTTTTTATTTCAAATCACATTCTCATTATCAAATTGACAGCAGCAGCAGAGTTCAGGATATTTCTGTGTTTGCCCTGAATACCAGCATGTCATAAATCCATGGCCTGTTACTCCACCCATGTAGTTCTGCCTCTTGCCAGTTATTCAAGTTAACCTAAAAAATGAGAGTATATGAAATTGTCAATGAACAGAACAGTCTGTAATTAGATCTGCTCAGAAACGCCAGCAAGAGCAGTCCCAGCAAGGAAGAGGGACATCTGCAAATGCACAGAGCAGTGTCTTAGCTGAGAAATCTTAATATTTAAACAAGAAGGGAGATCATTTGTGGCAGACCCCTTCCTGCCTGAGGGTGGGTGATTAGCACATGATACGTGGTCCCATCCCAAGTATTCCAGCCCCAGAGCCTTGTATGAGCAGAGTTGGTACCTCCAGCACCACCAAGCTCACAGGGCAATGTGCAGCTCAGCACCAAAGCATAAAATCAACAAGGGAAGAGCATTTGTTTTTGAGGATTTTAAAGGCAGTGGCACACAATGGACAGCGAGGAAAAGAAACCCCCCAGACCCGCTGGGCTTTGTTAAGGATGTTTATAGACCAGTGTTTCTAATTGTGTGGTGTATATCTCAAAAATCAGCAGCTGTGGTTTTTCTGCCACAGACCCTCCTCTCCTCAGGCTCCAGTGGGTGTTTTCTGCCATTGTTTGAGGAAACTCCAGGGACATGAGTAGAGCTGTTTTGTGTAAGTGCTAAGGCCAGTAGCAATTCCACTTGGAAACTTTGCTGTTAGCTGTGAGAGGCCCAGTGTGTGACAAAGTAGCTGTGTCATGTTAACAGCTGTTGATTGAGAGATGTGTGTCTGTGTCTTGCATTTCTGGCAAGCATGGGAGCTGAGCCACCCTGGGCCATGCCAGCCAGGATCATGTCTTGAAAAAATACATTATGGCCAGGATGAGTGGAATTGCAAGTAAATCCAGACTTCGTGTGTGCCTGACAGATCCAAACTGCAATTACACCTCCATTCAGGCTCCTGTACATTGTATTTCATAGCTTGCTTGACCATCCTGGGGAGAGCAGGATCCCGTTTCCCAGGGAGAGCCTTCTTAGGTTTGCACACATGCTTATCCCCCTGAACCCTGTGTGTGCAGCCCAGCACTTCCAGTGCTTGGCTGGTGAACTGAAGCGTGAAGGTCTGTGCTACAGCTGACGCATTCTTGCAGGTAAAATGCCCTTGAGCTGAACATGTGCCTGGTTCTGGTTGTACCCTGGATGATTTTGGAGGAGCTCATGTGTGCTGCAGCTTTGTTAGCAACAAGAACTTTAAATTCAGATAGTGTTGGGGAGCACCAGACGTGGCTCCTGCTCAGCCGAGCAGACATTGTTCTTCTCAAGCACTGCGCCTGTCACAGGGTTAATCTGATATCCGTGCAGTAACATGGCATTTGTCACGATAGTTTTTCCTTATAGTCATTTTCCAGGAGTTGCAGGGCTTGTGTTCTCCCAGGTGTAGTCAGGCTTTGACAGTACCCATAAGGACTCAGGGGATAAGAATTCTTCTACCTCCTAAAGATGTAGCCAGAAGCTAAGGCAACATAACCTTGGTGTCTACATTGTATTTTGAAACCATTTATAGCCCAGAGAAGAAATACTGGTGAAACACTGCAAGTTCATGCATGGGAAGGACTGGAAATGTGCACCCCAGAGCCCAGTGCCCTCAGCAGAGCATCAGACCTGGGACCTGCTCCAGGGAAAGACTTACGGCAGGCATGCAGGTGTGTGAAGCTCTTGAGCAGCACCACTAACAGGAGGAAACTAAGGTGATTCTGGCTGGCAGAAACCCATTCTGACCTGGGGAGTGCACTCAATGCCCCAGAGATCTGCACATGCCAGGCTGTGCATGCCAAGGCTTGGTGTCACCCTGGTGACTAAAGGAATGTCCCTTCCCCTCCAAGTGGCAAATGCTGTTCCAAGCTGCAGCCAGATGGGGCCACCGGAGAACAGCGGATATTGGTCTCTCACGTGGAGAACAAAGGACTGCAGCATTGCTGAAACTGTAATTACCAGAGCAATTAATATTTCTATTGCTTAGGCTGGAAGTGCAAGTACTATGCAGGCTCATACAAGGGCAATCAGTTGGAATTTGTTCCCTTTAAAATGATAAAAACCTTCCAAGGAAACGTTGCTGCTCCTGTCAGCTTTCAGTTGCCTGCCTGTCTGCAGGAGCATTCATTGGCACAGCACTCGCCTGCTCCACCCTTGCACCCTGTGTGCCAAACACTTCAGGTGCACTGGACTTAACAGAACCTTGGAAATCTTGGAAGTTTTGGATTGGGAGCAGAAGATGGCTGAGCAGCCAGCTGCTTGCCCTGCTCTTCCAACCCTTGCTCTAATAGATAGGTATCCAGTGGCACTTGATAGTCCCAGTGGCATCCTGGAGCTGTATGGAGGAAGGGGGCTGTCACTGTCCCTGCAGTCACAGGGGTGAGACCAGGGGACATCACTTCTCCTCTTCCTCCTGCTCAGACCTAGGCATTTTCATCCCCTGGGCTGCCTTCCCAGCCTGCCAGCCCTTCCTGGCCCCAGAGGAAATGGCTTGACCTGACAGAAACACGCAGTGTGCTTTCTCATTTTTAAGCCATGTTGCTTAAATTCTCCCTAATGGAGATCAGTCAGTGTAATGGACAGAGCCCCAGGCTGGTGCTCTGGGCTCTGTGGGACACTGTCCTGCAAGGGGAGCACTGTGCTGTGACACAGACTGTGACAGGTGCTGGGTGACACTTGGAACAGGGGCATACTGTCAACCTTCAGATGGTCCTAGAGCAGTGACATCAAGGAGGGGACAGGTGTCCTGTCAGGTGTTGAGACAGCACATGTCAGGTGTTGACAGTGGGACTGGCTTTCTTTCACTGCTGCTTGACACAGGCTGGATTTCTCTGATCTTGCACAGAATCCAGTTACAAAACCTAGCCTGGCAGTAAAAGACCATCAAGTTCATTCACATCCACCATGGCTCATGAATCCTGTCTTAAAACACGCACTCACCAAGTCCCTGCTCCAGGAATGGGATACGGGCTGTGCAGAGGAAGCACCGGCTGCCCACTCTGAAGCCATCCTGCCTGACATGACTGGTCCTGCCCCTGTGGGCAGCAAGAAGGATGAGATCCATAAAGGATCATCATGAAAGACTTCTTCCAGCTTGTGTGCAGGAAGAACCAAAGCCAATTCAAGATCCCCCTGGAAGAAATTAATTGCAAGAAGTCCAGTGTCTTTTGGCTGTATCCAAGAAACAGAAAATACAGTCTGTTCTCTGCACTCACCATCACTATCCAGATGCTTCTCTGGAGACCTCCTAGGCTCTGCTCACCTATCCACAGGAAGCCTGACTCTTCATATGCCTTTGCCTTCCCTCCCAAGTCTCTCTCTGATTATTGCCACCTTTCGCAGATGATGCAGTGCTCAGGGTCTCTCCCATCCCAGACCCACCAGGGTAGGATAAATCCCGGTCAAGCATGACACTTTCTTGTGCCCAGCTGGTACTTCTCCTTCAGTGTTCAGCTCCCTGGTTTTCCTGCTCCCTCAGTGTCCAGCTTTTGGTCTGTTTTTGTCTTCCCTACATCCCAGATTCCACCTTTGCTGATAGACCAGCTTGCAGCTCACCAATGAATTTCATTTTAATTCTGTGCTGCAGCTGTAGTTTGTGTCAGGATTGTGAATTTGCAATGGGGACTTTAATGTTCTCTTCAGAGTAATTTCGAAACCCAGAGGAGCAGCATCTTGCATGGAAGCACTTAGAGACCTCTTACAAAAGCAGTGTTGGAGTATTGATCACTTTCTCTCTGGGGACCCAGAGTGCTGCAGATCGAGCTGCTGTGCAGTGTAGCCACTTGCGGGCAGCACCACACAACTCTTCAGAATGAGAAGTGAAAAACAGCTCCAGTTGAAAGGAAAAGTGGTGCCCCCTTTTATACAGAGATCAATGATGTCTGGTACATTGGATTATCACTTAAAACACCAGGACTTCAAATGCCAGGGTGCATGCACTCCTGATGCTGACAGGCTTGTGATACATAATGCTGTTTGGGTTACCAAGCGAGCTCCTCTGTGCAATCTTTCCATAAGGTGAATGTAATATCTGCGGTGATGTACCCAATGTTACATTAAGAGAGCCAACCTATAATTATGCTGGAATTGTTTGAACTGGTTATTTGTCACTAATACATTAGCTCACTCCATTTATTGCTCCTATTCAGGACTGCAGCAGTTTTGGTGTAAACAGAGTTTGGGTGGAGTTTTGGGAGGGTTTGTTTTTCTGAAAAAGAGCGAAGCAGAATTGTTTGGAGGTTATTCTTTTTTGCTAGAAGAGCTGTTGACTGGCAGTGTTAGGAAGAAAATATTTTAAGCAGCTGACACAGCTGTTGATTTGTTTTCAGAGATACTTCCCAGGTGTACAGCTCATGTGTTGGACTTTAGCATGGACGTGGTTGTTCTGCAATGAGCTGGCAGGTTTACCTAGGTGATTTGTAAGGTGTTTGGTTCCTTTTAGAAACTGAGGCTTGCAGAGTGGGCTGTTTGCACAGAGAGCTGCTGCACAGCTCACACAGGCCCTGGGTGCCTGACTTGCCTTATTACATGGTTGTTTCATGGTACACATCCCAGCGAAGCAGCACTGCTTCTGTTGGTATAAAGGAACTCCCCTGATCGCATCTGATTTCCCAGTTAGTGATCATGCTATGCCCCACTCCAACCTGCAAGGCTAGGGAAAAGCTCTGAAAGTGGCATGATCTTGTCCTGTTTATCTTGTCTGGTAGACTGGAATTTCATGGGGAAAATCCATGTACATGTCTCTTGACATCACAGGCTTGGACAGATGCTTTCTTGCAGCAGTTATTCACCTGAAACTTGTGAAATGCTTTCTTTAGATTTCAGAACAAAATAAAATTAATGCAATTACTGGAAAAAAAAGAAAGAGACCATAGCACATTGGGATTTTTCTTTTGATGCCTTGTGTTGTTTTTTGTTTCACTGTTGACACTAAACTTTACACAAGTGCACCCTTCACCTGGCAAAGGGTAAGCGTTGGAGGTGGCCAACAAGGCTGGTGAATTATTCTGTCACTGTACATGTAGATAAACCAGTCCTCCTGGTTTTGGCATTGGTTCAGTGAAGGGTAAATTGTCTAGGAGAATAAGTCTGGAGGTTGACCTTTAAAACTTTGAAAGATATGTAATCCTTCCTGCCTAAGGCATGAGCTTGGTTTTCTGTCTTGCACCTCCAAAGGCTGTCGGGACATAAGCTGCAAAACAGCCTTTGTCACTTGAGACTTTGAGGAGCAGAGAGTTGTTCTTTCTTTCCAGAGGGGCCTCTAGCTCAGGTAGAAGGACTATTGCAAAAGGCTTTGCCCAGGTACTACATACCTGCTTTTCTTGACACAGATCTGTCTCCTCCTGCCACACTGCTGCTTAATAATAGGTTTCCAGTCCATCAGAGCTGGAAAAATAGTAACTGCCAGATCCTTGAGGTGTCAGTGCAATGAGGGGGATGCAAATGGAAAAGATGATCAAGGAAACCCGCCTTCTCCTTGAGCAGGTAGATGGGATTTGGACATAACCTTATCCCTTCCTAACAAATGTTTGAAGCTTTCTTTAGTGACTTACACAGTATCCCACAGTGACCAGTAGCTCTCTTTAAATCCTCAACAGAGCAGTTAGTGTGTGCTCCCACCCACAAGAGGCAGGACTGGGCTCTTAAGTCCCAATGAGTGTGGGACCTCTCTTCACTCCATAGACTGAATCAAAGGAGTTTGTCATCTTACTTGTTTCTGAGTTTGCTTGGGAAGGAGCTGTAAAACCTCCTTGTGTCACTGTGCGGTGTCTGGGTATTTGGTGGCAGTCAGGTAGGTGAGAAAATCAGCTGCAGTTGTAATTGAGTCAGAGATGCTGTCTCCATGTGTCATCCTGGAGATCTGTTTACATATCCATTTGTTTAACAATATGTTTGGAAGCCCTCAGAAGCATTTCGGCACCATTTCCCTGGCCTATATGTGTCTGACTAATGCTCAAGGCAGTGAGCTATATCTGGACTAGAATTGCTAACCTGTGGATATGGGTTTCTTAGCAGCCCTGAATTAGATGAGTCTGTGATTAGCCCTTACGAACATGGGAGAGGACAGATCTGACGTGAGAAAGAATGAATAATCGTCCCTCCACAAGAAGCACCTCACAATTTCATCCTGAACCCAAGTGGCTGAATTGATTTTGTGTCAAGGAAGGCCCTCTCCTGAGCTGGGATCTGGCTAGAAAAATCACCAGGCCCCCTAGCTATGCCTCACCCAGCAACATTTCTAGGCATATCTTTATCTTAACAACTAGGTAAAAGGACTCCTTGTTTTGGCCTAGTCTCTGTGTCGATGAATGTGTAGGCATTGTGCAGAGTGACTTCTCTGCCAGTAGTAGGTTTTGCTGGCCACCCTGGGATGTTACAAGCAGGAAATTATGGGACAGTGGGTGAGAGGATGTGCCACCCTCTTTTGCTTTGTCAGGAGATGCTTGGGGTACAAATTAAGGATGGAGAGTTGCTTGCATGGACTGACAATAGGGTAAGACCGAAGGTGATGAAGGGAATCCTGAGTACTTGGAGCTGGCCATGATGAGGGATGCTCTGCTGGGGGATAAACCTGCCATTCCTGCTCGACATCCTGCTGTTGGACCTGTGCTGTCTGCCTGGAGGGAGCGAGGGTTTAGGTTTGCCACAGGCAGGACCTCTGTGGTCTGTGCAGCACTAAGTAGCCCGGTTCCCCAGGGCATCGGCAGTGTGAGCTGGAGTAACTGGGTGGATTGGCAGCCACCTGGGATTGCTCTCTCATAAAGAGGTACTGGCTGAAAGCTGAAGCATTCAGATTAGAAATAAAGCACGCATTTGAAAGGCAGAAGAGATTAACTGGGAAACTGGGCTGAGGGAAGAACAGGGAATTCTCTTTCAAGGACAAATGCACTTCTGGAATGTGTTTTAGACCCTGCAAGTCTTTTTTAACAGAGTAGTAGCTACCTGAAGGCCTCCAAGCACAGGGCATCAGCTGGTGAAATAATCTTCCTAGTCTTAAATCCCTGACACATTGCTCAGTTTTGCACTGACACCACTCCTCTCTCCATGTACTCTGCTGAGTTGGGCATTCCATGGACCTTATTGAAATTATGTCCTCACAAATTAGAGGGTAAAAGTGGAACTATCTCTTCTTACCCTCTCCTGAGCAACTAAGGTCCCAGTTCTATTTTTCCAGCTACTGCTGTGCGTTTTTCTTGGTCCTGCTGATTTTTCAATGCTTTTTTCCCACATTTCAGAGCAGCTACATCAGTCTGGCAGTGGATTCCACTCTCTCCACACCTCCCTACTTCTTCTCCATTGAAAAAAGGAACTCCAAGTCACATGCATGTTTTGTGTGCTCAGCTCCTCACTCAAGGTCACCCCGAGTGGGGTTCCTCTTACAGCTTAGCACTTTCACCTCTTTCAATTGGCCGTGCATTACTCAATCTGGAGCCTAATGGATTTGTAACCTGACTTTGCCTGTCTCAAATGTTCCCAATGATGTAGGAGGATTTGGGCATAACTTCCTTTCAAGTTAATGGAAGGATCTTGCTTGGAAAGAGCCTGCTTGAGGATCTGAGTGTACTTTGCATTAATGTTTCCATTAATTTTAATGGAAGCTGGTTTGAAATTTCTCAGATCAGCTTTGAACATCTTAAATTTTGTGTCCTTCACCTGTCTCATCTGAAATGCAGCACTCTTAAATTAGCAGCCTCATTACTGGCCAAGATGTTCTGCAAGCTTTTTCTGCCTCTGGGAATGTCCTGTTCTCTGTTGATCCCCCTGGACCCCTCACCAACTCACCACACGTGGAGTAGGAGCTCTATGGTCAGCTCCCAACTCAGAGGCTGCTCCTTGCATGGTCTCTGGCAAGTCACGACATCTGTTTCTGCTCCACCACCATCCATAGAGCAAAAAAAAAGCAAGAATCCTCAGACACTTTTTTTATTAGCATTTTTAAAGCACTTTTCCATCATCAAACAGAAGGGAATAGAGAAGACTGAACTTTTATCATTGCCACTCAGCTCTCAGTTTTTGCAAAGCTCTGCTGCTGTGGTCACAATTACCTGCACATGGTGTTTGGCTGGTACAGGCAGGTGCAGAGCCCAGCCTGGGTTTTAGCCTGGCTCATGTCTTGTCTGGTTTTCCTGCTTCTGCAGGGCCACACTGCTCTGGGCACTGGCCTGGTGAGCTGAACAACGCAGGGTCCCCCCTTCCCCTCCTACTTTCCTTGCTCTCTGCCCTTCAGCTCCTCCAGTAGCTTTGGCACTTGAACACAGCAGTGATTGACTGTTCCTGTGCATCTCTGGCTGATCACATCACTGCTCACTCCTGCCTTGTACAGCAGAGTTCTTGCCTCCCTCTGGGCTGCTTGTAGATATTTCCTTCCACCTCCACTGAGCTGAGCAGAGACCGACATCTCGACTGCTCATCACACCATCCCCGTGGTGAAAACCAGGCCTGGCAGAGCTCTTGTATGTGTTGCATCTCTGTTACAATCTCATTTTGCTGAGACAGTCCAGGTTAAACAGTCTAATGTAGTAAAAGAGTTGATGCAAACGCTGCTCATCTCAACATAATCAATTTAGTGATCAGCTACACGTGCAGTTGTCTTGACTTTCACGAAAGACTACACTGGCTTAACCCCTCTGGAAGTACTCCTGGGAAGGAATTTGTGGTAAAGTAGGACCTAAAATGAGGTGAGAAGTCATTGTTAATGAGTTTTTCATGCTTTATTGAAGCTCAGTGCTCATTTGCAATCTTGATAGCAGACAGGCACCACCAGGTGACGTGTGGCTGGCCACAAGTGTCCAGGTAACTTGAGACAGGGTCCACCATGCATGAAGAAGTCTGGTGTGATTTGTTTGCAGCATAAAGCAGGAGGAACGGGGAGCAGGCTGCCTGTGCTCACATGCACACTCCCAGCTGGGCCATCCCCAGGTTAGTTCCAGCCTCCAACAATTAGTGAGATGGATTGAATCTAGATTGATCTGTCTACTTTCACAGAGTGAGCCAGCTCCAGCAAGAAATTCTCCTTTCCCTGTGTTTCCATGTTAAAAGGAAGGAGACCTTGTCAGATTTCTGGATAAATGGGAAGAACAGGGCAAGGTAGAAAAAAATGTGCTAATGTGTAGGAAGAATCACTGGTTCAGAAAGACATCATCAATATGGCCAGGCTGGGGCTGATCCACCTTGCTGTGTTGAAACTCTGCCTCTGGTCAGCCTATTGCAAAGGCAGGATTCAAAAAGACTGCTATGTATTGCAAATTTGCAGCATTTTGCAGAGAGTCAGAATCTGGTTCAGAGCAGGAGGTTTTGGCACCAGTAACAGCATCTGCAGTTTATGTGGATCTCTGTGGGGATGAGGTTTTGGGAGGGCAAATGGGAAGTGCAGAGCAGGGGCTCAGTCCCTGCTTGAAGCCAGTGGAGGAAGATCAAACATCTGTTTAATGCTGTGTGTCACACCAGCTATTCAGGGCTCCACAGCCAAACTGTGATGACACTAACAGGGACACTTAACTGAGCTGGTTTTGGTCTGCCCTCTGTCTCAGCCACATCTTCTTGCTGCACTGTGATCAACAAGGACAGCAAAGAAACTGGAAAATTGGGCAGGGCATTTTCCAGGAGCCTGAAGGGTACAGCGCTCTGATCACAGCATGGTTATACAAACTGTGCTGCCCAGGCAGCCAAGGCAGGACCTTTACCACAAAGGGATTTCTCTGTTGTACCCAGTATGCTCAATTTATAAGGACACGATAAAAAGCAGTCAGAGAAGTATGACAGAGCACACCACAGCCAAACCAGTTTGGCGTTGCATCTCTGCAGAGAGCAGCAGGCAGGCCTGGAGAAAACAGCTTGCAAGCTGACTGACCAGAGAGCTGAGCGAGACAAAGGATGCATGTCCTGAGATCTGTCATGGGTGTAGCCATTTCCCAGCTCCCAAAAGTGCAAAGGGATGTTCTCCTAGCTGGCAGAGCAGTGAGGCTTTGTGCATGTTTATCCAGGGCTTTGGCTGCATGGTGCCAGTGCAAGAGCTGAGAGCCACTGCTTGTCGTTGACAGCTCAGCTATTGTTGCAAAGTATGATTTAATAGCAAGACTTGATTACAACATGCAAATGTAGCTGCTGGGGGACTATCTCAGAGGTTTGTGGAGATTAGCTGTTAAATTGGCCAGTGCAAAAACATTATTAAGCAGAGAACATAATTACTCATCTTGTGCTTCTGTAGTGTATAGAAGAGACAGATTTGTTTAAAAGCCAGCAAGTCCTATATGGAGACAAGACTTGTGTAAATGCCACATCATGTACTGCTGTATGTTGCAGCATATTTTATTAGAGAAGCAACACTTAATAACAACATTTGGGAACTTGTGGAAGAAATCCACTATATTATTCTGCATCATAAAAGCAAACCTAATGCCTAGTGCGTGAAGGCTGTGCAGATATTGAAACATCTCCTTTTGGTGGTGGTTGATTGCTTTCTATGGAGATTGCATCATATGGATATAAACAAATCTAGCACTTGATATGAAATCTGGGAGCCAGGTTTTAAACTCATGCATCTGTCTTCTATCTGTGCACGTTCCCTCTGAAATACATCAAGGTTCCCATTAACACCTTAAACATAGAAAGTAGAGTCAAAATGAGACTGTCAGCACATACAAAATCAACAACTGGGCATGTGCTTGCTGTAATGTAATTCCCTTTCAGACCTAGAGTAGTCTGTGAGGTTTCTAGAATAAAAAGCTCATTTATGTGTGAGGATGCAGGGAGGAGGACTGAAGTGTGGGGAGCTCGTTGGTGCTGCAGACCTGATTTGGGAGCAAGCTGTGGTTCAGGGATTTCCTCTTGCCTTGTGGCTCTCAGTAGCCCAGGCTGAGCTTGCAGGGGGTGATGTGCTGGCAGCTAGAGGGCTGAAGTCAGATGTCAAAATGCATTTGGCTAGTCAAAGCACTACACAGTTTGAGGAAAATCTTTTAACAGAGGAGTCAGGAGGACTGAATTAGGGGAACAGCTTGTTCCTAATGGAGTGTAGTTCCTGCAGTCCCGAGTGCTGGCATGGGAATGGGGTGATGTCAGGGCTGTCATTGCTGCTATACTGCAGTGGCTGCAGCTCACCCCTGATTCACATCACAGGACATTTCCTCTCCAGCATCCCAAATGCTCTGCTGAGTCTTCACTTGTCTTAGCAGGAGGAAGTATCCTCCCAAGCCTAAGTGGGCAAGCTAAAGATTTCAAGGGATTTTGATGAGAAACTCCTTGCCATTCTTTTGTTGCAGCTCAAGAGCTTTTGTGCACCAGTAATTGCTCCCCAGGCTGGTTCCTGTGTGACTCAGAGCTAAATGTGGAGCTGCTGTGTGAACCTCAGCATCCTGGCACAGCATGTCCCAGTCATTCTAAATTTGATTTCATAGTCAGTCCTCCTTCCTCCTTTTGGATGTGTCCATGCAAACAGAGGCTTGGTCCTCACCTTCTCCAGACTGGTAAATTTGCCACAGCTGAAGGTATCAGCTGTTCCAGGTGGTGCAGGCAGGGAAACAATGCTTGAGGCTGAGCTCGTTTTCCACTCAGAGCTATGAAGCACCTGAATCCCAACACAGCTCACCAGCATCTGCTGGGGTGACTGTGGGGTCCCTGGGAAGCAGGTCTGGCTGCATCCAGCAACAGCATCTCCCTGCTTTCATTACTCAGTGCTGAAAACACCTGTGAATGGTTTGCAAGCCATAAGTGTCTGGAAAGGTGTGGTATCAACTGGGGATACTGCACATCTTATCATCAGTGGGCATGAAGAGGTGGTACCTGCAGCTAGGTGCTGGGAGTGGGGAGCTAGGGAGCAGGGACTGGGTCTGGGTCTCAACAGGAGAGACCAGCTGAGGGTGGATCAATCCTGTAGGCAGAGGAGCAGGAAGGGACATGAGGCAGCATGGGCTGAGCTAGGGCATCTTAGTCCCTGCACAGGCATATCTCAGTTACAGCTATTTTTAAGTAACGTTCATTGATAGTTTGTAATGAAGCCAAAAAGTGGGAGAAGCCAATAGCAATATTTCATAATAGTTTGCCCCAGTTGTGTGAGGGCTATGTTTTTGAGCTGTCTGCATCTCCCTAAACAACACGTGCACACTTTGAAGCTGCATGTCCAGTGATTAGTGCTGATAAATGCCATAAGCTTCATGTGGTGGTAGTGTTACAACAGGAGTCTCTGGTAGCCAGGGAGGAGACAGAAGTAATGTACTCCTCTGTTAACCTCCTTTTTTTCTGTGTGTACAGCTTGGGTGTGCAAGAGATCCATCTGTTAAATGGCTGTTAACCTGTTCTCAGAGTCTGGAGTGCAAGAAGTTGTTTGTGTGATCCTCTTCTCTGACAGAACTGGTGCTGCCTACAGGAGATGCCCTTAGCTGCAAACTGAGGTACTCTAGGAAGAGTTGCAGTAGTCTTGGTTCCATGAATTATAGTTTTACTGCACTGAGCAGTGTAGCACAATTTGAGGCAGGACCTGCTCCTAACAGGTCCTAAGAGTTTGCCACTGCTGCTCTGAAACCCTGGGCTGGAATAAGGCTGTGATAATTAATGGAAGTTAAAGTGCTCCTTCTGCCTGTGAGCTGGTTGGAAATGGAAAAGAAGAACCTGTCACAATTGTGACTGGCTCTAAACTACTGTCAGGCTTTCCTCCTTCCCTTCCCCTGCCCCAAGTGGAAAATTGTATTGGAAAGCAGCAGTTAGAGCACTTAAATCTTTCCACAGTTCATTTCAAGCTCCCTTTCTTCTTCCCAGCCATACCCAGGCCAGTTTGGGGCGCGGATGGGAGTCTGGCTGAAACCTGCAGGATGTTAAATAACAATGGAAGAGTGAGTTTCAAAGGGGGTATAATGTGCCTGGATTGCACGTACCCTAAGCTGCATTTCCCATGCTTTGACATTCAGCCCATCCATGCTTCGCTCCCAATCTGTTTCCTTTCCATATGGGATCTGTCTGGGTGTGATATGGAGCAAGCCCAGGCTGAAATGGGGTTGGTGCCTCTCTTGCTGTGGAGGGACATGTTCCCACAAGCATCCACAGAAGCTGCTGGTGTCCATCATGTCCAGACAGCAATAAGTGAGCACATGAAGTGTGGGCAGTAACAGAAGCTGTTGTATCCCCTTTGGTAGATTTCCAGATTTTTGTAATCCCTGCCCTTTGCCAGGTACTTGGATTGTCTGTTTAAACTATTATGTGTCCCCTTTCTCTTAACACCTCTTGGCACAGTCACGTTGCTGCTGCAGGCAGTGGTTCTGAGTGGGTTTGTCCCCTGCTGAAACTGGTCGGTGAAGATCTGATGGAGCTTCACTGTCGTTCTCAACTGTCCAGATTCAACAAGCTGATCAATTGGAGGAAGCTCCCAAAGCTTTTCCTTGGATGTTACAGAGTAACCCTTGGTAGAGAGCTGAAGTCCCAAAACACAGGTTGGACCCACTCCTGCTGCCTCCTTGGGGCCAAGTTATAAAAGTGAAAACTTCCCACCCTGGTATGGCCCTCAGATATTATCCATTATTGATTTTTCAGGTAAGCAGCAATGATGTTGCAACAAGAAGTCCAAGAACATTCAAGAGACGCTTGAACGCTTTGTGATGATTAAGGGAGCAGGAGAACAGGCAATGTCCTCCCTATTCTTCCAGTTACAGGAAATTATAAGGGAAGAAACAGAAAGAACCAGCAGGTCAATACCTGGCTCCAGGCCTGGGGTCACTGAAGAATTTGGGGGTTTTTTGCTCATAGGTTGCTTTACACAGCACCAGGCCTGCTGGTGACAGACAGGGTACACGTGTTTCAAAGTGGTTAAAAGGATTTTTGCCCAAGAGTTAGTAGGGCTCATTGGGAGAGCTTTAAACTAGATTTGAAGGGGGAGAAGGATAAAAGCAGGCTTCTTCTAAATGTACATTTCCCCTGTTTATTCAAGAGTTAAGCAGTCTGAGAGACGTAGCACTCATAGCCAGGTATCTGTCAGGCTTGGATTGGAGGCTCACCAAAGCATGAGGATATATGGTTTTATTTCTGTTTTGTCATTTGGAGATTGCTACTCAATGTCTGTAGGACAAGAAAGCTCCAGGGCATCTTAGGATATGCCATGTGCTCCAAGAGATGTTGTTTTGGCTTTGCAGCATTGAAATGCAAAGTCAAGAACTGATGCCTGAAGTGCTTCTTTTCCAAGGATTAAAAGGCACTGCCAAGGCTTTGCAAGATGACAGTGTTGCAAATCTTACCATGATCCAGTGCTGAGATCCGTCTGTTTCATCAGCACAAATGGGCTGACAGATCTGTGTCTCTACTTTCTGGCAGTTTTTTTCAGAACGTTGATCTGTGCTGCTGCTGAACTCTGGAAGAGTTGGCAGGTAACATTGCAAGAGTTCTTCTTCATCACACCTGGGTCTTAATTTTAACCAAGCTTCACTTCGTCTAGTAAAACCCTGGCCCAAAGGAGCAGTTTCAGGATATCATCACAGATCTAGCTTTGGTTTCTCTGTTCATAGATGGAACTGAGGGATCCATAAAAGTCAGTGGAGGAACTAGCTGGAGTAACCGGGTTATGACTGCGACAATCAGGGATGGAGGTATTTGCTAAATTCACCCAGCAGCCTGTGAGGTTTTGCAGACCCTGGCATCAAAGAGAGCTTGTTCTCACTTCTATTCAATCTCAGTAGAGGAACTGGGACATGAAAAAAAGTCCTTTCTTACCATGCAGCTCTGGAGAGTCATCATATTCATCTCTGGACTTGAAGGATACGATTCTCCCTTGCTTACAGTGATGGGTCCCATGCTGCTCATCCTCACCTGTTATGGTCTCACTGAAACTGCCTCATCTCTCCTCATCTGCCATCTGGCTGGCAGGAGCTCCATCTGTAGACAAACAGCTCTCCGTCACCCACAGCCACACACCCTCCAAGGTGTTGTTCAGGACCCTTTCCCATGCCACTCAGCTTTCTCCATGGGGGTCCAACTCCAGTGGGATGTTTATCCATTTTTCCTCAATCCCGGTGTGTAAATGAGGCTAATTTCAGCCTGCCATCATGTGTGGGCTCACCAGAACGTCACTGTAAATCCAGATCTGAACATTTTCTTGTAATGGACAGGGTGGTGAAATTGCATTGCTGCCTTTAACCTCAGGCTGTCCTTAGACCAAACCAGACTCTTCACATCCCCTGCATCAGTAAATCAAACAGCTTTTGAATCGATGCACATAAAAGTCAAAGGAGAGAAGTTACAGATGGAAAAGACCCATTGTACCTTGAGCCTGTCCTGCTGCAGAGGGGGTAAGGCTCTCTTAGGAATTCAAGGCAAAGCTCCAAGCCTGCTGGCTGAGGCCAGGCAGGGTGAGAGTCCTGCCTGGGGAAATATGTGGGGTGGGGAGAGACTGCCTAAATTTCCTGCAGCTTTTCCATTCTGCTCATCTCTGCATTTTATTCCCTTGGCTTTATTTTTTGGGCAAGAAAACTGATGTTGGTTGTATATTCAACAAACCCAATATGTTCATTCTCCTGATCATTGTTTTTCACTCAGGGCTATGTTTGACTTTTCCTTAGAAGCATGTTTTTCTCACCTAATATTTAGTTTAAGATCGTAGGAGTTGGATATAAAACCTTCTGGGACGTTTTAATCTGCCAAGAGGCTGCTTAAAAGTAGAAGCTATCCAGAGTATTTCAGTAGCATATTTAGAAAACATCACCCCCAAATTCTGTGTTGCCTGTTTCCCCGACAACTTTTATTGGTTGTTTTAACCCCAATCTGCTGTCAGTGTCCCCTGTACCTTGCTTCCCTCCCCTTCGGGTTTCCATGTCTTTGAAAGTCCTGGTAACCAGAAGGTTCACTATTGCTTTGCAGTCATTTCAGACCAAGAATAATACAGCCAGAGCCAGCTGGATCCCTCACTCTGTATTGATACAACTGTTCCCCTTAACCTGCCCACACTCAGTGCTACAACTGCAAATCTGAGGTTAGACCAGAGCAGTGCTGGGCAGTGCTGTGAGCCCTGATCCATGGCCTGCCTGGAAAGCAGAACCCCTAGCAGAGCATCCCATGGCCAGGGAGCCGCTGCCTTTGGGTGTTGTCTGCTGGGGACCTTGGGAACTTGCTAAGTTACACATGTTTTTCTGACACAAATCTTCTTAGAACCAGTGGTCCCAGTGGTCATTCTGATTCCCTTGATCTGCAGCCAGGTTCTCCTGAGCAGTCCTCCTCTGGAAAGGCCTTTGCTGAAGGCTGGCTAGTCTGGGTGATTGCTTCTCCTGGAGGTCTCTTCCCATGAGCCCAAACAATTCTTGTGAGCATAGTTAAGAACTTGCACAGGCACCCAGAGAGGCTGTGAGAAAGTTGGAGATTGCTAGAACTCAGCTGGGAAAGGCCAGCCTAATCCAACTTTGAAGTTACTCTGCATTGCTTGGACCAGAGACTTGCAGCAGGAGAGGACATTACTTAGCAAGTCACTGCCTGACTTCCACTTCATGAACATCAGGAGTGTATGTTGAGTTGTCATGACACCACTGCCTTTGGCTGCCAGATTATGTAGATTACTTTCCATGGTTTTGGTATTTTAATTTTATTTTTTTGTTGTTGTTACCTTTTGTTGTTCGTCTCTTCATGAGTTTCTGCAGACTCCTTGTTTGTGCCTGGGTCACATCCTGGTTGGTACACGTATGCTCTCCCAGTCATTGACCATCTCAGAGTATGCTTCTAGTCTGGAATGTTCATCCAGTATTCTTTATTTCCCCCTTGTCCATCCAGTTGTCTCCTGCTTTGGAAGTAATAAACTCTTTAATGCCAGGTCAATTGGGAAAATGCAAATCCAAAGGCTGAAGGGTGTAACACACATAAGGTGTGAATGTCTCCTCAGCAGGAATGTCTGGGAGATCAGCTGGGAATGTGAAACTGGAAGGCTGGTTCTAGCAGTCTGTGACTCCCTGTGGCACTATCAGTTCTCTGGGTGATTAACTGTTTGCTTCTCCCTTAATGAAAACTTGTCTCAGATGAAACCACCATAATAGAAAGCTGATGTTCTGGAGCATTCCCAAGTGTAGGTTAATATTTACAAGCTATCAGGTTCAGGTTTTATCTCCATCCCTTGCTGGCACAGAGATAAAATCCTTTTAAAAATCCTTTTTGATCTTTCTGGTTCATGACATGGCTTTAGTAAGACACTTTCCATATGGAACGGGTAAATGTCTTAATGGAAATGTAAGTTTTTCTCATCATTTCAGGGGCTAGTAATAGATGAAGAGCCCCCCATGTACCAGGGGCCATGGCTTATAATGGAGCATAAGTGATGGACAGTATGTCTGCAGGATACTTGTGCTAGGAAATGTCAGAACATTATTTCTGCCTCAATGGCTTGAGATCATGTTTACCTAATGGACTAACACTTGCATTTTGCAGGTGTTGTGTTAATATTAATGTGTTGTCTGAATTGTTAATATTTCTTTACTTCAATATTACATTAATGAGGGCTGCAGGGGATGGAGAAAAGATCTGGCTAATTAACTAAATCGGCAAAAAGCATCTTTAACTTTCCATCATGCTGCCCTTTGCAATGGGTCTTGGCATTTCTGGTCAGCAGCCACATAACACACACTGCTGTATGGAGCACTCAGCAACGCACTTGCTAATTTTTCTGAC
This sequence comes from Poecile atricapillus, assembly GCF_030490865.1. NCBI lineage: Eukaryota > Metazoa > Chordata > Aves > Passeriformes > Paridae > Poecile > Poecile atricapillus. The sequence continues at coordinate 18,233,431 of NC_081256.1, forward strand.
CCATAAATCACTTGCATAAACTTTTAATGGTGAGGGAAAGTGCCTTTCATTCCTGCTTCCTCCTTCCAGTGGGAAAGACAGTCTGATAACAGGCGGTACTGGCCTGATGTGTGCGGCTGGAGACTTTCCTGTCAGCAGAGGGGCTGTCTGCATTCATTCAGGAATTCTTTCCATTCTCCTCTTAGCCAGACTCTGGATGACATTAATATTAAGTGTCTTGTCACTTTCAGAGCCAGTGGCATACCAGACTGCACATCTCAGGAATGTGGACTGCCAGTCCAGCTTGGACTCTGGCTGTGAGGTATCTCCTCTCTTCTCTGCCCCAGCCTGGGTCAGAGCTCATTCATCCACCAAGAATTACCATGGTCTGGAGAAAACTCAGGTCTCAGGTCCCTGCTCTGGCCCCAGGTGGCTGGGCAGCACCCTTGCTTGGGAGCATCCCAATGCATTCCCAGAGGTAAGGCTTGCCAGCCCAGCTGGTCATCACTCTGTTAGTTGAGCACAGCATTGTGCATTAGTGATCCATCCTTATCTCTTCCCTGTGGCTCTGAGGAGTGGGAGCAGGGCCCTTGCCATCATAGCTGTCTCTGAGAGCTGAGATCTTGGTGAGCTAGTGGCTCCTTGGAAAGGCAAACTGGGTCTGACACAGATCTGTGGAAAGCAGGACTGGGATTCCCAACTGCACAGCTCCTGGAGATGCAAGGATTGCAAACTCTTTCCCATTGTCTTCCTCACAAAGGTGAAGGGATTGTGTGTTCAGGGAGGGTTTTTAACATCGCTGGCACTTTGATGCTGACACCCAGCACAAGTGAGAGGTTGGTGTGGCAGTGCCAGGCAGCCCTGGGGACTGGAGACATTTCTAGAAGGGGATGTAAATGTGGCTGTGTGCCCACACTGAGTGAGCAGCACTCCATGGGCTTCTTTGGGGCCCATGAAAAAAGGGATTTCTGGATTTAGGAAGGCCATTCCTGGATGGAGATCTTCCTCTCTGTGTGATGCTGAGAGTAAAGTCCTCTGCCCTGGGCTCAAATATGTGACAGTCCTGAGAAAATTGTGGAGAAAGTGGAGCTGAGGCTGAGAGAGCCTGTTGAAGTTGTGCCTCCACATCCTGTGTGGCCCAGCACATGTGTGCAGGTCTAAGCTTTCATTCCTGGCCCGAGGCAGCTGAAGACTCTGTTTTGGCACAGAGGGGCACTTCAGCACCACACCAGGAATCTGAAGGTTGTCACCAATTTGCATGAAAAGGAGCAGACTGCAGTCATATTAACCTTTAATGAAGATGTACAGCCCACAGTGACTGCATCCTCTGCAGCACCAACACTTCAGTCCAGTGATGCCTCCTTTGCCATTTGAATCAAGACAGGAGGGAGGATGGTAGGACAGACAGGTGTTGAATTTATCCCTTCCATATGGACCACAGATGTGGGTGCAGAGCTGCAGGCTGGGCAGGGTGCATTTTGCACCCACACAGCTGAGAGCCAAGAGATCCCAAAGGCTCTGCGGCCGCTTGTGCCATCCAGCACTGCAACGTCTGGCCTGACGTTGTGCTGCCAGATGTAGTCAGCAATTTCATTTAACAGGGCTGCAAAGTGGTGTTGGTAATTTCAAAGGAACTCAAGCAAATGGCTGAGGTTTTTCTAGCAGTGTAAATCCCTGTGTGCAAACCAGTACATCAGGCTTTAAGCAATTAATTCCTAATCATGCCAAATGACTTCAGGAGCCCAGCGTCAGTATTGAGAACTTAAAACGGTTTTCCACTGTACCACAGATAATTTGGATAAAGCAAAGAGAGCAGGCTTGTGGCATTTCCAGCCCCAAGGTGTGAGAGTGGTCTGTAAGTGACATTTGTATTCAGAGAACCCTCCCATGCATTTGTGTTGTAGGCATCTATTACTGGGAAGGCACCATAGCTAATATAAAGGGCACTCTTTATGCCCCGGAAAGGGAGTTCATTATAGGGAAAAGCCATTCTAGCTTAGTAAGAAATGAATCTAAAACTGCCTTAGAGCTGCTATTCTCATCAAGTTTCAATGTTAGCAGTTTTAACCAAGAGCTAATTGAGCAATCTCAGAAAGTGGAGTAATTCCATTATTCAGCTATACTTTGTACAAGGCTACTGCTAGCTGTGAGAGGAGCACAAATGACTTTCATCAAGCCAGGAACCACCAGCATTCTTGCCTTTTACTACTTTTTCTTTCAAAAAAAAAAGTAGGTCTTTTGGTCTTTTGGCAAGTGTCATTGGCAGCAGGAGCTCCACACCAACGTTGCAAGGCTCATATGTAACACTGCAATCCAATTTTTTTGGATAATAGGGGATTTGATTTTCATGGCTCTTCAGGCAGCAGTGCTGTTCCAGAGTAGATGGCTGAAGATGCTCCTGTTAGTTGAATAGGCAGAGTGTCACCAAGAAAACAGCACACTGTTCTTGCATAATTTTGCATGGAAAAGAGCCATTGCAAGTGCCGGCTCAGCTACTCACCAAAGAGCATGATTCTGTCATTGGCTGCACTCTCAGGAGATGTGGGATTAGCTAATGTTGGTTTTAGAAGAGCTTTTATAGAAACCTCTCAAGTTCCTCTGCTTCATGGAAGAGCTGTAATCAAAAATAAACGAACACGATTTAAAGAAGAAAAAGTCATACCACATCCAGCATCTTTGGACTTAACACCTTGGAGAGGGTTTGTTGGTTGAGCCGTGCTGCTGTTTCTTTACTGTTTTCCTTCAGCTGATGCTGCTCCTGTTGGATGTGAACAGGACTTGCAGCTTTTTGTGGAAGGTGACTTTGTGGGTGAATGCAGCAGGATTTAGAGTCCCATTCGCAGGAGGTAGCTGTAGATCTCCTGTTTGGTATGAGATCGTGCTGTAACAGTAACACCCTCCAAGCCAGCAGAGAGTGGGGGATCTCAGCAGTATACTGCCCTTAGCAAGGGGACATAAATCCATCAGCATCTTTAGAGCTCCCTCAGACACACACAGACACATCAGGGCTGCCTTTCTCAGCACCAGTCTTTTATGACATGGTTTGGTTCAAGTTTGACGCTGTCAAAGCTGTACTGTTCTAACCCTGCTTGGACCCAGAATGGAGCTGGACACACCTGAGGCAGCCACATAGGTATGGGCTGAGAAATCAGAGGATTTTGACTGCAGGTTGAAGCACTAACCCTTGCTGATCTGGGATGGTAAATCTATCCATAAATAGGAAGAAATTTGAACAGCAGAAGTCTTGTTCCTTTTGTAGGAGGGAGTAAGTGCTATAAGGGAGAGACAAGATGGAGAGGAGCAGATGAGATATTTTAATGGGTTAGGAGAAGGAAGTTTGATAACCCTTGTAGAAGAGATTGGTCACATTTGGCTCTAGTCTGAACTGCTGGAAAAATGCTGGGGATTTACTTGGTGGCAGCTCACCCAGCCAGAGGGACCACTGTTGGAAGGGGGGCTCAGACTCCAGCTCAGAACAGTTCAGCTCCATCCTTTTGGGAGCAGGTTTCCACAATGAGCTACATGTGAAGAAAAGACCAACTTCTCCAGCCCATCAAAAGCCAAGAACCCTGCTATGGAAGAGCTGTGTGGTATTTCGGGTTTATCTCTCACACCTCAGCTGTGGTAACTCTTCCAACACCTGGATGTACCCATCAGCTACATCTTGTAGGAGGGGATGGAGGTGCAGAAGGTTTTATGGGGGAACAGCTGTGCTCATCTGTTCAGCCCCACCTCACTGCCATTTGCTCTGAAGCCCCTGGGTCTGTTACCCTGCTGGAACAGCAGGATTTTTTGTGTCCTTTTGCTTTAAGGAAGCTGCCTGCCTCCTTCCTGCACTTACTGGATTGCACACAAAGTATTCCTTGTCTCTCCCTTTCAGCAAAACCTTCTTTGCTAATGTCATTTGTCAAGTTAATCAAGGAGAGTGGGCACTTCGATGGCTGCTGTGCAGCCTAGCTGCATTGCCATGGAGACAAGCAGCCAAACAGGCATTTTACTTGCCCTGCCTCTCTTTGCAGATTTGCCATGAGAAGCCATTATTTTATTTGCCACCAACCAACCTGCTGAGGGTATCAGTAGTTTTCCAAGGTTGCTGTCCAGAGATTGGGAAGGGCCTACCTAACATTTAATGGAGCAAATAGTAATGCTGGTAACTAAAGCAGGTCAAGGGTCTGAATGTGTAGCTCCTCTTCCCACATCTTATAGGTATTTGGCACTGGCAGGAGCTGTCTGAGAGGAATTACAGCCCACTAGCTTGAGTTTGGGGCTGTAATTGAGATGTCATCAGTCCTATTCAGCTGGATGTTTTCATAGGTGTCTGTTTCCCTACAGAACCTATGACTATCAAAGATACTTTGAAAAGCACCAAGACTTGTGTTTAAAAGCATCTCGGGAGCTTGAAATCTCCCCAGAAGTTGGTGAGATTTAGGCACTGGTATTCCTTGGTCACATTTGAAACTTAGAGGTGAGTGTAAGCCATACACTCCAGCTGACTTCTTGCATAAGGAAGGCTGACGATGAGTTTCATCCACATAACTCATAAGCAAAATCTGGGTATTGAAAAAGCTGACAGGAGATGTTCATGTTACAGAGCTCAAAAGCCATCCTATCACTCCCTCCCCTTCCCCTCACATGGGCACATGTTAAGTGATGTATGGAACAGGTTTGGAAATGCTCCCTCCTGCAGCAGTTAGCGGATGGCTGGGATCTGCAAGCACCTATGGGAGGGACAGCCACCTGTTGACCCCTAGCCCTCTCTGTGGGACAGCAAAGGAAACCTCACATCAGCACAGAAAGGGCAAAAGTTCAGATCAGATTGTTTATGGGATTTTATGGAGCCAGGAGCCAAGGATAGCTCAGCTAATCCAGGGGAAACTGTAGTGATGGCGTTAGAATGCATTTCACATGGGATTCATTCAGTGCGCGTTCAGATGGACCAGTCTTTCTGTCTCCGTTTTTTAGCCATGAAATATTTTTCTTTGTACTCCAGTCTGCCAGCTGCACTGAGCCAGACTCCAAGCTAGGCTGTTTTAAGAAAAAAAACCCACAGAAACCCCAAAACCTCTCGTCGTTTGACCTGCCGACAAGTTAGCAGGGCTTCAGCACAGCTCCCAGCAACATCAGCACCAGCCACTGGGCTGGGTCCATGCTCTGCCAGCCAACCTCTGCTTCCATCAGCCTCAGCATCCATTGATTTTCTCCAAGCCACAGTGTAGTGCTTGCTTAGTTGAAGCCCTGGTTCAATTTATTAGCTCATGAGAACATGAGCTGAAAGTGCAACTGAAAGGCCACATGGGGAGGACAGGAAGGCAGCAGCTTTGCTGTGCCCTCCAGCTCCTCAGCATGTGAAGCCTTGCTGGCTTGCTGGGCAGTCCTAGCCCTGGCTCATCCACCTGAGTCACCAACATCCCATGCAGTCTGTGTGAGCTCCTATTGGGAATAAGGTTTTCCTTTCAGGTGCAGTGAGGTCACCACATTAAGCTATTTCATGCAGATCTTTTCTCCCTCCTTGTGTCCCGAGCCCCAGACCCGTTGCCCTGCTGGAAGAGGTAACGTGGCTTAACTCCAGGCACAGGTGCCAGCTCCTTCACTGTCCCCAGCCTGTTCCCTCTGACCCCGGCAAACTCTCACATGCTCTGGATTACCCCAGCTGTGACTTGTGTCTTCTGGAACCTGCTTTTCTCTCCCTGAACTCCTGATGCAGAACAAATCTGACTAGGACTTATAGAGCAGCCCCACACTCTTCTTCCCTTTCAAGCTTGCAGGGCTACTGGAACGGTGTGCGTTTGGGGAGCAGCTCTATGACCCCCCAGTGATCCAGAGCTGGGAAGGACCCTCTGTCCCTGCAAGGGGTTTTGACATCAGCCCACAGGGCATTGCAGCCTTCCCAGGGCACTGTTTTGTTACCCTGAGCTGACACAAACCAACCCCTCAGATCCTGGGGCTTCTTTTCCCCCCAGATACAGGACAGTGTCCAACCTTATCCGTGTTACCTGATCTTTGAAAGCCTGAACTGCAGATGCATCTCCCAGAGCCTGCCTCTGCCTTTGGATGAGAGAGCAGGAATAGCTTTTCAATTCTGAATATCCGTGGTCACATCCTGCACACCCTGTCATGGGTGCAAAGCTCCTGGGTGCTTCCCAGGATGGGATATTGCAGAGCAAAGTGGGTAGTATGTGCTGTAAGTTTTACTTCAAGAATAAAAGCATCGCTGGCAGGAGGATGCTCAGGTATGAGCTTCCATTCAGTACCTACAACATCAGAATGAGGGTATCTCCAGGAAACTGTAAAAGCCCAAGCCACAGAATGGTAAAACAAAATGGATAACTTAATAATCAGGTGGAAATTGCATCCAGCCAAAGGTGTCACTGTAGATGAGAGATGAGGGGTTTACACTCCAGTGCTCAACAAGAACAGGAATGTCAGTGTGCTGAAGCATTTGCTTATAGTGTTCATCTCTGGGACGTGCAATGAGCACGTGGGATACTCAAGCAGTGTTGCCTGTGACAAGGAGGAGATTTTGTTCACAGGTGTTTATTGCTTTGTCCTTAAAAATGAGCTTGCTCCTTCCATAGGGGCCACAGTTCAAGGGAGATGCAGGGGGAGCTCCATGGCCAACCTTTGCCCAAGCGTGCATCTGTGTAGCTGAGGCTAATGCTGGAAATGCCTCCCTCTTTCCTTGCACCAAAGGCCCTGGGAAGGAGAGGTGCTGCCTTTTGCAGTTTGCCCTGTTTTCTGTGCCTCGCTGTGACCTGGCTTGGGCAGAAAGGGCTTCCCAGGTGTGAGCATGGGCTGGCACAGCCTCTCACTGTCCTCAGGCCACTGTTCCCCACGTGCCTCTCGGTAAGAATGGCGTGTCACACACTCTCAGGAGATGGGGATGGCCATGCCATAACCTGCTGGCTGCCACTGGCTGTCCCACAGCCGGGGTGCCCAGTGCCCCCGACCATGCTGTCCCACACCCCGGGCCACAGTGTCCTGCACCCCCTGGAGCCGGTGGCCATAGAGGGACCGAGGTTGCCATCTGCCGGTTCTGTTGCACAGGAGCAGCAAGAGCCTGGCTCAGCCCCCTTGGAAGTGGCCACTCAGGAGCCTGTCCTGATCCTGCTCGGGTCACAGGGCAGTGCCCACTCACGACCTAGCCCTTGGCCTTTGGCATATCCCCAGGGGCAGGTGTTCCAGGGGACAGGGCAGGCAGCCCATTCCCATTTAGACCTTGCTGCTCATGCCCTGCCCCACCCACAGTGCCCCTGGGCCAGGATGTCCCTCCTGCCCTCCCTGTGGGGCCTGAAGTGTTGGCCTCTGACACAAAACCCTCTGTGAGAATCCACAGGGCTTTTAATAAGGGAGCTCCTTCCCATTAAAGACTAATAATTCTGCTGATGATGATCACTGTCAGGTGCTTATTCCTCCTCCAGGCATGTCTTTATTTCCGTTCTCTTTCGAGTTCTTGCCAAGTACTCCAGGCTGGGAATGTATCACTGCAGTCAGAGTACCCCAGGAGTGCAGCGCCCTGCATATCTCACCTGGCCAGTGTCCCCAGCAGTGACCAGGGTTGGGAGCTGCAGGAACACTGGCTGCAGCCCTGCTCCCCCAGCCAGCCCTGCAAAATCCCTGCTTTGCCTGCAGGAGCAGCAAGGCTGAGCTGACATAATCAGCAATAGCTCACTCAGGCATTGCTGGGAGGATGAGGTTACTTCTGTAAATCTATTATCTTTTTTGGCAATTAGCACCAGTTGGGAGCCCTGGGAATACATGCAGGCAATAGCAGGAAGCCCAGTTAAGCACATTTCTTGCTTATCAGGCCCAGTTAAACAAGTCCCCTGTGGCACAGCCCTGCCATTGGTAGCACAACCCTTACACACACCAAAGATTATCTCTTAGTGCTGGGATTGCTTTCCTGAGCACTGCGTAACCCCAGAGGTTTCCATTCAATGAATGTACATTCAGAGATGGAAACTGAGGGGCTCACCCCAGCCTGGAAAACCCCAGCACTCTGCCAGTTGTACGAAGGAGCCTGTGGAGTCCCTGCATGTCCTGGATGCCAAAGACAGCCCTGCTGGAGCAGCACTGGTGGCTTGTCCTGCCCAGGGACAGCGCTGTGTTGTGCTGTGGCTGGGAGCTGGTGTGGGGCAGGGCTCGGTGCTGGGTCCTGACCACACATGTTGAGCTCAGGATGGGGGAGCGAGCGAGACGCTGTTTGCTCTGGCCCAGGAAGACAGAGATGTGTGTTTGTTTTCCGTGCTATCTTTTGCATGGCGTTTGTTTTGCTTGTCAAGCGTTTCAGGAGATAAAATGACCCAGAGGGAGATTATTTTATCCTCATTTAAGCTGTCAATTTATCATTGACTTCTGCTTGTCTGCACCAGCAGGACAGCTTACTCTGAGTCCCTGGGGAAACCTCTGCTAGAAAGTGAGAATTTGGGGGGATTTGCTGCAGTCTCACATCTAATCTGTGCTTATGACAGCAACTACAAGCTGCTCCCCTGTCCCCCTGTGTCGTATTAGTTCCCATCACTGTGGACTGGCTTGGCTTCCCAGGGGCCCCCCCTGTCTAACTGGGGCCTGGGGTTGTTTTTCTCGTGCTGCAGGCTGGTTGAAGAGTTCATGCTGCTGGCGAACATGGCCGTGGCCCATCAGATCTACCGCTCCTTCCCCGAGCAGGCCTTCCTCCGCCGCCACCCCCAGCCCCAAACCAAGCTGCTGAAAGACCTCATGGACTTTTGCAACCAAGTTGGCCTTGACATCGACTTCAGCAGCGCAGGGAGCCTGCATGTGAGTGTGCTGGCCTGGCAGGGCCATGGGGGCCGAGGGTGGGCAGCTACGTGATGGCATGTTTGTGGCAGCATGTGCTTTATCCCCTGTCCCTCTCTGCCCAAGCAGAGCTGACAACTATGCCATGCCAAAACAAAACACCTCCCCCCCTCACTATTGGTCCCATTAGTAATGGGCAGGGGTGGCCCAGCCTGTCCTGGTCAGCCATGTTGTGCACAGAGGTTAGAGCCGGGTGGGAAGGACCTTGCAAGTGACCCCTGCACTGCCCTCCCCGCAATGGGAAGGATGTTTCAGTGCAGGAGCACTCACTGAGACACCCAGATTTCCCTCACTGAGCAGATCCTGGGCAGGGAATTTGCTCCACACCACAAAGGAAGCAGCTGTGCAAGGGGCTGTTTCTGTCTGGGCTGCTGCAGGTCTCGGGGAGGGCAGGGTGGGGAGTGGGGTGACTGGGAAGGACTGGAGAGCAGTGCTGGGAAAGGTCAGATGCAGCCAGTGCAAGAAGTATCCAAGCACTCCTCTGCTGAGCGTGTCCTGGGGCTGAACTCCAGCTGAACAGCACAGTGCAGGTTCAAGGATTTTCTTTACTCACCGCAACTGGACTGTGGATAATCCTCTGTTAATCCCATCCCTGCTGGCCTCCTGCATGCCCCTCCATCAGCTGGGACTGCTTTTCCCGCTTGCTGGCTGTGCCCAGCCTATGTCAGCAGATGCAGGGCTGCTCACTCAGCTCCTCTCCTGCACTTTGAACTCTCCAGCCCTTCCTCACTGCTACCCCCAGGCAGTGACTTCCCATATCCATGTCTCCCCAGAGTCCCATTAGTCCATGTGCTGAAGCTCTCAGGAGCTGGATGGGAGCCAAACACAGTTGCAGAGAGGGTTTACAGGCTCTCTCTCACACTGTACAACTGAGGACAGAGCCAGCAGTCCCCTGCCCTGGGTGCTCTCTGCCACTGACCCCAGGAGGAGAGACAGGGCTCAGGACTGTGTATGCAGTCCTACCAGGGCTTCTGGGACCATAGCAAAGCCCAGTTTAACATGCACCTTTTGGCTTACAAGGGGATTTTAGGGAAAAAGGGAAATTTGGCTTTGACAAGCTGCTGTTAGCACCAGTAAGGTCTGCCTGGGTCCCTTACCACCATAACATGCCAACACTGAATGCTCTCTCTTTTCTCCTCCAGAAAAGCTTAAGTGAAACATTTGGTGCTGACAAATATTCCAGAGCAAGGAAAGAAGTGCTGACCTACATGTTCTCCAGGCCCATGCAGGTGAGAGCAGCACTGTGCCGTCGGGCATGTCTGCTTGTAGCTTTCTGCTGTGGCTCCATCTTCAGTCCTCACCCCTTCTGCATTATCAAGCTGGTTGTTGCACACAGAGGGAGTGAATGAATACTGAACGTGGTGTTCCAGGGCTGCCAGCAGCTTCCTCCAGTGCCTCCAGCCCTGTGCAGCTGGCAGTGGGAGTATCCCTTGAGCAACAATACTTCACTGGATGGCAAGGTCAGGCTGAGTCTCTCCTCACGGTCCTCAGTGTCCCTGTTATTATTGGTTGGGATATTGCACCCTTGAAGTTGCATGAGGGCTGTTAGCAGACTCACAAGCACCCAGCCCTGTGAACAGCTGGTGGTGGGCTCCATGGTTCATTTTGCACCATTTCTTCACATTGTGGTATCTCAAATGGTCCAAAGAATGAATTAAGAGTAGGGGTGTGCAACTGGCCATAAATACAGTCTGGTACCTGCTCTTGGAAGAGGGAAAATTCTGGAAACCCTTCAGTCTTCCTCCAGCCCAGGTGTCTTTCTTTGACAGTCACTGCAATGGAGGCTTGCGCTGCTCACACCAGTTGTCATGTTTGGTGCATCTGTAGTTCAGGACACTTATTTGGGTGTTTATCACCATCATAAAAGGTTTTTGTGAGGCATCAGCTGCATTTGCAGCTGGGCACGGCACAACCTCTTCTGAGGAAAGTCCTACTCCATGGGGGAGAAGGGGCACGCTCCTGAAATGATTGCTCTGCTGTGGCCTGCTTATCACTGCAGGAATGAATCATCTTCCCAACATCACTCATTTGACTGTCACTCTTCTAATTAGCTTATTTGCTTCATTTACTCATTAGCAGTTGCCTGAAGTCCTGCTGTCTTTCTGGGACTTAATGCTTGTTTGTAACTGGAACTGGGGTATGAGGCCATTTAGTAAATCACCCTATCATGTGCGTCCAGCTCAGGAGGCTGCTTTGTAAAGATCAGGGAGTGTCCTCTGGAGCTGGAAGTGTTATCCCACACATCGTGCTTTGGGTTACCCTGGTCCCTTCTGTCACATCCTCCTTGTCTGGTGGAAGGTGCACTGGTGACACGACTTCCTTTGAGTCCCTCTCTGTTCCTGCTGCCTGTGGCACAAGCCTGGGCTTTGTCAGTAGCAGCACATGGAGCAAGCCTGGCTGCTGGCCAGGATGGATGAGCAAGGAGAAAGTTTTGCAGTGGCACCAAGGAGGAGATGGGCTTTTGGGGTCCCACTGACTTGCTGAGATCTTGTCGTTGTGGTGTCCTGAGACTGTGGCTGGAAAAGTGGTGGGAGTGCTTTCAGATACCACACAGTGGCTCTCATTAAGATTTAGCCTTGTGAATACATTAGTTCATTACATGAAAGAGCTATCAAGGTTTTGAGGATGAAGTCTTCTGCAGAGTAGATGTCAGAGAGAGAAAAAAGCACTTCTAAAGGAGGTAATTCCATGAGACATGATTTCGGCAGGAGCTAATCTCATTCCATTGTCAGAAGACAAAGGTGCCTGTGTGTTCAGGTGTGCTGCACAGTCCACTCATATGTGGCAAACCTGCTGCCTGGCACACTCCCATTATAGGCAAAACACCTTGGAAAGGGGCAAACAGCTTCCAGGAGGAAGGAGCTTTCCCTGCAAGGAGTATTTTTTTGCTGTCTGCCACCAGCATGAGAGAAGATGGAAGAGTCAGCCCCATCCTGCTGGATGTCGTGGTCCCTCACGGGGGAGAGGACACATTTGAGTGTTGGCAGCTGCGGAGCACAGCCACTGAGGGGCCCAGGCCGGTGGCCAGGGCTGAGCCATTGCTCTGACAGATGGTGCAGCGAGAACGTCTGCTCGGGGCACTGAGTCACCTGTATCCCTGTGCATGTTGCAGCTCCCAGTGATAAAGCTGATGTTTCAGGGACAAGGCTGCAGCTAAATCAGCCTAAACAACCTGTCCACAGGTTTAACCCTTGGTCGTGCCAAGCCTGTGTCTTCCTTCTTCACTTCGTGCTGGTAGTCAAGACATCAGCCTCTTGGAGGAGGAGGGAGGTGGGAAACAACTGGTAATGTGTGTGCCTGAGGGAATGCCTGGATTGGCATGCCAGGAGCCTTGTAACAGATGAAGGAGCAGTGACACACCATTTTTCAGGGGCTCAGTCACTCAGGGATTCAATCTGTCCATGAAAGAAAAGCTGCCCCTGCTTGGCTGGGGTTGATTTATTTCCAGGCTTCGTGCAGTTCTCCAGGGATTGCAACAAACTCTGGGGATTTGAGACCTCTTGTGAGTCAAATCTGTTAATGAGAAAACATCTGCTTCATGCCAGGCTGATGTCACTGTATTGTGTTGTCAGGATGGTGAGGATGGGTGTCAGATACATATTAGACTGGGCTCCCTGCAGGATGTAACCCTGCCATGGCCTAGGGGAGTATTTTTGCAGTGATACTCAAGCTGCTGCAAATGTCAGTGAGGGTCATGGACTGCCAAAAGGGTGTCCAAAATTATTCTGGACCTCACAGTGGCCAGCATATCAATCAAGGCAAAGTGTCCCAGACAACAGCAAGCAGCACAGGACCTTCAGCACCTTTTCTAACTTTCAGCAATGTGGGGTATAACTTGAAACACTGCTGGGCATAGGTCAGGGATGGGCCCTTACCAGTGTCTTTCTCAGAAGACGGATTTTGAGTGGTGCTCAGCCTTCTTCCTGCCTGGCATTGCAGGGACCTTCCTGCCTTCTGCCCAGAAGCCTGGCACAAGTGCCTGGAAGCTCCCTGTGATTCCATGCTGTCTGTCAGCACAAGGGCACTCATCCACTCCCGCAGCAGCCTCTGGAGCTCGGTGTGTCTCCCTGTCCAGCCTCATTCGGTGGGAGCCGAGCTAATTGAGTGGAGACTGTACTTTTTGGAGTCCATCAGAAACAATTTAATTCTAGGTTGTGGAAATTGGCAGCCACCACAGCTCCTATCCCAGCTCTTGGGTCTCATAATAAGGCTGGGATTGATGCTGCTTTTTTTAACCTGCTCTATTTACTTGCCCGGATCAGTGTGTTGCTGCTCAGCAGGAGCTGGCTGCGCCACTGGCCTGGAGAGTAGAGGATACAGCTGCCCAAACCAAGGATCCCAGAACGGCTCTGTAATCAGAGCTGGCTACTCCTGTTTTTTTTAAATCACTTGCTCTTATTTTTAAATGGGTTCATTCAATCGCCACTGTGCTGTGACCCAGCCGCCACCCCCCTGACCTGCACAGCCTCCCCTCCCTGCCTGGGCCCAGCCCCCAGTGTTTTCCCAGCCCCAAGAGCTGGTGTTTCACAGATGTAAAAATAAAAGCTGTAACCTGTGGGATAACAGGGGTGACACAGGAGAGGTTCCTGTTGAAGAGGCTGCTGAGCAGTGGTGCCACTCTTGCCCTGGTGTTGGTTTAGATGGGCAGTTCAGCCACCCAGGTCCCCAGGTGTCATGATGGGATGGAGCAGCAGGGATCTCAGCAGGGCTGTCTCTCCTCCTTGGAAGCCACTCATACCTGCCCTCAGTGCTCTCCAAGCATGCACAATGGGTGTTTAAAGCCTGCAGCCAGACGCAGAAGACCCCAAAGAGCCAGCATGGGAGCAGCTCTGCAAGGCCCCTTGGTGAGAAAGCATCTGAGGTGGGCACAGAACAAGCTGGGCTCTCCCCAGGAAGATGGAAGGATGGCAAATGAGCCCCAGGGCCTTAGCAGAATCAGGAAGCTGCTTTAGACCCATGGATGATGTGAAAGTTGATGCCGTCTTTGGGGCCAGGCAGGGACAGCTGGCAGCCAGCAGCTCTCTACAGTGGCTTTGCCCCTTTTATTCTGTGCTTGGTTTCTGCCTGTGCAGCCCAAACAAAGCAGCAGGTGAAGGACCACCAGCAGACAGGATGTCCAGAAAAACCATTGTCTGCTAGCACTGTGTCACAGAGCCAGACCCCTCCAGCCTCATGGCAGCAGCCTTGCTCACACCCTTCCCTCGTTTCTCCCCCCTTTCAGATGGCTCTCTACTTCTGCACCGGCATCCTGGATGATGAGACCCTCTTTCACCACTATGCCCTGAACGTGCCATTCTACACTCACTTCACCTCTCCCATCCGCCGCTACGCCGACATCATCGTGCACCGCCTGCTCTCCGCCTCGCTCGGTGGGTGCTGCTCACCTGCATGGGCTGGGCACTGGGGGACAGGGGCCATGGCATGGCTCTGTAGCAGGAGGGAGCACGGGCATGTTATTGTCACTTGTCCCCTTTGCAGGTGCCAGATCCCCCATCAAGATGGAGAAAGAGGCCATCCAGAAACAGGCAGATCACTGCAATGACCGGAAGATGGCTTCCAAGAGGGTGCAGGAGCTCAGTGCTGACCTCTTCTTCTCCATCTTTGTCAGGGTAAGACCCAAGGCTGTCTTCTCCCAAAGCATCTCTGGATTTCCCTGTGAAGGCCCAGCCTGGATGCTACTGAGCAGCAGGCTGTGTCTGCCCGCTTGGCTTTAGGAAAGGCAGTCAGTGAGAGGACACACTCAGCAACCACCACTGCTGGATTCCAGGACCTGGAGACACTGTTTCCCCTTGGAGATTGCTGAATGAGATCTGCTGTGTAGTGACAGCCCTGTCTCTTGTCAGGAATGTGGTCCTCTGGAGTCAGAAGCCATGGTGATGGGTGTCCTGAGCAAGGCCTTTGATGTCCTGGTGCTGAAGTTTGGAGTCCAGAAGCGCATTTACTGCAATGTAAGTACCTCACCAGTGAGACAGTGCCAACACTGCCTCACCAGAGCAGCCTGTCATCACTGCAGGCAGTGGCTGTCCTGGTGCCCTTTGGTGCCAGCTCTGCAACAGGCGGAGCTGTGCCCCAGCTGGGCTGGCCAGCAGGGAGGGAAGCTTCCTGCAGTTTGCCTTCCATCTCTCAGCCCAGGCAGGCACACGGGACTGGGGGGTCTGGATCAGCCCAGTCTCTAAGGACCAGCTTCTCCCTGTGACGTGCTGGGGATGATCTAGCCTAGGTAAAAGGGAATAAATCCAGACTCAGGGGAACAGAGATAAGCATGGATCTGAAGCGAGGACAGGGAGCGAGGCTGGTTTTCATTTCATTTAATCAGACAGTTTATCTGGGGCTGTGACAGCAGCGCTGTGGGCCAGCACCTGCAGCTGGTGACAGCATCCTCTCTTAATAACCTGGTTATATGGCTGGCAATGACATCTTTAAACAGGACATAGAGCATGATATATGGGCTGGTGGTGTATCACAGCAGCCCCTGATTTACACGCTAGGCTCAGGCACAGGGGCTGCTGCATCCCAGTTGTTAAAGAGCTGCAGAGGCAGAGTGCTGGGCAAAAGCAGCCTCAGCCCCATCCACAGGCAAGGTGGAGGAGAGCTGGGAGGGCATGTTCCCAACACTCTCCCTGCCTCCAGGCGCTGCCCTTGGTGGACTTCCACTTCCAGAAGGCAGGAAAGAAGCCAGAGCTGACACTCCTGTGGGAACCAGAGGAGATGGAGGAGGAATCTGTGTCCCAGGTAAGACCCCCACCGCATGGGACAGGCTCACAACACCGTGGGGCTGGCGTGGAGACTCTGGGCAACATATGGATCCTGTGATGTCTGGGAGGCAGGACTTGCCTTGCAGGTTGTCATGTCCTGCTGTCCCTCTGTGTCCCTTTCCCAGTGAGCCCATTCAGCCTCAGCCTCCTCTGCCATGCAGCCCAGTCCCATCACTGCGCTCACAATCTGACCCCTCCACAGCCTTTGGTCCAAGCCCTGCCTGCTGTGTGCCCTGTCTCCCAATTCAGTTTCCTCCAGGAATTGAATTAACATGCTGTTTACTTCCTCCTTCCAGATCATCAATTAAGATGTTAAGTAAGATCAGGCCTAAGGCAGCTCCTGTCTAGACCCTTCCCCCCATCCTGGCATTCTTTGCCCCTGACATGGCTTTTTCTTGGGCTTTTCATCCCTGTGACAGGGCTGAGCCTCAATTAGGAGAAAATTTTAAAATCAGACTTCCTGAGATGCAGTGTCAAATGGTTTAACAGCATCTAGAAATCTCTCTCTTGTGTCCCTGTCATCTATTAACTTGGTAACTCAATCAAAGGGAGCAATCACATTTGTCTGGCTTGATTAAGTGGTGCTTCTTTGCCAGCTTTTGTCTGGCATGGCTATAAAACCCCAGCTGTGTTGACTGCTGTGATCCCTGCCTGAAGGGCTGAATCCCAGCCTCTCCCTGCACCACTCCACGAGCTCTGCACTTGAGCCCCAATTCCATCCAAGCCCAGCACGTCCCATCCTTGCCCACTGAGGGATCCTGACACAGAGTGGGCTGACCCTCCTAGCTGGGGTGATGCATGTGCTGGAGAGTCCTTCCCTTCCCAGGGTGGATGTTATGATCTGAGTTGGCTCTGGTTCTGCAAACGTTTCTGCAGGCCTCCCTCCCTTTGAAGCTGAGCTTTCCTCTCTCGGCTTGGCTCAGAGAAGCTCTGTGGATGCAGCATGGAGTGGCCTCAGTTCCCCCTTTCCTACAGGAGCAGGAATCATTTACACTCTAGCAGGGAGCTAATGAAAAATGATGCCACAGCATGAGCAGGGCCCATTTTGGTTAAGCAAACAGTTGGTAGAGGAAACTCCTCCACAAACTTTCCACACCTCCTAAGAAAACACTGGAGCTCTCCCATGGGATCAGGCTCTGAGCTATCCTCTGAGCCAGTAGATCCCTGAATTTATAAATCTCCAGCCCTGGGATGATCCAGATGCCTGTGAGCCATGCTGAACTCTGGTTGATGTCACCTGGACACCTCACAGCACCAAGCACCCCAGCTCCCCACCTGGCCCCAGCACTTGGCCTCTGCTTCCTGGTTTAGCTGAGCCTGGCCAGGCAGTGGAAGCATGAGGGAAGGCTGTCAGAGAGGAGCTGTGCCAGGGTCTGGGCTGTTCGGCCCTGCCACAGAGGAGAGATGTTGCCCCCATTTCTCGCTAATCTTCAGGAGATGACCAGGGCCTCAGTGGACATCACTCAGGGGTGGAGTAAGAAGTGGATCTAAAACTCAGGGTATTTGATGTGAAATTGTGCTGTTTCATGGCAGTTCAGCAAAGGGATAAGGCAGGATTGCAAGGGAGAATCCTGATACTCCCCCTTTGACTCCCCTGTGTGTGGGGGGCTTCCCCATGAGCACCACCCCCTGCACTGCAGCCAGCTGGGGAGGGCAGGGGCTAGTGCTCAGTAGCCCACAGCTCTCTGGCAGCCAGCTGTGATAAGATTTTCCTGCAGGTTGCTCCTCTCTGGCCACTTTGGTACATTTAAGTCTCAATGAGATTTTGCTGTTCTGAATGATTAATCTGGAGCAGCCGGTGCTGGATGAGCTGGGAAGGGTTGGACAAGGTTATGCTGATAGCTCTGTGTCTGCTTCTCTTGGGGCCAGCCCTGAGCAGATGGCCCCAGCGAGCCCTGCTACAGCATAGGGCTTGGGGACAGGCTCCAGCAATGTCCCCAAAATGCCTGTGCATGACCCCAGGACAGCCCTTCCCAATGTCCCAGCCAGCCCCTTAACTGTGCCTCAAGGACAAACCAGATCAATACTTTACACTTCTAATCCATACAATCACAGGAAGAGCTGGGGTCAGAGGAACAGGGAGGTGGCAGCAGCAGTGCAGTTCCTGAACAGGAGGGATTGATTTTCTGAGGTCTTTGTTCCCTTGCATCTCTCTTATCTGCTGTGCTCCCTTCCTGGGTGTCCTCTCACTGTGGTAGCACAGGCAGATTGTTCCCTCCTTGTGGGATGCTGATTAAATGCTCAACATCATGTGGAAAACCCTTCTCTCTGCAGCTCAACATTGGCTCTTGGCCAAGCTCCACTGAGGGATGACGTGGTTCTGCGGCTGGAGAGGGAAGGCACGGGTGGCCTTGAGGGGAGGTTGGGACCCAAAGCCAAGGGCACAGATGACCACAGTTCTTCCCAAACGGTGTGGAGAGCAAGAGTGGGGCGTGATCAGGCTGGGATAAGTGAGGATGTTTTGGGAGGCTCATTCAGGTTGGTTTGAGTGCTCTGGCTGGTGTCAGAACCCATGTTTTGCCCTTGAGGATGCTGCCTCCAGCCCCAGGAGCACCCTGGACCTCAGCAGAGCTATCTGAATCCATCCTGCACCATTCCTTGGTTCCTCACGGGTACACTGATGGAGACAGCAAAACCCAGCACAGCTCTAAGCAAATCTTGGTGTGATTCCAAACTGCCTGAAAACCCTCTTTTCTCTCTTTCTCTCCCTTGATGAAGGTGATCACCATTTTCACACTGGTGGAGGTGGTGCTGACGGCGGATGGTGGCCCCCTCAAGTACAGTGCCCTGCTCAAGAGGCCAAGCTTGGACAAGTGAGCGCCCTGGCTCTGTGGGCTCCCTGCTGCTGCTCCCTCACCTCCCAGGCCCCGCTCCGGCACCTGCTGGAGACAGAAGGGACCCACAAGGACTTTGGGGTTTTGAGTTTTAAAACCATTGTGGTTTTATTTCTGGTTTGGATTTTAACTCCACCTGGGAGCAGGGCCCAGGGCTTGAGCCTGCCTCAGGCAGAACATATCTACTCTCGGGTATTTTTAGCATGATGCTTTCTTAATGTTTGTTTATAAGGCAGTGGTGTCCATCTCCAGCTTCAGTGCCTGTGGTGAGGGCTGACAGGGGATATGTGTTCCCCAGGAGCAGAGAGGGGCTGGCTCCAGCATCCCAGGTGGGATGTGGATGCAGTGGGATGTAGGGGGCCATGCAGGAGGGTTTCTTGCAGGGTTGTGTCATGTAATAAAAGCTGGGTCAGCAGCTGTGTGTGGAGCTTGTGCAGCTTTTATTTTGTGCCCTCCATGTTCCCCCAGCTGGGGGATCCCACCAGTAACTCCTCTCTGGGGAGCCCCATGCCTTACCCTGCCTGTTCCAGCCTCAGATATGCTTGGCCAGAAGATGTGAGATCAGGGCAAGTGCTCCCAGATCCTGATCCGGCAGGTACTCCCTCTGTCCCTCTCACTTCACCAGGAGTCCCTGTGTGTTTGCTCCAGTCCCTCACACCTTGGCCTTCTTCCTAACTCTGCTCAGGGACCCTATGGCACAATGTCCTTGCATCCAGCACCTCACTGGCCAATTGACCTCTGCCATCTCCAGCCACCTCTGCCTGCTCTCTGTCCCCATGTCCCCCACCCACACTGTGAGGATGTGTTGGGGCAGTGGGCTGCTCTGTCAGCCTCCATGGCATCACAAGCAGTGGCTGGTGGAGGGATTGATGTCTGGCAAGAAGGAATGAATCCATTGTGCCAGGCAGGGAGGGAGCCCTGCATGACTGCCCCTCAGTGGTGACAGCCATGGCCCTGGCACCAGCACATCAGCCCTCTGCAGGAGCCAGGAACTGGCCAAACCCCGACTGCCTGGATCAGGATGGGGGATCATGGCTGGGTACAGCACACTTCCTAGGAGCTGGTGAAGCCATCAAGGACACCTGTAGTCCCCAGGACTTGTGCTCCTGCACTTCCAGATGGCCTGGTACAATCACGGACAGATGTCACCTGGTGCTGGTGACATGGGGCCATTCCCTGCCCACAGCAGGTACCCGCTGTGCAGGTGTGCTGGCATGGGCTGCCCCAGGGCAGTATGTCAGGCACCAGCTGTCCCAGGAGCTGATGGGCAGCGTGTGACTGCTGGGAGAGGGGACCAGAGGACACTGACACCAAAGCCAAGATGTCCATCCCCTACCCCTCAGCCTGGTGTCCCCCTCCTCGGGTTTGTCTCAGAGGAAACCAGGCAAATCCAGCTTGGCCCAGCTCAGCCTGTCTGCAAAAACAGCCCTTTGCCCTGTGCTCTCCCTCCTGCTCCCCGGGGTCCCGCAGGCATCCACCCCCATGGGAGCTGGGGCCCAGAGGTGCCCTGGTCCTCAGGGACAGGCTGGAGGTCCTGCCTTGCTGCTGGGGGGCCGGGATTGCCTCAGGGAGGGGCGAGGGCATTGGGAGGGCCCTGGGAGGGCTGGGAGATAGTCCGTGAATGTTATCAGCCCATCGTCTCACGGGACAGGGAAGAGCCATAAAGGGCGGTGCCCTCGCCCTGGACAAGGCAGCATTCCAGGAGGGAGCCGGGTGGGCAGCATGGGGCGGCCACTTTCCCCTGGAACCTGCCTTCTCCTCTGCTTCCTCGCCCAGCTCGCCGCTGCAGCCTCTGGTGACAGGGGACGTGCGGGACAGTGGGGTAAGAGCCTCTGGTGGGGGATGCTGGGGCTGGTGTCACTTTTTTGGGGATCTCCAGGGACCATGTCACCTCCACGTGGGATACCAGCAAACGGGAACCCTCGCAGCCACCTCAGGGTGCTCTGAGACCACAACCTTTGAATGGGTCTCAGCCCCCTGCCCCCAAAGCAGGCCCTGCTCCCCGCCCATCCCTGCTGCTCTCAACCCCCATCCCTGACTTTGGATAAAGTGGCCCAATAGCCACAGCCAGCCGTGGTTACCCAGCGGTGGGATCGCTGTGGCTGATCCTCAGGCTCCTCATCCACTCTGCCAAGAGGCACAAGGGACTTCCCTGACAAACTGTGCCTCAGTTTCCCCTTTGCAGGTGGTTTCTGAGCAGTGCTGATCTCCAGGGGTTTCCTGGACCTCCAGTGGCGGGGGGGGCTTATAGCAGCAAAATTCACCTCGGGTACAGATGGCCACGCTGGACCCCTTGGGGTGCACCTGAGGCTCCCAGCTCTGCTCTCACCTCCAGATGCTGAGAAGACCCCGGGCTACTGGAATAGAGGTGCCAGGAGGAAGCTGGAATTGGCCCTGGCCTTGCAGCCAGCAGCACAGCGGGCCAAAAACATCATCCTCTTCATGGGTGATGGTGAGTGCCCCGGGTCAGTGCCAGGCCCTGCAGCTCCCCAGCAGCCAGGGGACAGGGCTGATGGGGAGCTGGGGCTGGGACAAGCAGCTGAGACTCGGGCAGTGCCTGGGGAGGGCAGGGCTGTCTCTTGTCCTGCCACCCGGTGACTCAGACATGCCCACAGGCATGGGGGTGTCCACCGTGTCAGCAGCTCGGATCTACAAGGGGCAGTTGGCCGGTGGCTCAGGCGAGGAGAGCGTCTTGGCCATGGAGACTTTTCCCCATGTGGCCCTGGCCAAGGTGAGTGGGGCAGTGCTGGGGGGACACTCCTGCTGCCCCTGCTTGGAGCCCCACTGCACCCATCTTGCTTCCAGACCTACACCATCGACCGCCAGGTGCCCGACAGCGCTGGCACGGGCACTGCCTACCTCTGTGGGGTGAAGGCCAACGCCAAGACTCTGGGACTGAGCGGGGCAGCCGTCTATGGAAAATGCCGCACCACCTTTGGCAATGAGGTGGACTCTGTCCTGCATCGGGCCAGGCTGGCGGGTACGGGGCAGCAGGAAACCCTGCTGGAAAGCCGGGCATGGCCATCCAGTGCCGTGCAGGGCTGGATGGACTCCATGTAAACCCTTGCCCACGCTGCAGGCAAGTCTGTGGGCATCGTGACGACCACGCGGGTGCAGCACGCGTCCCCCGGGGCAGCCTACGCGCACTCGGCCAGCCGGAGCTGGTATGCTGACGCCAACATGCCCAAGGAGGCCCTGCGGGACGGCTGCAAGGACATCGCCGACCAGCTGATACACAACACTGACATCAACGTGAGCTGGGGAGCGGGAGCGGGAGGGAGGGGGCACCAGGAACACTGGCAGGGTCTGCTGAGCTCCCCGGCAGGTGATCCTGGGCGGCGGGAGGATGTACATGACCCCCAAGCGGACTCCAGACCCCGAGTACCCGGAGGATCCGGATCAAAATGGCACCAGGAAGGACGGCCGGGACTTGATTGCGGAGTGGCTGAGTGCCAAGCAGGTAGTGTGCCGGGGAAGAGGAAACGTGACTCCTGGCACAGGGTGTGTGCCATTGGCACTGGCTCTGCTCTCGCTGGCAGGGTGCCCGCTACGTCTGGGACAAGAAGGGCCTGGATGCGGTCAAAGATGACTCTGTGAGCCACCTTATGGGTAGGAGCATTACTGCCTGCCCCAATGGCAATACTTCCTCCTTCTCCTGTCTCTGGAGGGGTCAGCAAGGGCACAAAGCAGCCCCAGCATGGACACCCTCACCCTCCTCCCCCAGGCCTCTTTGAGCCCAAGGACATGAAGTATGAGCTGAACCGCAACACATCCACAGACCCCTCCATCGTGGAGATGACGGAAAAGGCCATCCGCATCCTGCGCAGGAACCCCAATGGCTTCTTCCTCTTTGTGGAAGATGAGTAGCTCCAGGCGGGCAGTGTGGCTGGGGCTGAGGTGGGATGTAGGTCCTGGGAGCTGGTGGCCATCCAAGGGGACCAGGGAGAGGGTGACAGCCACATTCCCCTTGCAGGTGGCAGAATCGATCATGGCCACCACAGTGGCCGGGCCAAGCAGGCGCTGATGGAGGCCGTGATGCTGGACCGGGCGGTGGCACGGGCCGGCGAGCTCACCTCCCCCACTGACACCCTGACCGTGGTGACAGCCGATCACTCCCATGTCTTCACTTTTGGGGGCAGCACACCACGTGGCAACTCCATCTTTGGTGGGTCCTGGAGAGGGGCAGTGAGCATCCCTCTTTCCACCTCACCCTGCTGCTCCCACGGGAGGCTGAGCCTGCCCAGGCAGGGAGCTGAGGAGAGGTACCCAGTTGGGACAGGGGGTGACAATGTCTTTCCCTGTGCCAGGGCTGGCCCCCAAGAAAGCCAAGGACAAGCGAGACTACACCAGCATCCTCTATGGCAATGGTCCTGGCTACAGCATCCGTGACGGGGCCCGTCCAGCTGCCAGCCTCCCTGCCGCAGGTACGAGTCTGCTGGGGATGTGGCAGAGCCACGGGGTGGCTGGGGACAGATTCCCAGTGAGTCTGCTGGGGACAGCATCCCATTGGCATGACCACAGGAGCCACACAAGGTCCTGGTGCCACTGTGAGGCTCAGGAGTCACTTGGGCAGAAATCTCACTGATGCAGGAGTGAAGAGAGTTGTCCCCCCACCCCTGTGACATGTCAAGGAGCCAGACTCCCAGCCTCATTTCTCCTCTTCCTCCTGCAGAGGACAAGGATTACAGACAGCAGGCAGCTGTGCCCCTGGAGACAGAGACTCACAGTGGGGAAGACGTGGTGGTGATGGCCCAGGGCCCCATGGCCCACCTCTTCCATGGGGTGCAGGAGCAGCACTACATCGCCCATGCTATGGCCTATGCTGCCTGCCTCGAGCCCTATGCCACAGAGCCTGGATGCAGGGCAGCCCGCAGAGCCTCCCATGGCACACAGTGCTCCCCACAGCCCCTGCTCGCCCTCCTGGCCCTCTGCATGGCTGCCCTCATAGTGAGGGGCTAAGAGGCTCTGGCTGAGTGGACAGGACCAAGCAATGCAATAAAGCACAGGTTGTTTGTTTCCATCCGCCATGCAAAGGTTCACAGTGGTGTTCCCCCCCTGAGGTGCTGCTCCGTGCCTGCCTCCCCAGTCAGCTGTGGCTCCTGGTTCTCCCCTGGGACCAGCACTGGAGGCACTGGGGTGAAGGAGATGTTGAAGTGTGAGGGGAGGCAGTGTCCTCCCCAGCTTTGCCTGGTTGGGGAACAGTACACAAGGGTTGGTACTTCCATGTCAAGGCCTGAGCAAGGAGCAGAGTTTTAGTCTGCATCCTTGGATTTATTCCTCAAGAAAGCCTGGGCAGAGAGCAGGGTGCTCAGTGCAGGAGTGACCCCAGGTGCTCCCCATACCCACCGTTATCCCGGGTCCAATGCTCAGAGCTGCCCGTGGCACCCTGGGACAGGCACCATGTGCACCGTGGCACTATGGCCAGGGCAAGATTTCCTGCCAGCAATGCACATCCTCTTTTCCCTGCATCTGACTGTGTCCCAAGCACATCTGTGCCCAGCCACAGGAGGTTGTGCCAAGGAGATGCCATCAGCCCGGCCTTTGTCCGAGTTGCTTGGCAGAGACGCGCTGGAGCACACACCCTGCTAGGGCTGATCCCTGTCCAAAGTCCCTCCCCAGATCTGCTGTATTTACAGACACTGCCAGCAGCGTTGGCCTGTCAGATCTCAACATGCAGCTCCTGGCATCCCTCATCCTCTGCCTCTGCGCAGGGTTCAGCACCGCTATCATCCCAGGTGGGGACAAGCATGGGGATGGGTGGCCGGCTAGCTGTGGTGGGTGTCCAGGGAAGCAAGGTGTCAGCCTGGCTGGCCACAAGGAGGGCTTGGGGAGGGAAGCTGAGGCTGCCCAGCTGAACAAGGATTAATGGGGGTTAGTTACCCCTACTCTTCTGGAGTTTTTGAACCAATTTTCCCCCAGGTTTTCGCTTGCTTTTGTGCTGGGGACTGGTCTGGGGGAAGTGCCTATATCCTCTATCACCACTCCATACCACGGATTTGACCCCATCCCACTTGCCAGATAAACTACCCCATCATACCTGGTTTTGCTGTCCCCCTTGTTCCCTGCCCCAGGACCCTGGGGCCCAGCAGTCGGTGCAAGCCTGCATGGTCTCCCCCCATCCCAAATAGCTCCCCGAACCACTTGGTCCATGTGAAAGGAGGCCCCAGCATGGGAGTGCCCAGGGAACAAGTGTCCTTGGGGTGTGGGTACCCTGCAGGGGCTCCCTGGGGGTGCAGACTCTGGTGAGCTGGGACTGATGGATGTTTGCACTGTCCCAGCGGAGGAGGAGAAACCATCCTTCTGGAACAAGAAGGCAGCTGCAGCCATCGAAGCCTCCCTCAAAATCCAGCCCAGGATAAGCCAAGCCAAAAACCTCCTCCTTTTTCTTGGGGATGGTGAGTCCCACCGGCACCCCTGGCAGGCAGGCTGACATGGCCAGTACTCTGCTGAGTGGGATGTGTGGAGGGCACCTGGTCCAGAGGGTGACCAGGACCCTCTCTCTGCCCAGGATTTGGGATCCCCAGCATCACAGCCACCCGCATCCTAAAGGCACAGCTGCAGGGGAAGCTGGGCCCTGAGACCCCTCTTGCCCTGGATGCTTTCCCCTACTTGGCTCTCTCTAAGGTAAATTCCAGCATGTTGGAAAGGGGCCATGGAGATCCCAGGCATGGGGCTGCTGGCACCCCGGGGCTGCACATCCCCATCCCACATGTGTCCATGGGTGGGTGAATAAGCGTGGCAGGGGGTCCTCGGGGGACACCCCACTGGGGACCCCTGCCTTGAGCCCCTCTATCCTCGGCAGACCTACAGTGTGGACAGGCACGTCCCCGACAGCGCGTCGACAGCCACAGCCTATCTCTGCGGGGTGAAGGGCAACTACAAGACCATAGGGGTGAGCGCAGCCGCCCGATACCTGCAGTGCAACACCACAGCCGGCAACGAGGTGATCTCAGTGCTGCAGCGAGCCCGCAAAGCTGGTAATGAGGGATGCAGGGCTGGGGGGACCCTGTGGGGACAAGGGGTGCCACACTGGGGGCTTTCCCCCCATGAGAATCCCATCGTTTGGTGGTGGGGATCCTGTGTTGCCCGCAGTGGGGTTTGATGAGCGGGGTTTGGCAGGGAAGTCAGTGGGCATCGTGACCACGTCGCGGGTGCAGCACGCGTCGCCCTCGGGGACCTATGCGCACGTGGTGGACCGGAACTGGTACGCGGACTCCAGCATGCCCCAGGAGGCGCGGCAGCAGGGCTGCAAGGACATCGCCTGGCAGCTGGTCCACAACGTCGACATCAATGTGAGCGCACGGGAGGAGAAGGGCAGGGACAGAGCTCTCTCAGGGCACCCCACTAATGCCTCATCCACCTCACCCCCTCCAGGTGATCATGGGTGGTGGTCGGAAATACATGAGCCCTGTGGGAACACCGGACCCTGAGTACCCCACTGATAGCCAGCAGAACGGGATACGTGAGGATGGGAAAAACCTCATCAACACGTGGCTGGAGGCACGGCCGGTGAGTGACGCATCAGGGACGGTCCTCTGCCCCTGCCACAGGGCCAGGCACCCATTAACCCCCTGAGGGATTTGCCCACAGGGTGCCCGCTATGTCTGGAACAGGACAGAGATGCTGGCTGCTGCGGCCAACCCCAGCGTGAATTATTTGATGGGTAACAAATGACCCCAGTCCCAGGACCCAACAGGCTCTGGGACACTCAGGTGCTGATGCTGTCCCCAACACATCCCCTTACAGGTCTGTTTGAACCTGCGGACATGAAGTATGAACTGGTGCATAACGCCACCCTGGACCCGTCACTCACTGAGATGACAGAGGCAGCCATCACCATCCTGAGCAGGAACCCCAAAGGCTTCTACCTCTTTGTGGAAGATAAGTTGGAGCTCGTGCCCCTGGGGCCAGTGAGAGTGGGGTGTAGGGTGGGGGCAGGAGTTGGGCGTGCTGCTGTCGGTCCCCAGCCCACCGTGGGTGCCCATCTGCAGGTGGCAGAATCGACCACGGACACCATGAAGGCGCAGCCCAGAAGGCACTGACGGAGGCGGTGGAGTTTGACCGGGCCATCGAGCGGGCGGGCACCCTGACAGACGAGGCTGAGACCCTCACCGTTGTCACTGCTGACCACTCACACGTGTTCTCCTTTGGTGGCTACACCCTGCGTGGCTCCTCCATCTTCGGTGGGGCCCTGCCCTGTTCTGGGTTCTGCCAGCCCTGTGGCACCCTGACTGTGGCCAGAGGGGTGATGGGAGTGTTCCATGTCTGACCCTCCACTGCCCCTTCCCCAGCTCTGGCACCCAAGACAGCCATTGACGAGAAGAACTACACATCCATCCTCTACGGGAATGGGCCGGGATACCCAGGCGCTGAGCGACCCAACGTGGACCCGGACAGAGCCAGTAAGGCCACAGAGACCATGGCTGGGTGATGGGGTCGGGCTGGGGGCTGTCGCTGCCCCTCTCACCCCCTTCTCTCTGCTCCCCAGTGCAGTTTGATTACCTGCAGCAGGCGGCCGTGCCCCTCAAGTCGGAGAGCCATGGTGGTGAGGATGTGGCCATCCTGGCCAAGGGTCCCATGGCCCACCTCTTCCACGGGGTGCAGGAGCAGACCTGTGTAGCCCATGTCATGGCCTACGCCGCCTGCATCGAGCCCTACACTGACTGCCACCAAAGGAACTCTGCCCCTGGCATCCGCACCACGACCCTGGCCCTGCTCCTGCCATCCCTCCTTCTGCCCCTCTTCCACTGATCCCATGTCCCTAGGGGCCCCCACGGGACAGATTCATGTTCCCCTCCCTTCCCCACAGTGTGGCACCTGTGGGCAGATGACAGCTTTCTGAAGCACTCCTGGCCTGGATGCAGCAGCCATGGGGCAGCGAATCCGGGCAGTGGGGTGTTCAATAAACACGGGGTGTGACACTGGTGGGATGGTGTGTTCATGGAGTGGGGGTGCCTGTGCCATGTGGGCAGGGCTGGGGGTGCTGCCCACTGCTCCCATCCCCTGGCCACGGCCCCTGGCAACCATCCAGTATATCCAGTGCTTTATTGACCAGAAACATCAGCGAAAAGTACAGCAATGTCCGTGTGCCCACGCTCCCAGGCAGGCTGGCATTGCCCAGCCCTGGCTCTGCCGCTGTGCCCTACCCTGGCAGGGCTGGTGCATGGACAGGAGGAGACTGGCATGGGGAATGCCAGGGAGGGCACCATGCAGGGGAGGCTTTTGGCATGGGGCACCCCCATGGAAATTTTGGAGTCCTCTCCCTGCTTTGAGTGACACTGGGATGGATGTGGTAGGGCTGGGTGAAGGGTTTGGGCTGGATAGACAGAAAAGGGGGTACAGGTGTGCCTGGGCATGCCCTTGTTCCTCCATGGGGAATGAGGACCCCTCAGTGTGCAGGGCAGTGGGTAGGAGGGGGATGGGCAGGAGGCAGCTGCCCAACCCAAGTGTCTCTGCTGCCTACACCCCTATGGCAGGTTCCTGCCTTTGGGGCGACCCCCTGTGACACCTGAGGGCACCCCCTTTACCTGGAGAATAGGAAGGGGAGATGGGAAGTTGGGGAGTGGGCACAGGGTGTCACAGGGGTGGGGATGGAGGGTCCCAGCCTGCTCCTGGAGGGGCATCGGCCTCACCACACCGAGCACTTGTGCACCGGGTTCATGGGCGAGTTCTTGGGGCAGTGGAAGACACGTCCAAATTCCTCAAACTGCGAGACACTGCCCAGGACCCTGCCAGAAGAGGGGAAGACCTCAGAGCTGGGCACCCCCTGCCCCCTGCACTGCTGCCTTGCATCCCACTCAGGGCACCTGCTCACCCCAGCAGCACCCCAACCCCTGCCCCAGGGATATCACCCAAAATCTGCACCAGCACTCCAAAGGGTGCTCATCCCACTTTGTACAGCACTGACATCTCTGGGGAAGGCTGGCAGCCACCATGCTCCCAGCCCACCCTATTTTGGGAGCACCCAGTACCTGTAGTGCTCCGGGGCGTGCTTGTCTGTCAGCACCTGCAGGTAGATGGACTGGGATCGCCGCTTGATGCACCAGTTCTGCAGGGGAGAAAGGTTCCATGGACAAGCCACATGGGGCACTCTGGGTCCTGGCCACCACCAGGACACAATGGCCCTTCTGGCTGCTAGGGATTGAGGGCAGTGATGCCCTGGTTGAATTTGTTATTGTAGGGTCTCCCAGGAGCCTGTGTTCATGGTGTAAGTGGGTTGGGAGAGTGTGGAGTCGTGCTTGTTTTTTTAGGGTCTACAGGGTTGTAAGCTGCCTGGCTGCAGGCTTTCCTAGAATTTAGGGATCATATATATTTGTTACTGTGAAGCCTCTGGAAGTCATGGAGGACACACTAAATTATTATTGTAGGGTCCACAGGAGCAACAGGACAGTGTGGGGTGCTCGTTGAGGCCTGAGCTCTGTACCCTGAGCCCAGGACCTGCTGATGCAGCCGAGTCCAGCTCCTGGCCATGGCACCATCCCTTTGGGCTGCTGGCCCCATACAAGGTGACTCTCCTGTCCCAATACCTGTTAGATGTGAGGAGGACAGGGGCTCACCTGGGCAAAAGCGATGAAGAAGAGCTGGTCGTGTGTGTATTTCATGTGGTGCAGGGGGTGCTCAGGGCCGTGCTCCCGCACCCACTTCTGGTAGGCCTGGAGAACAAAGGGGTGCCCTCAGCATGGCCTGGGCACTCCCCCAAACCCACCCTGAACCCACCCCAAGTCCCCAGCAATGAGGATCCCTTATTGCAGGGAGGAAAGAGGGGCTGGGGGATCTCCTGCCCACTCAATAGGGATGGCATAAGCAGCTGCCCCATGGCTGTGACACCAGGGTGGGGGACACTTACGTAGTAGGCGAGTTTGAGCCCCCCCATGTCAGCGATGTTCTCCCCCAGGGTGTGTTTGCCATTCACCTGCCAAGAGAGGATAAATTACAGCATGAACAGAGATGTCCCCATCCCCACCCCAGCACTGAGACTGTGCCCAGTGCCCTGAGGAATTTCCAAGCTAAGGTGTGATGAATTGTTGGGTCTCAGGGCTGGGCAGGGCAGAGTCAGCTCTCCTGCAGGCACCCAGCCCTGAGCAATGGAGCAGCAGGGACCCCACCGTGGGACAGTTGTGTCCTGCTGGGCACTGCCCGGCAGCAGAGGGGGCTCTCACCCTCTGGTTGTAGACAGTGAAGTTGTCGTAGAGGTTGACGATGCACTGCGCCTTCTTCAGGAACTTGCTGTACGACCGCTCCGTCCACCAGTGCACCAGGTTCCCATGCCGGTCGTACTGTCCCCCTGCCAAGGCAAGCGCCACCTCCGATAGTCCCAAGGGACCCAGGTGTCCTGCCTGGCTGCCTCACCCCATCCTCACATCCCGGCAGGATATAGGAGGGACACTCACCCCAGTCATCGTAGCCATGGGTCAGCTCGTGCCCAATGATGGTGCCAATCCCACCATAGTTCAGTGACCTGTTGGGTGGGGAGCAGAGGTCAGAGGGTGGAGAGCACTGTGCTGGCAGGGATGGGGGTGGCCCCATGACACGGCAACCCGCCGGCCATCCCCAGCCCCACACTCACTGCGGGAACTCGGGGTCATAGAGGGTGGGCTGCAGGATGCCAGCAGGGAACACTGGGGATATAGAAAAACAGTGCAGCTGCGTGTCACCCTGCCCTGTACAGTGTCCCCCAGCACCAGGGGACCCTGCGCCTTGTCCCCATCCGCCTCAGGGGCGGATCAGGGACGGGCAGTGCTTACCCATCTGGTTCTTGTTGGGCAGGTAGTAGGCGTTCAGTGCCTGGGGAGGCAGCAGCCACCTGCAAGGAGAGACAGCAGTGCTGGGCTGCAGAGCACCGAGGGACATGGAAGTGCCACCCCTTTGAAGAGCTGGGCAACAGGGGGATAGTCCTGGCATCCCTGTGCCCCTCTGCCCTGTGGGGTGCATCCAGGCATGGGGACAGGGGACACTGGTGGCACCATGCTGGGCCCCTCGGTGTCCCCCCAGGGCAAGGGGATACCCACACAGACTTGTCCACCTCCTGCCGGATCTTCTTCACCGAGAGCCTGATGCTGAAGGCGATGCTGTTGAGGATGTTCTTGAAGTAGGTCTTCTCATCCACCTCAAACTGGGGGGGGGGGGGGCACAGCCACATCAGGGGAGATGCCAGCACCAAGAGTGTGGAGGGCAGGCCTGTGGTGTCCTCCCACCTCTGTGAGCCTCGGTGACTGTGTGGATGTGTGACAAGTGTGTTCTCATGTCCCCTGCTGTGTGCCCACAAGGACAGCTGCTTCTGTCAGCTCCATGAGGTCCCTGGGCCATGCTGACACCCCCAGCCCCTTCTGAGGATGGGGCTGAGCTCTGGGAGCTGCAGTGTGGGGAAGGAGACACCATCCCAGGCCCCAGGCACTGTATGGCACTGCTGGTGTGGGGCACCCTGCCAGCAGTGAGCCCAGCGAGCACCAGGAGGGGGCTCATTTTGGGGTGGCATCTCCACAAACCCTGATGCACTTGTGGGGACTATCTTCCCCCTCTGTGTAGCCATGCCCTCACATGCTCCTGGGCTATCCCTTGCCTCATATTCCTTGTCGATGGCCTCTGGCTTCAGGAGGAAATCGGGGTACCCGATCATCACCATCATATACCGGAGCTGTGGGTAAAATGAGTGGTGGGTTCAGGCCCCTATCCCATGTGCCCCCATACTGGTGATGGGGCCAAAGTCAGGAGTGCATGCTGGGGGCCACTACCTTGGCCCTGGCTGCTCTACGTGTTTCCTCGTCCATCCAGTCCAGCTCATCCAGGCGCTGGTCAAGGATGTATTTGATGTCCTCCACCAGCTGCTGCACCTGTGGTGGGTCACCATGGTGCTGGCATGGCATCCCCACCATCCATCACCGGCCAGACAGCCCTTGGTGGGGGCACTAGGCACTTTGGCAAGGTGATGGGAGATCATGGGTGGCTTCATGCCCATAGGCAGCATCACCTACCTTGGCTTTGCTGGCAGAGGAGAAGTGCTCCTCAACGAAGAGGGCTCCCAGGGCCATGCCAAAGTGCTTGTTGGCCTGGCTCAGGCAGATCTTACCCGGCTCGAGCTGCTTCTCATTGCCCTCCATCTCCTTGGAGAGCTCGTGGATGGCATCGCGGAAGGGGGTGGAGAGGTGCTCGCTCAGCACCACCACGATGCGCCACAGCATGTAGTTGTGAAGGATCCTGTGACAGGGACAGGGTCAGCCCCCAGCATGTCCCCAGGCACAGGGGAAGGTGGGAACATGCGCCAGGATGGGGACACCCCTGCCCGGGGACACCTCTGCTCAGGAACACAGGGGAGCTCTGGCTGGTGGGGGCACAGGGACAGGCACCATGTCCCTCCCTGATGTGTGATGAGTCTGGTGACCTCTAGCATGAGTCCCTCACCAGGCATCCAGCCATGACCAGGATGCTGTGGGGCTCACAACAGTGCATTTTCCCACAAGATTTCCCAGTTTTTCTGTGCTCACCCCGGCCTTCCCAGGAGGAGGGTGATGGTGGGAAGTTCCAGCCACAGCTGTCCTGTGCCCCCTGCCAGGCTGGGAAAGGCGCACAGGGGGTGCCAGCCCCCCTCACCTGCTGGGTGTCACACGGATGAGGTCGGACACCCTGTGCATGTAGTCGGTGGCCAGCAGCACCACCTCCTCCTGCTCCGAGAAGTTGTCGTGGAAGATGCGGTCCAGCAAGCGCTTCCACTTGAGCTGCCAGGGCAGGCACTGTCAGGGGGGCATGGGGACCCCCACCCCATGCCACCCTGGAGGGAACCCCCCCCAGCCTTTCCAGCCTCCCACCAGAGGAGTGCATTATCCTCAAGTGGATTTAACTGGGCAGGGTGGTGGGCATTGAGGGCATGGAGCAAGGGGACAGGGACAAGTGTGGGGCACAGGAAGAGGGGGGACAGGGTGACAGGCTGGCCTCAGGGGTACCCACCGTGGGGGTGATGCGCTGCAGCTCAGCCAGGGTCACTTTGTGGTACATGCTGCCGACGTCCCTTCGCACATCATCATACTCGGACACTGTAATCTGCACACGGTGGGCACAGCTGTCACCATCCCACTGCCACCTTGAGGGTGACACTGGGATAGTACCCTGGGATGGGGCACAGCTCTGGGGCAACAGGGCATCTCTTGATGTGGGTACTGACCCAATGCTTCCTACTCCCTGCCCCAGGAACCCTCTGCTGGCAGTGGGACCCTGAGGGCTGGTCAAAAGGTTGCCAAGGAACTGGGTTATCTGAGGAATGGGCACACATGTCCCCTCACGGTGCAGACTGAGGTCCCCAAGACCTGGATATGGAGTCTACAAGGGCCTGGAGTGGCCTCACAAGGAGTAGATGCAGGGCTGGAGGGATTTTCCCAAGTGGTGGGACTGGGGGTTCTCAGGATGTGGGACTGGGTCCCTGAAGCCATGAGGTCCTCAAGAGGTTGAGATCTCAAAGTTCCAGGTATGAAGGTCCCCAAGGGCTGGGAGTGGAAGTCCCCATGAAGGGATTGGAATGGGATTGCTCAGGAGCAGATACAGACATCCCCAAAAATCTATGACTGGGATATCCAAGGGCTGGACAAGGGCACCCCAAAGTTCATGGCACGCATCCCCCTTACATTGGCGAGGTGCTGCTCCAGCTGCAGGATCTCCTGGGCTTTCTGCTCCACGTGCTCAGCCCCCAGGAGGGTGAGCAGTCGCTCCATGAACACTCGGTATGCAGCCAGGATCTACTCAGAGGGAAGGATGCTCAGTGCCACCCCCACTGTCCCGTGGCACCCCAGTCCCCAGCATGGCTGGCACTGGAGTGCCCTTTGTCTGCCAACCATGCTGGGTGCTGGTCCCTCTCCTGGTGTCCCCCAGGCATGGTTGTGCCCCCCTCACCTTCTCGCTCTCCTCATCCTGCCCGAGGTAGAGGGTCCGTTCGGGCAGGGTCAGCCCGTCCTGGTCGATCTGGGGGCAAGAGACAGTGGCAGTGGGTGAGCAGAGGGAGAGGGGCTGTGTTGAGCCAGGCATCCCTTGCCTTCTCAGTATCACAGAGTGCCTCTGGTGTCCCTGGAGCCAGAGGATGGCAGTGTGCTGGAACAGCCCCAGGAATGGGCACATCGGTGCTTCAGTTTCCCTCCTGCTAGAGACTCCTGGAGCTGCAAAAGGCAGCGTGCACCAGGCTGGGAGTGTGGGCAGAGAGCAGGTCCCTGCTCCATGGCCTGACTGGCACAAAGGCTGCCTCATAGCCTGCCCTATGCTGCCACTGCTCTCTGCCCCACTCTGCCCCTGCTCCCTGGTGTCCCCACACCTGCCCCATGGCCAGCCCCACTCCTATGCTGCAGCCTGCATGGTGAGCTGCATGGACACCCCTGCTCTTCACACACCCCTGCTGCGCTGTAACCACATGAACCCTCTCCTTCTCTCTGTCTCAGTTCCCCACAACTCACTTCACCAGTCCTCCTCCACTCACACAGCCGCAGCGTTGCCCGCACACCCACGGGCACCCCCAGCCTTCCTCCCCCATCTCCCTCATCACTCCTGCCCCCTTGGCTTTCGCAGACGGGTGCTGAACCTGCAGCCCTCACACACACCCCAGTCCCCTTCATACACCTTGTCCACTCACACCCATCGCACACCCACCCCCAATCACACTCCCCCGACACCCCCAGCCCTGGCTGTCACACCCATCTCCCCCCCACGCCCACCGTGTCCCACCCCGCGCACTCCCGGTCCCGGCTCAGCCGCGCACCCTTTCCCTGTGACAGACGCTCCCTCTAGTGTCGCACACGCGCGGCCCGGAGCCGGCAGCGCTCCGCCCCGGCCCCGCACACCCGCTCACACTCGTGTCTCACAGCCCCACCATCTCACAGGGAACGGAGCGGCTCCTCCCCACCACTGTGTCCCCTCAATGCCCTCCCCATCATCACCACCTCGTCCCCACCACGCCATCACCATGCGCACCATGTCCACCTTGTCCCTGCTATGCCCTCCTCCGTGCCCATACCGAGCCCACCACGGCATCCCCGCTGTGCCATTGCTGTGCTCCAACCATGCCCACCACTGCACCCCCACACCCACCAAGAGACTTGGCCAGCCAGATAATGCCCACCTGTACTCTGGTGGCACTACAGGGTGAGGGACATGGTCTGGCAGGGGTGGAAAAGACTGAGAACACCATAGGAAAATGCCCTGGCACAGCGCTGAGGGATTGGTGGGCATCTCCCTGCCTCTGCCTGCGCCTTGCCCCCTGTGTACAGACGGCAGCCGCAATGCCAAGGTGAGGGGCTTGACTGCCAGCACTCTGGAGACCCTGGTGCCCTTCTGGGCTGTCCTCAGCACCCAGGTATGAGGCACTGCCTCACTCTGTACATCCCCCTGCCCATGTCACCAGCACGGTCCTGGAGGTGCCACCCTCACCCCAGAGCAGCCTGACACAGGGGGTCCCATGCTAGGAAGCCAGGAGGGTCCCCAGGGACAGGAGGGGTCCCCACCCTTGCCATCTGCTATAGCCAAGCCCACCCGGTGCACAGGCACCCAGTGCCACAAGGGCAGTGACATCGGGCAGGTGGCAGTGGCACTGGTGGGTGGCCGGGGCAGCGGGCAGCCACAGGGGCAGGGTGCCCTCACCCGGATGACGTAGCGGGAAGTGTTCCTCTCGTCCAGGCTGACGGTGAGGGAGAAGAGCACGGCAGCACTGTAGACCCCCTGAGTCTTGTAGAGCAGCTCGTTGATGTCCCTGCGGTCCGGAGGGGCATCCCAGCCACCGCACTCCCCAATGACCTCCAGCATGGGCCGGGGGCCGAGCCGATCGATCTCAGCCCGGTCCAGGCACGAGCGGAAGAACTCCTTGACCTTCCTCTCTGCCGAGGCGCGGGCTCGGCGCCGCACGGGGCGGCTCAGCAGCGCCCGCAGCTTGGCCTCATTCTGCTCGGCGATGGCCCCGATGGTGCCGTACACCAGCTTGTCCTCGGGGATGCCGTGTCGCCGGAGCCAGCCACCCCAGGCAAAGGAGTAGAAGTCCTGCCCCCCCCCCCCCCCCCCCCCCCCCCCCCCCCCCCCCCCCCCCCCCCCCCCCCCATCCATGTTGGCGCTCAGGAAGCGGGATGCCCTCAGGAAGGCCTTCTTCTCCTGGCACCCCTCCAGGCAGTAGCTGTCCCCTTCGGCCGCCAGGTACTTGAGGACCAACATGCACGTCAAGATGACGCAGAGCCCCGCAGCAAAGACCAGCCCTGAGAGCAGACAGACCTCCCGGCGGCTCCAGCGTGGCAGCCCCCCACGGCGCTTCTTGGCCCCTGCGCCCAGCTGGAGGGCAAAGCCATTGGGCAGGGTCCCACTCTGGTACTTGCTCACGTACTTCACTTCCTGAAACTCATCGTAGTGTGCTGTCAATGAGTAGGTCTTCTCCATGGTCGGGGATGGGACTCCCTGCCAGCAGCACTGGTGCGGGGGGCTCAGGGCAGGTGGAAGGCAGGCTCAG
This sequence comes from Poecile atricapillus, assembly GCF_030490865.1. NCBI lineage: Eukaryota > Metazoa > Chordata > Aves > Passeriformes > Paridae > Poecile > Poecile atricapillus. The sequence continues at coordinate 18,269,271 of NC_081256.1, forward strand.
GCAGCCCACAGTTCATGCTGGAGCCGTGGCTGCCATGGGGAAGTGGTGATGTCCGGCTGCGTCAGGAAGCTCCTGGAAAAGGCAGAGGAGATGGGTGAGGGGGGGTTTGGGAGGAGCAAGGGCTGGGGGGGTTGCTTCTTGTCGTCATTGCTGCCTGTATATCCATCCCCATGTATGCCCCACCGCCGGCACTGGGACTGTCCATAGTGCCAGGGGCTCGGTGTCACCTCTACGGCATGGCTGTCCCCTCTGCCAGTTCCTTTGGTGACAGGGCAGGGTCCTGCCTGCATGATGGCAGGTTTCAGTCCCTGGCACAGCTATCTCACACCCCCACACACCCCGACAGCTCTCTAGCCAGAGCACCCATGTTGGGTGGAGGTCCAGGGTGTTCCAGTGAACCCAAACTCAGCACCATGAGAACCCTTCCCAAGCAGGGGGAGCACAGGGCTGCCAGCCCCTCTGGGTGGGGTATGGATGGGGTGAGAAGCTTGGGGAAGAGCGGCTTTGGGGAGATTTGTGAGGGGAGGCGTTGGGTTGGGGTGCTGTGGGCTGGCTCACGTTGTGTGGCCCCACACTGGGGGGCCCCACGCTGGGTTGCGTGGATGGTGCTGTGCCGTGGAAGGTGGTGCTGCATCGTGCTGTGTGGGGTGGTGTGGTGAGCCGTGTTGCATTGCGTTCTGTCAAATTGTGGCGCGGTGCGTGATGTGTGAACAAAGTTAATTCCAGTCTGGGGGCAGCCCTGGACCCCATGGACTCCTCACAGCATTCCCCCACGACCACTACCATCATCTACCCAACCCCTCTCCTCTGGCTGGTGCCCGACAGGCAGGGGTGTCTGTCAGGGGTGACATGCTGGGAAGGAAGGGGTCTGCCCATAGGGAAAGGAGGGTGGGGACATAAATGGGTTGGGGGGGGGGAGGGTTTCAAAAGGAGACCCCGCTTCTTGCTTGGTGCTGAATGGTATCCGGATTTGCAGGTGAGGGAGGATGGGTTGCGGACAAAGAGCTGCTCGGGAGGTGGCCATATCTCCACAGCGGGGCTCCCCCGCGCCCCCGTTCCTTCCACAACTTGGGCAAAGTTGTGCCCCGGCGCAGCAGCCCGGCTGTGCCCGTGCCAGGGAGCTGCTGCCGTCGGAAAGTTAGCGGGGATGGCAGCCGGCACGGCAAGGCGTGGGGGGCCAGGGAGCTATCCAGGAAGCTCGAAGGAAGCTGCTCAGTACGCTGCCCGAGATGCTCAGGGGATGCTCGGGGGTTCCCGGGGAATGCTGCCTGCGATGCTCGGAGGACGCTGCCTGCCCAGGATGTTCGGGAAGGTGCTTGCCGGAATGGTAGGGAAATGCTCGGGAGGTGATAGGGAGATGCCGGCCGGGATGATGCCTTTGGTGCTCGGGGGCATGCTCGAGGGTTGCTCGAGGGATGCTCGGGAAGTGCTCCCCGGGATGATGCCCTGGATATTCGGGGGATACTCGCGGAGTGCTCGCCGGCAGGCACGGGGACTCGCGGGTTGCTCACCGAGGTACTCGAGGGATGCCGGGGGGATGATCTTCGTTCTGCTGCCCGGGAAGTACGCGGGTGCTCGGGGGTCGCTCGTCGTTTGCTCACCGAGATACTTGGAGGATGCTCCCGGGATGCTGGAGCGACGCTGCCGGGATGCTCGGGGACGCTGTCCGAGCTGCTCGGGGGGCCCCGGGGGGTGCTCACCGGCTCTCTCGGAGGGTGTCAGGAGGCTGCCGGGGGCTGGCCGGCCCCGCGCCGCCCGTCCGGCTGCGCGCTCCGCTCCGCGCCCCGCGCCACGGCTGGCGGAGCGGCGGGGCCGGAGGGAGGCGGCGGGGCGGGGAGGGGGTGGTGTCTCCAGCCCGGCTCTCCCGCAGGCCAGGCTCCATTAACGAGATTATTATGCAAATGAAGCAGCCCTGTGCCACTCGCCAGCCTTACCTCATCCCCGCCGGCGGGGAGGTAGGGCAGGGGGGTCCCCTGGACCCTTTATCCCGGGGTGGGGCTGGCACAGGGCTGGCAGTGCCAGTCCGCCTGGCATTTCCCGTCCGGGGACCCTGCCGCCCACCCCCCGGCAGCCGGACACTCAGGAGGGGCACCGGTGGGCACGGCCGACGACCTGTGCCAGGAGCATCCCGGCGGCGCGGCACATCCCTCCCTGTCCGGGGACCTGGGGGGCCCGTCCTGTCCCGGTCCCTTCTGCCAGGGTGGGTGCAAGGGGACGGGACTGTGGGTGGGCAGGAGACAGAGCCTGGAAGGCTCCGGGTGAGAGGGTGGGCACGGGGGTGGCACGGGGTGGTACGAGGAGGAAGCCGTGCATTCAAACACACACGGGAAGGTCCGGGAATATTAAACTGCATTGCAGATAAATCCCCAACATAAATATCGTGAGCTGCTCTGCCACGGGGGGGCCCAGCAAGGAGATTTATAGCCCAGCAATTCCCACGGTGCCCCCCTGCAGTGCCTGGGTACTCTGACCCCCCGTGGCCTTCCTGCCTGTCCTGCTCAGGGGTGCCCTGCTACCCTCACCCTCCCGTGCTAGCATATCCCTGGGTGCTCAGAGGGGGCTCTGGATCTCCTGGGTGCTGGGGAGGGACAGCACATACTGGGTGCTGCGTGGTGGCATGGGACCCTGCTTGTCATGGCACAGGTGGCTCAGTGATGTGGGACCTACTGTCTTGTCCTGTGGGCACTGTGGGCTGGCCCCAGGCACGGCTCTGGATGCCTGGGGCTGATAAGGCTGCACTTTCCTGTGCTGGGGTGCTGGGCACGGCCCAGGCACAGTGTCTTCTGCAGCAGCGAGACACAGCATCACCTGCACAGGCAGTGGCACACACACGTACATCACATGTACACCCACACACACTGACATGCACCAGCACAGACACACACTCTGTGCCTCCATGCACATTCTCACACTCAAGTGTTCACTGCCATCCACATGTACCCTGGCACACTAAACATGAGCTCAGGTGTTGCAGCTTTCATGGGGCAGATGAAATGAGAGAATCATGAATCTCACGAGACAGACACCCCAGGCTTGGGCATCCCAACCAGACAGGTATCACCAACCCCAGGGGGACGCAAGGGCACCCAGTCAGGCTGTTTCATGGGTGGGCACAGGGAATCCAAGCCTGCTGCTCATGAGGGTGCTGGCTGGAAGACAGGGGCATGGGACTGGGTGCCGCACACCAGCCTCCCTAAGTCTGCACTTACCCAGCCCCGAGACACACTTGGTACCTTGGTTGGAGCATGATGGATGCACATGGGGGGTGGGGGAGGGCCTGGTGTTATTAACAGCCCTGGGTATTGCTCCAACAGGGCTGTAAAAATTAAAGGCGTGTGGATATAAAATAATGGATAAATCTGAGCTGGCCGCAGAGTGCTGCGGCGTCCCGCAGGTGTTGGCATCTCAAAAAGCCAGCGTGTGGGATGGGCACCTGTGTGTCAATATGGGGCATCAGGCAGTGTCTGCACCCACTTCCAAGTGCTGACTTTCCCCAAAAAAGTCCACTGACTGACCTGAGAGGATGTGCAAGCAGTGCCAACCTGTGGAACTGGTACTGTGAGGCAAGCAGATGCTGCTTCAGCTGGGATGGAAGAGTTTACCCCTTTGTAGACTGGGCTGGGTGTCAGGGCACCTGCTTCTGGATGCCCAAGCGCTGCCCAGCCCACACACACTGAACAGCAGGATCCGTGCCATGGGGCCAACACACCCAGAGATCACCAAGTGGGTGCGACCATCCCGTGGCCCAGAGCTCTGATCGCAAACAGGCCCTGGGCAGCACCCAGCTCACCAGCCCCACTCCGCCCTGCCCATCCCGCGGGCTACCCCGCCGGCATCCTCATTTTCCCCAAGATTAGCCGCGGCGCGGGAGCCTCCGCGCATCGCCAGCAGGTGACAAATAAGATTTTTCCACTCTCCCGAGCACCCGGCATGGGTCTGTCATTGAAAATGCAAAGCAGCGCAGTGCCAACCTCTGCCACCCGCCCTCACCTCTGTCAGCCCCTCAGTGCAGCCAGATGAGCCCCCATCACTGCTGGACCCCTGCTCCACCCGTTGTGCTCCCTCGGCAGTGCTGGGGTGCAGGGCATGATGCCTTCACCCCCAGTAAAATAGGGCAGGTTCCCGGGGGGTTTCTTAGAGGGGTGCTAGTTTGGGAGTGTCAGCCTGGGTGGGCAACACGGCCTCGTGGTGTACTTTGGGTGCACCCACATGCCTGGTGGAGGCTGGCACCAGTGAGGGGTTGTCTCTTATAGGAAACATTTGGCTCAAGACCTGCCTGTTTAGGGTGGGCATCACCCCACAAGTCCCACCCCAAGAAGCCCCATTCCCAGCACTCAAGGCAGGAGTACGAGAGTGCTCCACCCCACAGCTGGGTACATCCACCCATTACCCACAACCCTCACCCATGGACTCACATTTCCCGAGCAACTCAGTCCCTCCGCACCTCCCCCACCCCAAAACCCCTCGGTTTCCCCCAGCTCCAAACCTGGCATCCCATTAGTGCCGTGCCCCCGGCCCAGAGCAAGGCACTCCCCCAGCCCCACTCCCCCCCCGCCGCCGCGTCTCCCCTCCGCTATTGTCAGAGGGTTGCCTCTGCCTCTGTCTGCAAAATTAATTCGGAGGTGGAGAGGGAGAATTATGTAAAGTGTGGTTATTCTGGAGCGGCGGGGGAAGTGCGGCTGATGGCAAAGTGCCTTTTTGTGTGTTTAATATGCATTTTTTTCCAGCGGTGCATTTTCAGGCGGGTAATTTGCTGTCTTTTCAGACCCCGATCAGTATCATTTCTCCGGCAATGACAGCTTTTATTTGCACTGAAATGAATGCTGCAAAATTTCCAAGAAATAGCCAAGGCCCTGTTGGCTGCCCACCCCTGCAGGGCCGGGGCATGGGCACCCACCCCCGCAGCCCCCTGCCCACGGCCCCGCTTGGCAGTGGAGTCCTGGGGTTCTGGGCAGATGCGTGTGCCAGTCTGCACACCCCGAGTTTATAAGGGTGTGTGCTCTCCTGGCTCCCCCTTCGTGTCACACCTAGGGGTGGGTATATACACCCACACCAACGTGTGTGCACATACAAACACCCCTTGTGCTCGTGCACAGCCCTCAGCACAGCACCCCCTCCCATGTGCACATGCACACACTCCCTCCTAGTTTATGCATATCCCTGCCTGAACATGTACACACACCCCTCCTTGTGTGCTGGTGGGCCTCCTCCCCACTTTGTATCCCCCCCAGACCTAAGCATAGCAGCCCTGATCCAGAGCACTCAGCTGGCAGGAGGTTTTGGGGGTCCCTCATTCACCCTGCTGTACCCCAGCACAGCCCACCACCCGGGGAAATCGAGGCATAGAGAGGGCAGGCACAGATGCGTGCTCTCACAGCCCTTTCCCTCTGGGCACAGACACTAACGGGTGGGAGTCTGGAGGAGATGCAGGCTGTGAGTGTGGCTGTTTGTCTGCACCTCTGGCTGTTGAGAATGAGGAAAAATGCTGTTTGTGTAGGTGTGTGCGGCGTGGGCGTTGCGTGCCAGAGCTGGTTTGCCGGAGCCGCGGTGCTGCCGTTCGGTGCTGCCTTTGCAGCGCCCGCGATGCTGCATGTGCACACCTGGCTGTGTGTGTCTGTGTCAGCCCCCTGCCCATGCCACGGTGTGTGTGACAGTGTGTCTGCAGCAGTGCCATGGGCACACATGCCCATGCGTGGGCATCTCTGACTGGGACAGCAGCCCTGGGTGTGCCCAGGCACGCGGCCCAGGAGTGACACGACTGGTGTTGCAGGGTGCCCATGCATGTGCATGGCTCCCTACAATGCTGTGGGGAGCTGCACGGTCCTGAGCCTGTGCTCCCATACACCCCCAGCCCCGGGTCCCAGCTGCAGAGGTGTTGGTGCCTGGCATGGCCAAGGTTAACTCTGCTGGAGCCCATGGGCACAGTGAGGGGAAGCTTTAATTTAATGAAGTGTGAGGCTTTTTATGGGCTTTTAATTACGTGGTGATAATTAACATTATAGGCCTCTGGGTCCCGCTGGTGCCAGGCTGCCCTGTGCCAGCTTCCGACTGTTTGTAAATAAATCCTGTGGGATGCGTGGTGCCCACCCCAGGGCACCCAGCTCCTGCAGCAGGGAGCAAAGCCAGCCCCAGCCCTCCTCCCCAGCCAGGGCACAATCCACTGCAAAATGTGGATCTCCACCATTTTTTACCCCCAGCTGCACCCAACCATCTGGATTTTTCCAGCCCTCTGCCTGACCAGAGCTGCCAGCCAGCAGTGCCAAGTTTGGTGAGAGCAGGCACAGGCAGCAGTCACCCCTGCTGGAGCCCAGCCTGGCCGGGAGCAGCCCCCCGTGCTGGGGCTAATAGGAAGCAATCCATCAGGCAGCACTGGGCACGCTGCCCACCCGCCAGGCACCCGACGGATTTATCGTCCAACACCCAGGCAATTTCCTGCCCTCCTCTAATCAATAAGGGAAGGCAGGGGGCAAGGCCAGCTTCCCCCTGCAGGTCATGATGCATGTAGAGAAATAACAATGCCCCAAAAAACAGGTCAGGAGACCCAGGTGTGTGGGTAAGGACCCCACCACAAATTATTTTCCCATTTCCTGCCAGGACCAGATGATCAGCACCCATATGGGTGGGGGGATTACAGATTAAAGCATCTGGATGCCCCCCGTGCAGCAGCACTGGGGGTACTGAGCGAGATCCAGGGTGCCATACACTGCAGCCATTAGGGCCAGCACCCGGCTGCTTCCCCCACCCACCCAGCCTCACATAGGGAGCCCAGGCCTCCAGGCTCCCCTCCCCCACCCTTTCCCATTTAATTTTTCCTAATGAAAGGCAGGAGGATGGCTGGGAGCTGGGGCACCAAGGTCGAGGCTGCCTTTAATCAATCCCCGCTGCTGGCTGGGTGCCCGGAGGAGCTGGCGGAGGAGAGGATGGGGGCTGCGGCAGGGGAGGAAGTACAGAGGGGGTACTAAGGGGCTGCCAGCAGACAACTGGGGCACCCAGTGCTTGGCTCCCCCAGGACCCTGCTATGCCCTACCCCAAAAAAAGGCACCGTGAATGCACTGTGCTGCCCGTCCAGCCCCAGAGCTGTGCTGGGATCCTGCCAGGGCAGCTTTAATCCTCTACAGGAGAGATCCCCGAAAATCAAACCCCCTCCCTGCACCCACCTCTCACTGTGGGGTACCTTCTTTGCCCACCAAGATGGAGACACTGGGGCTATCCCCAGGCTCAGGCTGCTGAAGGCACTGGGCAAAGGAGTGTGCAGGGAGCTGGGGTGAACCTGGGGGTCACCTAGAGCTGGGTGCTGGTGACAGCACTCACCCCGTGCACCAGCACAGTGGGGCCCAGCCCACGGGTGAGCAGCTCCAGCTGGTGCAGGTAGAGAGGGTAAAGGCTGGTGTCGGCTGGCGGCCGCGGCAAGTACAGGAACCGCACGGCTGGCGCGGGGCTCTGCTCCAGGACCAGTTTGTTGGCGGCACACACATACTCGTCTGACACTTGGGTGGTGTTGGTTGGGAAGTTCACAACCCCTTCCTCATCTTCCTCCTCCTCCGCTGGCCCTCCTGGGGGTCCCTGGCAGGTTTGCCAGTGCAGGCGGGTGATGGCATCCCAGGGCACCAGCTGGATCTGGGCCTGGATGCGCAGGTCCTTGAGGAGCTGGCGCAGCTTCTCCTCCTGGGCATGGGGCATGGTGCCTGCCTCCACACAGAGGAAGAGGCGCAGGCGGGCCCGGCGCCAGGCCCGCGCCATATTGAGGACACAGGCCATTTGCAGCAGGAACAGGCTGCAGGTGTCAGCGTAGCGGGCGCTGTCGGGCCGCAGCAGGTTGACGGGCCAGACATGGATGGTGGGCGGGGGGCTGGCGGCCCGCCGCAGCTCCCAGGCCTTGTCCAGGCTCTCCAGCTGCCGGGCCAGCAGGACATTGCGAAGCATCTTCAGGGCATCAGCCACAATGCCCACGTACTCCCGGGCTGACAGCAGTTTGGGAGAGGTGGGTGCCCGCAGTGGGGGGAATCCCAGGGGAATCTCCTCACGAGCGCTGGTGAAGGCGGGGTGCCGGGCTAGACCATCCTGTGGTGCCTCATCGTCGTAGAAACCCAGCACCAGGGTGTTGGGGCGCATCCCACCTGCCAGAGAGACAGCACCAGCCCAGCTGAGCAGAGGCAGAGGCCTCCACCAGCCCTCCTGGCACTGCACATGTCAACAAACCACAGCTTGACTTTGGCATTGCTCACCCTGCCGATCCCTCAGGATCACACCTAGATATCTCCAAGGCTTGACTCGATTTTCACACTGCCCACCCAATACCTCTCTCACTTAGCTTCAAGACTGCCCCCACTGGGTGCTTCCAAACCCCTTGGCATATCTCATCCAGGTGTCTTCAAGCCCCTCAACACTGCCAACAGTGATGCTTCCAAACCCCAATCTGCCTACAGCACCACTCACTCCAGATGCCTCCAAGAGCAAAACTGGCTCTGGCATTGACTATCCAGGTGCCTCCAAACCCCTTGGCACTTCTCAGCCCAGAGGCACAGCAAGATGGGCACTCAGCCATATCCAGACCAGGGACCACTTACCAAGGCCAGAGGTGAAGAGGAGCTGCCGGACACCGTGTCGCACTGAGGGTGCAAGGGTGAGGCTGACAAAGGCCTTGACATTCAGTTTGTCCACCAAGCTCAGCCACGAGTCCTGCTGGGGCTGTAGCGGGTCCGAGGGCAGCATGTCTGGGTAGGGGGCAAAACCAGCATCAGCGGGACAGATATCCCATACTGGGGCTAACCCTGGTGTCCACCCCTGCTGCACAACCCTATGCCCACCCCAGCACCCATGAAATGGAGAAGGGGATGAAGGTGCTTACGGAGAGAAATACAAAATTATACATAAATGTATAAAAAAACCCCAGGCAGCCCCATCCCCACTCCCCAATTTCAGGCCATTAGTCACCACAGCAACAGCAGGGAAGGAGGAACAGAGCCCATGCATCAGCCATGACGCGTGCCAGGGAGAGCACACATGTGCAAACCAACACACACAAGGGTGCAAACACCCACAAGGCAACTGGACACACAGCAGCAGGCATGAGGTGAGGTCAGACACAAGCACACGTGTGCAAGGCTGTGCCAAGTGTGTGCCCGTGTGTGTGCTGGGTGTGTGCAGGCGCTAACCTGGCTGGCACATGCCTGATGTGCCAGCACTGACACATGCAGGAGCCCCATGGGCACGTGTAGGGATGGACACTTGTGCACATGTGTGTGTAAGTGTATGTGCACAGGAGGCACAGGACAGACACAGCTCAGCTAAGCCCAATGTGCCACACATGTGCCAGAAATGCTGACGTTCCCCAGCCATCAACTGGGAAGTAGTGTCAGCCCAAGAAGCCTGGGCAGTCCCGTGGCACCACAGCAAAGTGCAGAGGCCATGAGCACAGGAGACAGTGCAGATCCTCACCCAGGTCCTGCAGCTCCACATGGCCCAGGACATAGAGGCCGCTCTTCTTGAGGTCATTGACAAAGTCAATGAGGCGGGCGCTGCCTCGCGGGTTCTGCACCATCAGCAGCATCTGCGGGCGCCAGAACTTGACATGGTCCTTCCGGACATCCAGCATCAGCAAGTACTTCCGCACCTGGAGGGCAGGGGGAGGGAAAGAGGTGAGGAAACCCTTTTTGTTTCACCAAACCACCCCCTGGGGATGCCAGTCCTGAGGACATCTGCCCAGGACACAGCTGAGCTGCAACGGGGACACCAGCTTTCCAGTGTAAGGGGACAACAGGAGGACAGGGGCTTACCTGATGAAAGATGAGGGCCTGGCTGATGTAGCCCCAGGTGCTGCTGGGTGAGAGGTAGTGAAGGGCAAGGAGGAGGAGGAGGAGGAAGCCAAGGCTCGCTGAGGCTGACACAGGGCTGATGAGGAACATCATGACGCAGCAGCCTGCGATGCCCAGCAGGCACGTGTGCCAGGTGAAGTACCGGAAAGTGGGCCTGCAGCAGGGAGGAGGGGACACCTGCTATCGTGTGGTGCCCATGCTGACTGTAGGAAGGGCACAGCAAGGGGAGCTGTGCCAAAGGGTCACAACACCCACCCCAGTGATTCCACTGTTCCAGCCCAGGGCATGTCGGGCACCCCATGTGCCTGGAGGAGAGGTTATGGAGGGGAGATGGTATCTCCCAGGGCACCGGGCAGCCTGTTGCTGCCAGCCCTGGGCAATGACAGCAATGATGGCCATGGGGATGGCACTGTCCTGGCACACCCCAGTAGTATTGGGCAGTGCATGGCAGCACCAGCAGCCATTGGTGCCTGCTCATTCTGGTGCAGGGAGGCAGAGGCAGGGAGGCGAGAAGCTGTTATTTTCTCTAATTGCTGTTTTTCCTGAAAGGTAATTAAAATCCTTTTCCGCTGTGCTTGATAGAGACCTCAGTGAGGGGAGGGGCGAGGCACCAGATGTAGGGTGGGAGAGGGTCCTGTTGCTACCTACCCCAGCAGGCTCCCCTCAGGCACTGATCCTGGCCACTCTGTGCCAAGTCAAGGAAGCAGCTGGGCAGGGCGGATGGTGGCCATACCAAAGCCTGGCACAGGCATCAGTTCTCCCCTGGGAATGGGGCCTCTGGGGGACTCCCAGGCAGTACCACCCAGCCTTACTTATGGAACACCTCTGCCCACCTGGGAGACTCTCCCTGCTGTGGAGTCAGCATCCTGCACTGAGGGCAGTGGGCATCATCCAGGAGGGAGATCAGACTCCCCCCAGCCATTCCCTGCACCCCAGATTTGGGCAGCCGTACCAGCCCAGCCTCACACCAGAGTACCCCACACCCTGCACCCCAGGCTGGGGCTGCCTGCCACACATACTCCTTCTTCCTGGAAAATCTTTCCTCCTCCTCCCACCCAGAATCCCCCTTCTTCCCTCCCCCTTCTCTGTTAGTTTAATTAGCGCTAATGGAAAGTGGGTTCCATCACTGCTTGGCAAACTGCCCGGGGGATGCCGGCTGGGCACAGGCTATAAATTACCTCTGGAAAGCCTAAGGGGAGGGGGTGGGTGGTCCCCAGTGGTGCTGGATTTATCTGTACCCACTCAGAAAAGCAGTGCCAGTGCACGAGAACCGTGCCAAGCCAGTGCCATTCCAGGACGTGTCCCCTTCTCCCTCCCCAGGGATAGGGGTGTTTCTGCCCCTCTAATGCCCAGGAAAAGGGTGTTCAGCATCTCTGCCTACCCCCTCATAATAAATCTCAGGCCCAGGGATGGCAGGGGAATCACAGAGAGAGGAATGGAGGGATGGGTGCCTGCCAAGTATCTCAGCACAGCCTCTCTCCCCTGTGCCAGTGGGTACCTGAAGTTGGGGGCCGAGGCCCATTCTAGTGCCAGACAGGCCAGGTTGACAGTGGCATAAACCAGGAGGAAGAAGGTTGTCACGACACTTGCGATGGTGTTGAGCTTCCCAGAAAAGAGCACAATCTGCAGAGAGCACAGGGTGAATGCATACCCTGGGACAGCACATGAGGCATGTGTCCAAGCCATCCCTGTCCACTTGGGGTGTATCCCAGGGATATGAGGGGTAAGGGTACAGACAGGAATCCCTTTCCCTTTTTGTGATTTATCCTTAATTTATGGGATACCTCCCACCTCAGGGAGGAAAGGGCACTAGTGCAGCAGGACACCCATGGCAGAGGGGCTGTGGGAGGAATCCCAAGGGGCAGGGGGACGTGCCAGCCTCCACAACATCCAGCCCAGGTGACAACCAATCTTCACCCAGTGAGGATAGGAAGGAAGCATTGCTGACAAACTCACCTGCACCACCAACCAGGAGAGGATCACTGCCATCACTGGGTTCCCACTGGCAGATGTCTTCTTGGCCAGTGCCAGTGCCCGGCCTGCAAGGCAGAGCGGAGAGGCTGGGCTGGGACACCCCAGCAGGCAGCCACAGCTTCAACCACCAGCCAGGAGTCCCATCCCCACCCCGAGTGCTGGGGTGGGGACAAATTCCAGGGCATGCAGGTGACCCAAATGGCACACACCAACCCACAAACCATCACCTCCACACCAAGAAGGGAGTTCCCTGCTGTCAGCACTGGTCCCCAGCAGGGACAACCTGCTGAGTGGGCTCCAATGAGTGCCAGTGCAGTCTGGGCACTCACCAAAGAGATCATCCCGGGCCAGAGCATACAGGATGCGGGATGCCCCAATGAGGTTGCTCATGGCTGCAGAGAGAGTGGCAGCATAGATGCCCACAGTGACCAGCGGTGGGAAGATACTGATGTCACGTAAGAAGCCATAGTCTTTCTGCAGGAGGATCCTGGAGAGGGACACAGACACACTGGGATCCGTCTCGGCCCAGGCCAGCATGCCTTGGCAGCAGGCACACCCTGGCATTCAGACAGGTGGCTGTACCTGTTGCAGGTGGCACACATGAGGAAAGCCAGCAGGTTGTAAACGAGGTAGGTGAAGAGCACAGCAGAGATGGTGCCCCGCGGGATGGAGTAGCTCGGGCGCTTCAGGTCCCCTGTGGGCAGGAGCAGGCAGCATTAATGCCCACAGGCACAGCACACCCCTGATCTCTCCCAGCCTCAGCTCCTGTTCCCAGTGCCACCCTGCCAGGCACCTCCTCTGTCCATACCTGACATGTTGGAGCCTGCCATGATGCCAGTGCAGCCGTTGAACATCACTGCAAACACGGAGCTGAAGCTCATCATCTGCCCGGTGGTGTAGTCTACCCTATACTCACCTGCAGGACACACAGGCAGGGGCTGTGACAGGCTGTCCAAGGTGGCACAGCCCCACCACAGGCCCTCTCCTCAATTCTCCACACACAAACTCCAGGAGAAACCACCCCACAGCACTTGCTTTGTGCCCACAAGCTGCCCCCACCCTCCAGCAAGCCCCATGGGATGGGGCAGCAGGCAGGGTGAGGGAAGCCTCTCCTCACCGTGCAGGTTGTCTCGCAGTGTGTTGAGGGAGAAGCCAGTGAAGAAGCCATTATCGGTCTCAGTGCCATTGCCGTTGGGCAGGCGGATGGGCACCTTCAGGGGCCGTGTGGCGAAGAAGCTGACAAGGATGGTGCCCAGGACAACTGCGACGATGAGGAAGATGAGGAAAGTGGCCTTGGCATAGATAGAGGCACCCACGAGGCACACGAGGAGGCAGAGTGCCAGCAGCACAGTGCCATAGAGAAGCTCATACCAGTAGCTCTGGGGCAGGACGTGGACGCCTGTGCCCGCTTCTTGCCCTGGGCAGACAAGTCAGGATCAGCAAGGCTCGGAGGGGGCATCACTGGGAGCTGAGAGCATGTCAGGCATGACAGGCACCAATTCACTGGCCAGAGGGCTGGGTGAGCGAGCCATGGCTGGCTATGCTGGGCATGGTGCTTGGCATGCCTGGCACATCACCAGGGCTGCTCAGGTAAGGGACATCTGCTGTACCCACACAGATACTCACCAGGCGGGATCCCAAAGCTGTCCACCACTGCCTCCACCAGCCCCAGCACATAGAGGGCACTGCCACACACATTGGCCAGAAAAAACATGATCCCAATGCTGCCCCCAAACTCTGGGCCCAAGGCACGGCTGATCATATCTTGCTTCAGTCAAGGGAAGATGTCAGCAGCACAAACCACCATCAGATGCTTCCACCCCTCTCTCCCAGACCAACAGGGTCCCATCCCCAGCACAGCATCCCAAGGCCACTGGGAAGCCACTCAGCTTTGTCCCACATGTCCTATCCCAGCAGCACCACAGCAAAGGATACAGTAGGCTCCTCCAGCATCCAATGCCCCGTTGGTGGCAATGGCACACACAGAGAGCACCGTCATGCCAATGATGAAATATGCCACTGCGAACATGGCCAGGGCCTGGTACAACCCAGCATGACCCACCACAAACCCTGCCAAGGATTGGAGAGGAGGCCAGTATGCCCATTAGCTGAACATGGACAACCTGAGGGACAGAGCCCCTGGGCACTGCCACCACACAGATGTGCCATCACACAGACCTCACCCCACTGAGGCACGCAGCCACCCCCATCCCTGTGCCCACGGCTTCCGCCAGGACCTGCCAGCCCCCTCTGTTCCAGGATGAGGATGCTCCCACCTCCCACCTACAGCAGCACCCGCCAGTGTCCCCCTCCCTCAGGGTCTCTCCATCTTCCACCCGTGTCTGGCCCAGGTGTGCCCCAAACCCAAACAAACAAGGAAAGGGCTCTGCTGCTGGGACCTCTGTGCCCTGCTGCCACCCTTGTTCCCCTTGTGGCGAGTCAGTGTTGTTTCCCCGCTTGCCTACAAAACAGCAGGAAGTAGAAGCAGTCTGGGAGTCCCTGCCAGCCACGGCACCGCTCCCGGGGGTTGGGTGGGTGTTCCCCTAGAGAGGGGGCCCAGAGACCCCCGGCGCTGCCCGGGGTGACGGCAGCGATCCCGGCTGGTGACACTGCGGGCAGGAAGGGGATGCCTGCGGCTGTGGGCGATGCCCTATCTCAGCCACAAGCCAAGCCGCGGATGTGCCCGCGGGAGAGGCAAGGGCGGGTGACCGGGGCACGAGCATCGCAAGCAACCCTTGGGGCGACAGGCTGGGTTTGGGGGCACCTGCTGTGGTCCCTAGAGAGCCGGAGGGCATCCGAGTGCCAAATGTAAGGGTGGGTGGGGGTGTTGGTGGAAATAAAGGGATGCCCCAAGAGCACTATGGGCATAAGTAGAAGGGGCTGCTAAGCCAGGAGATCTGGGGAGCATGTGAGGTGTGGGGGAAGCGGGGAGCTGACAGGGAGAGCCTGTCAGCCCCACAGAGAGGGAAAGTTCCTCTTCCTGGCAGCTTTCCTCCCCCTCCACCCGACACCTTCCCTACAGTCCTGCGGTCCCCGGGGTAACACAGCCCCGGGCGGGCAGGGAGACGCCGGTTCTCGCTGTGGGGTTGGGGCCTGTATGAAGACCCCAAGGAGGGGAGTGGGGAAGTGGTGAATAATGCCAGTAGAGCGCCGTGCCCCCAGCCTGGGGGGGTCTCCAGACAGGGAAATGGTCTCAAAGCCCACCCCCCGCCATGGCCCAGCGGGGCCACCCGGGCACGCAGCCAACTCCCGCCCTGGGCTTTTCGTGGGCGGAAAGGCGAGAGGAAAAGCTTTTCCCGTTCCCGGACCAGGGCAAACATTGCCCGCCCCCGCCTGCCCTGGGCCATGCTGGGCACCTACCCCCTTCAGGGCCCCCCAAAAGGCTGCCAGCTGCCCCAGTCCATGTCCATCCTGCTCCCTACATCTCCCAGGGGTCTCAGTAACAGACTCATAACCCAAACTGGGAGCAGACTGGAAAACAATGTGTGCCCTTTGCACACAGAGGGGCAGCTGAGTATCTGCTGGGGGATACCACGGTTCTGCCCCTTGGGACGCTGGGTGGGATGCAGGAGACAACTGGGATGCTGGAGCCTGGCACTGGAGGGATGCCTGGGAAGCAGCAGGGTCCCAGCATTAGGGTGGACATGAGGGCACTGGAATGTCGTTTAGGGAAGGCACTAGGAAGACACGGGAGTCCTGCTCCAGGAACACCAGGGTTTTAAATTAGTGTCCTTTACAGAGGTCCCTACGGTCCTAACTGGGTTCCTGTCCTGCAGGTTCCAGTCCCTGGGTCCTGAGACCCAAGTCCCCAAGCCTAGTTGGGTCAGGTGGGGACACACAGCACTGGGACAGGCCGGGGAAGGGCACGAGGGCCCCAGACTGTGGGGACTGGGGTACGAACTGAAGGGGAGCACTGGGATTGCAGCAGAGATGGAGGCTCAGGAGAGGGCACTGGGAGGGTACTGGCGACCCAGACTGGGTGGCTCGGGGCTCCAGACGCGGGGGCCCCGGGATTAGACGGAGGCCGGGCTGGGGGTACCAGGCAGAGCGGGTGACTCTCGGGGGGCTCCGGGCCGCGGCCGGGAGTGGGGGGCGCCCGGGGGCGGCGGCACTCACCGAGGCGCAGGAAGAGGACGACGCTGAACATGGAGAGCAGCGTGGGCACCACAACGCCCAGGAATGTGGGCAGCTTGCGGGGGGCGGCGGCGGCCCGGCCGCGCTCCCGGCCCCGCTCCTCCTCGGCCGGGCCGCCGCACAGGCGGTACGTTAGCAGCGCGCTCCGCTCCGAGCTCGCCATGGCCCGGCCCGGCTTGGTCCCCGCCGACCCCGAAAAGCGCCCGGTCCCGATCCCGGCCCCGGCGGCCCCGCCCGCCGACCCGGTCCCGACCCGCCGGGCCCCGCCCCACACATGGCCCCGCCCCACACGGTCTCGCCCACACGTAGCCCCGCCCAGACTCGACCCCGCCCGCTGCCCCTCCGCTCAGGCCACGCCCCCGAGTGGGCCCCTCCGACAAGCCCCGCCCCATTGATAGGCCCCGCCCCCGTGAGCCCACCATGGATGCCCCGCCCCACCGCGCACTCTGGCCCCGCCCGCAGCCCCCCGCCCCTGTCACGGCCCCTGTCCCAAAACGCTGTCCCGTAGTGATCCCCTCCACCGCCCCCCAGTCCCCACCTCAAAACCCCCACAGTGACTTCCCCCCAACCCGAGTCACTCCAAACCTCCAACCGTCGGCCCTTCCGGGGTCTCCCCACTCTGGTAGCTGGCACTATCCTCCCACTAGCGTCCTCCGAATTCACCCCGCTCCTCCCTGCACCCCAAAACCCGCCCCTCCATCGCCAGTCGCCCCCTGTCCCCGACCTCCCAGTAGCCAACATCCTGATACCGACCGGGGCACCCTCGGACACTCCGGTGTAGCCCCCGCCGGTGCCCGCTCCCCCGCCCCGCGGCGCTGCCGGCCGGGCTCGGCTGCCCGCGCCAATTACCGGACAATCGGGGCCCCGGGGGCACCGTCCCCCCCTGCCCGCCGCCAGGGCTGGGATCTGCCCGGGCCCCGGGGTCCCACTGCCGCCGCCGCCCGGGGCGGCCGAGCGCCTCGCCAATTAGGTTAATGGGGTTGGCACCGGCACCGGGAGCGGGGGGCACGCTACGGCCGGGGGCGAACACCACTCCGGCCTCAAGTACCCGCGTGGGCGCCGGTTGCGGTCAGCAGACCGATTGGACCCCCACGTGTCACTGGTGGGGGGATCCGTGCGGGGACACCGGGGCGGGGCGGGAGCCCGGTCCCCTGTGTGCAGTGGTGTGTCCCCCGCCCCGGCCCCGCCGTCTCCCGTGGGCCAGAGGCGCAGCGTGCCCCCGCGGCCGAGGTGGGAGCCCGCGGGGCCGGGGCTTTCATCTGCGGCGGGCCTGTCGCCGTGCCAGCCGCGGGCAGCCCGCGCCTTTGATGTGCCACTGAAGCAGCATTGTCCGCGCCCCGCTGGCACCATCGCGGCCGGGAAGACCGGGGGGAGCGCGGGCACGGAGCTGCTCATGCCCCTAATGGGGACGAGCACCCCTCGGACTCGAAACGGGGATGGGGACACGGGCACCTGCTGCACTTAATGGGGACGGAGAGCGGGGCGTGGGTACCCCTTACGGAGTACAGAGATTGGAGCACGGGGCACCCCAGTGGACATGAGGACACGGACACCTACTCCTAGCAAGGACAGAGGTCTGGACACGGGCACCCATCTCTTCCCCCTAGCAAAGATGGGCACCCCACAAATGGACATGGGACTCAGAAACCTCAGTCCCTTTTACAGGGACAGAGGTGGGGGCACGGGCATCTGCTGCACCCCGAAGAGGTGATGGAGATGCAGCTGCACTCTTTCACCAGAGGAGCTGAGGTTGAGCTATTTGGCACAGGAGGGTGGCAACGCGGACAGGACAGTGGCATGCCAAAATGTGGTGCCAATGACCAGCTGAGCAGCAGGCACGGAGTAGACTGTCCAGCCAGGCTGGTGAGTGTAGCCCCCCCGTCCCTAGGGCCAAAGCTGCCCCCAGCCCGGGCCCGCTGTTGAGGAGAACAAGCAAGAAGGACAACCGGTGACACTGTCCCACCTGCCCCTCGCCGGGGCACATCCTCCTTCCCGCATCCCAGGCAGGACAAGGGGTACTGCGGCGGGGGGCATCGGAGGGGTATCCCCGAGGGCAGCCGCTGCTCAGCACGGGGTTGTGCTGTGCCCTTGCGCGGGGCGACCCGTTCAGCCAGGGTAAGGCTGGCACAGAGACCGGGGACCCCCCGCCTTCCCTTCCCCCGCCTTGTCCGCTCGGCCGCTCCCGGCCCGCTGCCCGCCTTTGAAACCGCCGGCCGGGCTCCCACGCCCAGCCCGGGCCCCCCGCGCCCGCAGCCGCCGGTGCGTTCCCACCCGCCCGGGGCCCCCAGGAGGGAGGGTGGCGCGGCCGGGGCTTGGCGTGAAAATGATCAAGGGCCGCGGGCAGCGCCGGAGCGCAGCGCCCGTCTGATGCTGCCCGCCCGGAGGCCTCGTCGAACAAAGGCGGCATTGAGGCCCCGGCTGCGCCCCCCCCCCCCCCCCCCCCGCGCCCCCCGCCCCGAGCTGGCATCTTGGCGCGACATTAATGAACTCGCCTGTTTGTGTTCCCCCGGCCCCTCTCTCCTCCCACCGCCCGGGGGGCACCGTATATATCCATCCCTCCTTGCCTGCCTCGGGCACTTCGGGGGTTCCCCCCGCCTGCCCCCCTTTGCCCGCCCGGGGATGGAGCAAAGAGGGAAGAGGACATGGGACGCTCTTCTCGGGGCCCGGCTGGTCCCCCCCGTGCTTTTGCTGCCGCTGCTGCAACTGGTGGGGGGGGCTCCCCTGGGCCAGAGGCTGTACCCCATGCCGGCCAGCATCCTGCAAGGTCAGTGGGGCACAGGAACGGGGTGTCTTTGCGGAAGAGTTTGGCTGCAGATGGGGTGGCTGTAGGAGACGGGACCCTTGGTTTCACCCTAGCGTGCCTGTGCTGCCTGGACTGGGTGTCAAGTGCCGCCAGTGGCACTAGGGGACGCGGGGGATGCAGGGCGTGCTGTGGTTTATGCCCTGCGGCACCAACACTCCCTCTGGCCCTAGTAACTGTGCCAGTCCCAGGGGACACTCTGCCAGCAGGAAGGTGGCTCTGCGTGGGTACAGGTGGTCGCAGGTAGGGGCACACGGGGGGATGCACACATAGGGCAGGCACAGGGACACATGGGCACGTGCAGGGACAGGAAGACACGGGCACATGGATTCCGGTACACACAAGTGTGCACTCAAGAGTGTGCACAGAGGCACACCTGCCTGGGCTCACACCCTGCCTCTGTGTACAACAGGCACACAGAGCCCTGGGCAAACACCAAGGTGTGCATGTGCCAGTCCCAGGAGGGAAGTGACACTGGTGGCTGTCACTCTAGGTAATGTCAAGGGGTGACAGGCCGTGCCCAGCCTGACACTCACCATGGCAATACCAGAGCACAGGCACCAGGCAGGCTGGGGGCACCCCATGGCTGTGGTGGGGGGCAGCGGGGGGACTCTGGGGGTCTGAGCCCCCTGTGTGTACTCATCAGCACTGTCGAGCCGGGGGACACTGGTGCTGGAGGCGGCACTGAGGAGTGCATTGCTGGCACTGGAGCGGGCACTGTCTGAGCAGCAGCGGCAGTGGGGTGCCTGCGGGCTCTGTGCCCCCTGCCTCTTCCCACCTTGCGCCAACACCACCGGCCACTGCCCACGTGAGTCATGACCCCATTACCCCCACTGCCCTGCCCCCAGGACATCCTACCCAAATAGAAACCAGGATCCCCAGCTAAACACAGCCCAGGGGTCCTATCCAAAAACCATCCCATGCCCAGAAGATCCTACCAAAATCTGCACCCATGCCTGGAGGCTCTACCCAAATATTTATTTGGATGCCTAGATCATCCCCTAGAAATCCTATTAAAATGATACCCCAAGATCTTATCCAAACCATACTCATCCCCTACAGGCTTAACCTACAGGCTTTTACCAAAACAGTGCCCAGACTCCTGAAACATATCCCTAACTGCTGATGAACCTTCCCAAACAGTTCCCATCATATCTAGATCTTACCAACCACCTGGAGCCCTATCCAAATCATTGCCTGATCCCTTGTGAACTTTTCTGATATTCACCCCAAAAGCATACCCCAGGACCCGGAAGACCTTACCAAACATGTTGACTCCATAGTCTATTATGCTCCCTTCCCACCCATCCCAAAGCAGAGACTGGGGTGGCCTGAGCAGAGGAGCACAGGGAGGACACGGTGATGCCCACAGCCCTGCTGTCCTTGCAGTGCCAGCTGTGCCCCCTGCCATGCCCCCCAGCTGCCAGGCCCTGCTGGATGCCCAGGCGCTGCCCGAGCTGTCCCAGCGCAATCAGGCGCTGAGCCAAGCCTGTGCCCCCTACCAGCGCCTGTGCCCGCCTGAGGGGGCCCTGCACACCTGCGCCCCACTCAGCGCCCAGCTCTGCCGCCACCGCCTCCAGGAGTGCCGTGAGTGGGCACCTGCACCCCCCCAGCTCCTCCCAGAGATGGGAGACCCTACAATAACAAATGGGGTATCCCCAGGGAGGGGATACAGGGTGTTGGGGTGACAGAGGGCATTGGGATGGAGTGGGGAGATGGGGGTGGGGGTATGATAGAGTGATGGGGGATCTCTGGTGGGATGGAAGGCTAGGAGATGGATCTGGGAAGGGAATTGGAGATTTGGGGGATGGAGGTGTTTGGAGGGATGAGCAAATTGGGCTGGGACACTGAGCGGCAACGAAAAACTTGGTGGGAGAAGTGAGCAAGGGGAAACTGGGGTGACTGAGTCACTGAGGGTGATGAGCACTCCCTGGGATGGTACAGGGGTGTTTGTTAGGGTTGATGGGGGTCTGGGGGCACTGAAAGGAACGAGGGCGATTTGAGGACAGCGGGGCTGTGATGGTGACATCGGGGGAGATTGTCCCCACATGCCATGACAGCCTATCCCTGCAGAGACGGTGGCCGCAGCCCCGAGTCCTGACGCAGCAGCGGAGGCGGCATTGCCAGGTGAGCCGGGGCGGCCGTGCCCACGCCACCCCCCCCACCACGCCGGCGGGCGCCCCCGGCCCCCGGCTGCCCGCTGGGCCGGGGGGCAGAGGTTAGCGTCGGCAGCTGCCGGGCTGCGGGGTGCCCCCGGCCCTCCGCCCGCTCGCCTCCGTGAGCACGATGAGGCTTGACAGCGCGCCCGACGCGCCTCATCTCCCGCCACCCCCTCCACCTGCCACGGCCATCCCCGGCCACCCGCGCCCACCTGGGAGACGGGGGGTCCAGCAGCCCGCCTGCAGGACATCAGACATCAAAGTCATCCCGACTTTGTCTCCTAGGGAGCTGTGGGCGCCGTGGGATCACACAAGCCAACGCCACAGCCCCCCGAGGACGGATCATGGGCGGCAGCGTGGCCCCGCGGGGCGCCTGGCCCTGGCTGGTGTCGGTGCGGCTGCACGGGGAGCTGATGTGCGGAGGGGTGCTGGTGGGGCTCTCCTGGGTCCTCACGGCGGCACACTGCTTTGGCGGGTACGGTGGGGGCACAGTGCGGGAATGATGTCGCTGCAGAGGCGGGCACGGGGAAGCACCATCACCCCTGTAACTGGCTGCCCTCCACCCCGTCAGGAACCGGAACGAGCTGGCCTGGACAGTGGTGGTGGGCGACTACGAGCTGGGCAAGCCGGGAGCGGGCAAGCGGGCAGTGCCCGTCCGGCGCATCCTGCCTCACCCTAAGGTCGGTGGAGGTGGGCAGCACCCACACCTCCTTGTGCATGCCCAGGGGCCCCCACTAACATCCCCGCGTCTCCTTCCAGTTTAATCCAAAGACGTTTCACGGGGACTTGGCGCTGCTGGAGCTGGCAGTGTCGCTGGCCCCATCATCCACCGTCAGCCCCGTGTGCCTTCCCAGCGGCCCCGCGGAACCCAGGCCCGGCACCCCCTGCTACATCGCGGGCTGGGGTTCCCTCTACGAAGGTAAGAGACACCGTGGGGTGTACCCCTCTGTGCCCTCTGGGGTGTCCAGCCCCAGCGCACCGAGGCAGAGCAAGGGGTGTGAAAGAGAGGGAGATGGTCGGGCACAGGGGACCCTGTAACAGGTGCCTTGCCTGGCAGAGGGACCATCAGCCGACGTGGTGATGGAGGCCCAGGTGCCCCTGCTCAGCCAGGAGACGTGCCGGGGTGCCCTGGGCAAGGACCTTCTCACCAGTGCCATGTTCTGTGCTGGGTATTTGTCTGGAGGCATCGACTCCTGCCAGGTACCACAGTGCCTGAGGGACTGTCAGCACCCCACTTCAGAAATCCCTCGCACAGTGCCGGGCACGTACCGCAGCCCATGAGTATGGCTGGAGTCCCAGCCCAGCCCAATGCACAGGCATTTCCCCTGCAGGGCGACTCAGGGGGCCCGCTGGCGTGCGAGGACCCCACTTCGCACCACTTTGTCCTCTACGGTATCACCTCGTGGGGTGATGGCTGCGGTGAGCGGGGCAAACCAGGAGTCTACACCCGTGTCACTGCCTTCACGGACTGGCTGAGTCTCCAGATGGACTGTGAGTGCTGCTGCCTGCACCGCGGGGTCATGGAGATGCCCAGGGGGTTTTCAGCACTCATGTCAGCGCCGGTTCTCTCACAGCTGCCCCTGGCAGCCGAGAACCGAGCTGCTTCGACCTGCTAGCCTTGGCACAGCTGCCACCCGAGCAACAGTCCCCGGAGCGCGCCCGTCTCTGCGCCTTCTACGCCGGGTCCTGTCGGGCGCCTCAGGGCCGGGCCACCTGTGCCCGCCTGGCTGAGGAGACCTGCCGTGCCAGAACGAGACGATGCGGTGAGCTGGGGGTCATGCCAGGGCTAGGGTGCAGGGAGGGACCCCATTTCTGACATGGGGCCGGGGCCACATCTCTACCTCTGTGCCCACAGAGCTGCACTCCTATGCCCAGACCTTGGTGGATCTCCTGCGCCGGGCCGGGGACTTCATCCGAAACCAGTTTGATTTCTCCTTCCTCACCCGCACTCTGCCTCAGCTCCTGGGCAAGATCTACGGGCACTTCTTCCCTCCCCGTGTCCGCAGGGATGCCCCAGGTACTCTCCCAGGCTGGACCACCCCATGCCCATTTGGGGTCCCCTCAGTCTCCCCTATGCTGCTGGATGGAGCACCAGCCCCTTGCCATGGCTTCCCAATAGGGCTCCTCTATCCCTTGTCCTGTCCTTTTCTTGTCCCTGCAGGCCTGGCTGTGGCATGGGGCCAATCCAGCCCCACAGCAGGGGAACCCCAGAGACCCCCCAGCAGGTGAGGTGTGGTGGGCCACAGGGTGAAGGGCTAAAGAGGCTGGGGAGGTGGTTGAGATACTGGTGGGAACTGACTTGCCATTTTGGGGACAGCCTGAAGCATTTGGATCCTGTTCCTGCTGCAACCAGAGCATCCCCCCAGGGTGCCCAGGTGGGGTGAAGAAGGTGGCACTGCCCACCCAGTCTGAGCTCACCCCATTGTGCTTCCAGGTGGGAGGGCAGGCGGATGCCTCCCTTTGCAGAGCTTTTTGGGGTAGTGGGACCCCAGTTGCAGGACTGGGTGGAGGCTCTGAGGACCATGGCAGGGGGCAGCCATCTGGTGACAACACAGGACAGGGAGCAGCTCCCAGGGGAGATGCAGCTCTTCCTGCAGGTATGTGGGGAGGGACAGGCTGGGGGACCCCTGTCCTCCCGTGGCTGGGCCACAAGGGACTAAACACCTTCAGTTCCCATGTCCCCTCCTGACATCCCTTGCTCCATTGTCCTCTGTGCAGCCACAGAAGTGGCATCTCTCACTCTGCCACCACAGAAGGGGCATCTCACCGTCCCCAGCTGAAACCAGTACTCCCAAATCCGGCCAGTGCAGAGCCAGCCTTGGGTCTGACTCTGCAGCTCAGGATCTGACCCAACACAGCCACAAAGCAGTTGCATGTCACCAATGCTCTGTGTGACACCAGCACACCCATGCTCTGCACTCTGCCACCATGCACGTGGCTGTGCCCACAGGTGCCTTGTGGGTGCCCCATCACCCATCCTGTCTCTCTCTTCCCTTTGTCAGGGTGAGGATGTGGTGGAGGAGATGGTGGCACAGGGACGAGCCTTCCTCACCCAGCTGCGGGCAGAGTTGGACCTTGGCACCCTCCCGAAAGCCATGGAGCTACAACGGGCATCTGGAGAGCTGGCAGGGACCCCCGTGCCAAGCCATGAACCCCGTGAGCCTGGAGGGACTGGGGGCAATGGGGCAGCAGGGTGTCCATCCACAGGCCAGCTCTGTGTCCGGGCAGTGCCCACCGGGGTTTTACACCTCTCTCGGTGGCAGGGTCTGCACTGAGGGAGAAACGTGAACTGGTGCCCACGGAACTGCCCAGGGTGGAGGAGGAAGAGGAGGAGGAGGCAGGCGTGGGCAGAGGTAAGCTCCCACAGACCCTATGGGGTGCTAGGTATCCCCATGGGGACGGTGACAAGCCCAGCCTTACACCCCTGTCTCAGGGCTGTCCCATTTCAGTGGGACAGTCTTTTGCTGTATTCCCTGTCCTCTGCCCATGCCCCTCTGGGGTCCCCAGAGCAAGGGTGCTCCTCCCTGTGGTGGGGAGCAGCACAGTGCCCCCAGTATTGATCCCTGATGTCCCCTCCATGTCTCTCCTGCCCATCCCAGGGGCTGCAGCCTGTTCTGGCCTCAACGAGTCGGCAGTGCGGGTGGGCGCGGTGCGGGACCTGTATGCCTGGGTGCTGCAGGTGCCCAAGGCAGACCTGGCCATGACCTTCCAAGAGGTGAGTGCCCCATCCGGCCACTCTTAGCCATGCACTCTGGCAGCCAGGCAGTGCCATCCCCCAGCCTGACACTGTCCTGCTCTACCCATGGCTCCCCTGGGACTCACGGTTCTGTTGTCTCCCCACAGATCCTGGTGGACTTGGGCTCCAAAAACACCCAGGGACTGTACCGGGCACAGGTTCGGGCCATTGTAGGGGGCCGCCCCACAGCCTTCACTGGTCTCGTGGGGCTGGAGAGTGACTCACTGGCCCGTAGCATGCCTGGCCTTGTCGCTCTGGCGCTAGAAGTGCTGAAAACCTAATGGTGCCCCTGGAGCAGTGTGCCAGCATGGGGAGAGGGCACCAGGGCAGGTGTCTCTTTTGTCCTTCAAACGCACTCCACTCCCCATCTCAGGCTCTTCCACCCTTTTATCTCCAATTGTACCTGTCTCTCTTCCCACCAGCACTTCCCCAGGATGATGCCGCCCTGGTGGGTACCTGAAGTACCTCAGCCAGGAATCACAGTCCTCCTCTCCCCTGGGACCCCCACCTTGGCAAGACCACTCCCACCCCATCTTCCCCAGAGGCACCTGAGCTGTTATTTATTTGTACAGAGAAGGTTTATTTTTCAATAAAAAAGGGTTCTATTTTCCAGTAGCTGGCAAATGTGAAGTGAGTGCTGTGTCACCCAGTGCTGGCAAAGTGGGTGACAATGGAAACACTTTCCAGAGGAGCTGACATCCCATTGCATCCCCCTTCCCATCCTCCTGTACTCTGAAGTGATGCCTCCAGCCTTGGTTCCTGCTGTGTCCACCTTGGCACAGACTCCCCAGCCCCCTCCCTAGGGGTCAGACACCCCTCCTGCCCATGCAGCACCCACAGCACAGCACTGGTGCTCACCCCAGTGACACCCTCAGCACCCCACATGAAACCTCCCAATGCAGGGGCTGAGTGTGCACAGGGTCTGTGATCAGTGGTGGGTGCCAGCCCTGTGCTTGGGCATCAGTGGGTACCCTGGGGACCCTGCTGTGGGGACCCTGCCCCTCCGAGCAGCATCCCAGGACTGCTGAGCAGCAGGAAAGGGACGGCCACTCCCTGTGCCCAGTGGTGCCTGTGCTGGGGTGCCCAGATTCAGGGTGATGGGCTAACACATGTGGGGCTGGCAAGACCAGCTGTGCCTGCCCATCTCGCCTTTCCTGCACGTGGGGGTGCCGGAAGAGAGGGGCTGGAGCGGCTCTCTGGTGCCGGTACCCTTCCCCCTCAGCACCTGGCACCATCCATCTCCCATTCCCTCCGGCAGCCGGACATCCGCTCAGCCAGGCCAGGCAGGGAAGCAGCCAGGGCCTGGCACGGCGTGAGGGCACCGCGGGCACCACATGGGGAACCTGCTGCTGGCCCTGCTCGGGCCACTGATGCTGTCGGGTGAGCAGGGTCTGGGTCATGGGGTGCCCTGTTGCTCTGCTGCATGGGTTATGGGCCCCCTCGGTGGGGCTGGTGGGGGATGATGGTGGGAGGGTCCAAACTGGGCACTAGGGTCCCCAGGGCTGCATTTTGGGTATTACCTGGCAGAGTCTGCTCACTGCGTGTCCTTTGTGCTTCTTTCGTGGCTGTGCCACCCAGAGCCATGTCCCTGCCCAGGCTATGTGCTGCCAGTGCACAGTGTCATTGTATCCATGTGTCCCTGTAAGTGCCTGTCTGTCCCCAGTCTATGACCATGTGTCCCTGCATGCACTGGTCCATGTGTGTTCTGTATGTAAAGCCACCTGTGTGCACACCTCCACCATGTCTGTATCCAGATGTCTCGTGTCTGTGTCCCTCTCTGTGCTGGGTTTCTATCTGTGTGTTGCTCTGTGTCTGTGCCCACATCCTTGTCCTGTGACCATGTGTGACCGTGTGCTCCCACACATCTGCCATTCCTGCATGTCCACGTCTGGTCCCCTGTGCAGCACAGACATGCAGTGTCCTGGCCTGTTCCTCTCCCCTCTATTCTTATACCACCCTGCCCTTGCTGAGCATCCCTAGGAGGGTTGTACTGGGCCCAGTAACCCTTGAGCTCCCTGGTTTGCCTGACCCCAAACCCCCAGGTGGGCTCTGTGTGAACCACGAGGAGCGGCTCATCCACCACCTGTTTGAGGAGAAGGGCTATGACAAAGAGTTGCGCCCTGTGGTCTCCACTGATGAGGCTGTGGATGTCTACCTGGCCCTCACTCTCTCCAACCTAATCTCACTGGTGAGCTCCAGTGGGGAGGGTCCACTGTGGGGTACCCCCCAGCCATGCCTCCCCCCTGTGTGAGGGAGGGTGCATGGGAGGGAACCCTGAGGCTGTTCTCCCAACCCTGGTTGCTGAGGGTTGGGGGTCCTGGGCTGGGGGGACACCCTGGCATCTCACTGGCCCATGTTTCTGTTTGCAGAAAGAGGTGGATGAGACGCTCACCACCAATGTATGGCTCGAGCATGTAAGTAGGGACAGGTGTCACAGCATCAGTTGTGCCACCATGGGGTGGCTCAGCATGGTGAGGGGGTGAGCTGTGGATTCTCCCCTCCAGGGCTGGACTGATTACCGCCTGCAGTGGAACAAGTCTGAGTTTGGGGGCGTCGAGGTGCTCCGCCTGCCACCAGACATGCTGTGGCTGCCAGAGATAGTCCTGGAGAACAAGTGAGCTGTGCCCTAATTTCCCCTCCCAATCTTTCTGCACTGTTCCCAGTGCATGTCCAGGACTCTCCTGGCCCCTTCCCAACAGTGCCATAACCTTGTCTCCCTCTTGGCACAGCAATGATGGGCTCTTTGAGGTCGCCTACTACTGCAACGTCCTCATCTACGACACGGGCTATGTCTACTGGCTGCCACCTGCCATATTCCGCAGCACCTGCCTCATCAACGTTGATTTCTTCCCCTTTGACTGGCAGAATTGCTCCCTCAGATTCAGGTGCTGGGTAGCTGGGTCAGGGTGGCCGTGTCATGCCTGGGTGGCTGCTGCTGCCAGCGCCTCCCCTTGCTGTCGAGGTGCAGCAAGGTGGGGGTCTGTAGGTGACTTGGTGGCCTAAGTCCATCATGCTGGAGGTCAGGGGGGGTTGGGTGGGGGGTACCAAGCAGCCCCTCACTGTCTGTCCCCCCCGCTGTGGTCCAGGTCGCTGGCATACAGTGCCCTGGAGATCAACATGCACTTGAAGACGGACAGTGACCCAGACACGGGGAAGTCTTACCCAGTGGAGTGGATCATCATAGACCCTGAAGGCTTCACAGGTAATGCTGGTGTTCTCTGCTATGTCCTGTGGCAATGGGACACCCTGTAAAGAGGGGTACAGCAGTGTGGGGATGCTTTGGAGCTGGGGTGCACTGCCATGGAGAAAGTTCACTACCGGGGGCTTTGGCATCCTGGCCCTCATTCCACCTTGGAATGCTATCCACACCCTGGTGGGGGAGGTTGGTGCTAGTGAACCTGGTGAGGATGGTCACGGCGGGTGTCCCCCATGCTGTGTGCTGTCCCTTGTGCCCTGGCAGAGAATGGGGAATGGGAAATCATCCACCGCCCAGCCCGCAAAAACATCTACCCTGACATTCCCCTGGACACCAGTGAGCACCAGGATATCACCTTCTACCTCATCATCAAGCGCAAACCCCTCTTCTATGTCATCAACATCGTCATACCCTGCATCCTCATTGCCTTCATGGTCATCCTCGTCTTCTACCTGCCTGCTGACAGTGAGTGAGCCCTGTGGCATGTGTGCCAGTAATGGGAGTCACATCCATGGGGCACCTCTGTGTCCCACACCTGCACCAGGTCCTGGGGCACAGCAACACCTTAATGCCCAGCATGAGGACATCCTGGAACTGGAATATCCCCATGCAGAACACCATCACCCCAGCCAGGTATCCTGGCAGAGGTGCATTTGGGCATAGGATATCCCACACAGGACCCCAGGGTACTCCCACAACAGAAAACCCTTATATGGGGCACTGTATCAGGGGACACTGGAAGAGCAAACCCTGCACTGGGGGCTCTACTAGAGGTACTTGGGGCAAGGTTTTCCCTGAGCTCACCTGTTCTTCAGGTGGTGAGAAGATGACCCTGGTAATCTCAGTGCTCCTGGCCCAGTCTGTCTTCCTCCTGCTGATCTCCCAGCGCCTGCCTGCCACTTCTCATGCCATCCCCCTCATCGGCAAGTGAGTTCTGGGCACCACTGAGTGCAGCGGGGACATTGTGGAGTCCCTTGGTGCCAGTGGCCAGCTCTGCCTGTGCCCAGTCCCTGTGGCAATGCTGGCTCCAAAACCATGCTCCCTACCAGGTATCTGCTTTTTATCATGCTTCTGGTGACAGCCGTGGTGATCATCTCCGTCGTGGTGCTCAACTTCCACTTCCGCACCCCCAGCACCCACATCATGTCTGACTGGGTCAGAGAGGTGAGCGGGGTGTGGGCTGGGGTGGGTGCACTGGTGGGTACAAGGGTCACGCTCTACCCCACAGAGGACATGGGACAGCACAGCCCTGGCACTGCATCTGTGCCGGATGGTGTCTGTGGGCAGAAAGTGGGGACAAGGTAGCAACACACTGGGGAGGTGGCCAAGGGACACGACACTCCCTGTTGTGTCTCAGGTCTTCCTGGAGAGCTTGCCCAGGCTGCTGGGCATGACACAGCCGTCCGAGAGCCCGGCGGGCGCCCCGTGCAT
This sequence comes from Poecile atricapillus, assembly GCF_030490865.1. Lineage (NCBI taxonomy): Eukaryota > Metazoa > Chordata > Aves > Passeriformes > Paridae > Poecile > Poecile atricapillus. The sequence continues at coordinate 18,298,516 of NC_081256.1, forward strand.
CCGGCGCTGCAGCTCGGCCGGCTACATCGCCAAGGCGGAGGAATACTTCAGTGTCAAGTCCCGCAGCGAGCTCATGTTCGAGAAGCAGTCGGAGCGGCACGGGCTGACCAGCCGCATCACCCCTGCCCGTGAGCCACAGCCCCTGTGCGGGGACAGACGGAAGGGTGCTGGGGATGGGGTCTGCAGGGCTGGCAGCTCTTCGGAGCCCATCTCACCACCCCCTCTCATCTCCAGGTTTGGCACCGCTGGGCATGGACTCAGGCGAGGAGAAGCCCTATGAGCACATCAAACCTGTCATTGACAATGCCAACTACATCGTCAAGCACATGAGGGAAGAAAACAGCTACAATGAGGTGGGACCATGGGCACTGGGGGGGCAGGGGGGCTCCCTGTGCCCACTGTGTCCCCACACTGCCTGGCTCCTGGCTCTCTCCACAGGAGGTCGACAACTGGAACCGCGTGGCCCGGACCCTGGACCGCCTGTGCTTCTTCATCATCACCCCCACACTGGTGGTGGGCACCCTCTGGATCTTCCTCATGGGCATCTACAACCACCCGCCACCACTGCCCTTTGCTGGAGACCCCTACGACTACCGGGAGGAGAACAAACGTTTCATCTAGAGGGGTGTGGGGATCCCATGGGCCAGCCTCTCCCCACCTGTCTTGGTTTGGGAAAATAAACCTGAGTACTTCTTGCCATGGGACACTGAACTGGTGGCTGCCCTCAGTGGGCCCCACTGGGCACAATGCCCAACCTGAACACTGTGTGTGTCCTGGGGAGGGTGATGCCCACCCAGGGAATAGTTGTTGTTGGATGGACCCCAGCTGTGGCTGGAAGGGAAGATTGTCAGAGGGGATGTGGTGGTACTGGCTCTGCTACCTCTGTGGGCTGGATACTTGGGGCAGCATGGGCTGGGGAAGGAGTTGGACCCCCCAGCATGGCACCATCCCCTGCAGACCCACTGCAGTTGGCAGAGATGCCATCAGTGCCCACATTTTCCCCTTGCCCCCATGATCCCCCAGCCAGACTCACAGTGTCCCCCCAGCACACCCCATCCCACAATGCAAGGCTGGGGGCCCGGAGAGGTGTCTCCTTCCACAGGTCAACTGTGGGATGCCAGGGCTCTGGTTTCAGGGGACACAGCTGACGTCCCGCCACCGGCAGTGGCCCAGGACAGTTGTCACATCCTCTCCACTGAGCCAGGAATCTCACCACACCCCCATCCCCTCCTCCCCATGACCCTCCTACACAAGGGCTGGAAGGATTTGAACCCCCGGGGGGTGCATCACTCCCCAGGCTGATGGGATGGGACTTGCCTGCCCCTTCCCCACCCTATAGTCTGGGGGCAGCCACTGCCATGGCAGGGACAGGATGTGCTGGCAGGGGCCACCCCTTTGCCATAACCTGCAAGGAGATGCATCCCTTTGGGGGAGACATGGGGAACCCAAGGCACGGAGCTCATTTTGCCCCTCGCCCCAGTTCCAACCTCTCCGGCACGAAATGCCAGAGAAGCTTCCCGGCAAAGCGGCATCGCCCCACCAGCGGGGGAAGTGGGTGGTCCCTCCCGGGCCCCCGTGGCTGTTGGGAACAGCTGACGGTGGCAGGGGACAGCTGTCCTGTCCCGGCGGGCGCCCGGCCCAGAACACATCGGCGCAGGGGGCCGAGCGGAGCCCCAGCCCTTGCGGCACCGCCATGCGTGGCCACGGCCTCCTCCTCGTCCTCTGCACCCTGGCAGGTAAGATCTGCCCGTCCAGTCAGGCCTGGAGGGCACCTGACTGCCCCCACCTTGGCACCAAGGTTTGTCACCCCTGGGAGCACAGCGCCAGGCACCGCCCCACCGGGCTGTCCCTGTGCTGGCAGCCGCCTGCCTCCGTGTCCTGCCCAGGAGAGGTCCCCGGGGGAGCTGTGGTGGGGACGCACCCCTGCCTGCCCGCGGGGCACTGACCGGACTGTCGGGATGATGGGGCCGAGCGCACACACCCGCAGGAACACACGCCTGGGCATCCCTTTCCCGCACACACACCCCTGTGCCTCCCCACTCAACATATCAGGTCTGGGGGGCAGCAGTGACCCCGCTGTCTTCCCCCCGGGGTGTCCCCACGGCGTGTGCCCTCCCAGGTGTGGCCTGCAGGAACCAGGAGGAGAAGCTGCTCCAGGACCTCATGTCCAACTACAATCAACAACTGCGCCCGGCCCGAGGGGATGAGATCATCGATGTCTCCCTCAAGCTCACCCTCACCAACCTCATCTCCCTGGTGAGAGATGCCCCCATGTACCACCAGTGGGACAGAATTTGTCCCCACATGTGGGGCAGAAGGCAGGGCATTAAAGCCATCTCTCTCCTTCCTTCCTTCCCTGCCAGAATGAACGGGAGGAGACCCTCACCACCAATGTCTGGATCGAGATGGTGAGACCCCTCCCCTCTAGGCAGGATCAAGACCACCTGTTTGCATACCAGGGTGGCACCCCATGAGGGGCTGGCACTGTAACGTGCACCTTCCTTTGTGGGCACCCCCAAATGAGCCCATTTTGTGGACGGCATAGCACAGGCAGCTCACAATCTCCTTCATCTTGGGGGGGCTCCATGACCCCTCCTCCTCATCTCTCCTTCTCCCAGCAATGGTCTGATTATCGCCTGAGCTGGGACCCTGAGAAATATGACAACATCCAGCTGCTGCGGGTGCCCTCCACCATGGTCTGGCTGCCAGACATTGTCCTGGAGAACAAGTAGGTGACAGGGCAACGGGGACATGCTCCCACCCAGGGCTGGCAGCTGCCCCCTGGGCATAGTTTGGGGCTGAGCCCATCCATTTCCCCCCAGCATCGACGGGACATTCGAAATCACCCTCTACACCAACGTGCTGGTGTCCCCTGATGGCAGCATCTACTGGCTGCCCCCTGCCATCTACCGCAGTGTCTGCGTCATCCACGTCACCTACTTCCCCTTTGACTGGCAGAACTGCACCATGGTCTTCCAGTGAGCATGGGCACCACGGCAGCTCCTCCTGGGACACAGGGATTAGCATGGGATGCCCAACTTTGCCCCTGGGCAGATAAGTGCCACCTGCCTGTCCCCTGCCACTTGGCAGGAGGCACCATGGACAAGCCAAGTACCCTAATGAAGAGCTGAATGTGGCCAGCATGACCTGGTGCCACACTGGCATTTTTGCCCATCCATCTTGCTGCATGCCAGCCTGTGCCAGCACCTCGTCTCTCCCCAGGTCCCAGACGTACAGCGCCAATGAAATCAACCTGCTGCTGACAGTGGAGGATGGCCAGACCATAGAGTGGATCTTCATTGACCCTGAGGCTTTCACAGGTAACACTGCAGCTACAGCCATGGCACAGGAGTGTCCCACCAGAGGGGATATCCAACAGGTCTGCTGCTACATTGGTGGCTGCCAAAAGCAGGGCTGCAGGGACTATTAGCAGCTCCCACCATTACATGGGCACTTAAGTTATTAGTGGAAGTGGGAGTGTGGGAGAGATTTGTTTTTCTAACCCCCCCCGACTCGGGGCTCTTGCAGCCTGGCAGCTGCTGCTGGAGAGCACCGCTCCTGCAAGCTTGATTGATGCTGGGAACGTAGCTGTCATGGCCAAACAATGACGTTTTCCATCACATTTTAATTGCATATTGAAGGAACAAAATGCTTTTCGGGCAGCGAGATTTATTTTTTCATTACCGGCCTGAGTTGCGATCTTGACTGGGAAAAAATCTATCGCTCTCACAGAGAGCAGGGGAGAGCAGAGCGCTGTCACCCAGTGTCATGCTTGGCTTCTCTCTGTGACACTACAGAAATGGGGAGATGGGGGGACCCCAGCCCCACAGCTCCCCACCCGGGGAGCCCCCAAGGGGTTAAAGGTGACCCATATGTGCCCAGCTGCCCCATCCAACTGCTTTTTGGGATATTTTGCACGTTCCACAGTGCTCATCTCCCTCATGAGTGGTTCTAGCACTGTGGGCAGCCTGGGTGCCTTGTGGGGCCCATGCCAATCACCAATCTTCTCCCCTTCCTCCCTGGACTGGGGGATTGGAGGCCCAGTGCCCCCATGGGGACTGTGGGACTCACCTGGCACCATCACGATGCAGAGAATGGAGAATGGGCCATCAAGCACCGCCCTGCTCGGAAGATCATCAACGCGGACCATTTCACCCCAGATGACATCCAGTACCAGCAGATCATCTTCTACCTCATCATCCAGCGCAAGCCACTCTTCTACATCATCAACATCATCGTGCCCTGTGTCCTCATCTCTGCCATGGCTGTGCTTGTCTACTTCCTCCCTGCCAAAGGTACACTGGGACCGTGCCCACTGCAGGCATGGGGATATGCAAGGGGACAGCAACACTCCAGGAAGGGCTCCTCGTCCCCTCTGTGCTTGGGGACCATCACATCTCACCCACTCCTGTAGTATTTGGATTGAGGGGAGTGTGTAAATTTCTAGGTATCCCATAGTTAATGCCTCAAGGCAGGACTTGTCTAATTCAGCTTTTGGGTGGGGGTCTTTTGCCTTAGGAGGGCAATGCCCACAGCACTGCTCTATGCCAAATTCTGTCTTTGCCCCTCCTTGGCAGCGGGTGGGCAGAAATGCACTGTCTCCATCAATGTTCTCCTGGCCCAGACTGTCTTCCTCTTCCTCATTGCCCAGAAGGTTCCTGAGACCTCCCAGGCTGTGCCTCTCATTGGGAAGTAAGTGACACATTGGGATAGGGGTGCCAGCAGGGTCTTGGGTGCTGTGGAGCAGCCAGTGGCCAGGGTCAGGACCGTGGTACAGAAATAACCCTCAGCCCAGATGGAGCTGACAGTGGGCTACCACTTGCCCATGTTTCACTGCCAGTCACCAGCTTCCAGCCCAGGAAGGCACAGAGAAGGACCTTGCATGACCATAACTTGTGACCCAGCAGCCCTACTGAGGTTCTGTGCCCCCTCCCCAGATACCTGACCTTCCTCATGGTGGTGACAGTGGTGATTGTGGTGAATGCCGTCATTGTCCTCAACGTCTCCCTGAGAACGCCCAACACTCATTCCATGTCCCAGAGAGTGCGCCAGGTACCTGCCATCATCCTCCTACCCTTTATACAGGGGGAGTGGGATGGATATCTGGGGATCAAGGCCATGTCCCTGGCAGAGTAAAGTGGCAGGCATGCCTTCATCTGAGTGCAAGTCCTGGCACAAAGAGAAGGCCCCAGATGTCCCCAGTGGACCACACTGTGCCACCAAGCCATTCCCAACGCTGGGGAGCAACAGGTGCCAACATCCCAATAGCACCATGCTCCAAGCATTGCCAGGGAAACCAGTCACACCCATTGGGTGCTCTGGGAGGTGTGAGTGGGACAGATCCCCACAAGTGACACTGTGCCCAGGTGTTCCTGCACCTTCTGCCTCACTACCTGGGCATGGCCATGCCAGAGGAGACCCCAGGGCCTCAGCAAGCCATCCGCAGACGCAGCTCCCTGGGGCTTATGGTGAAAGCTGATGAGTACATGCTCTGGAAAGCCAGGACCGAGCTGCTCTTTGAGAAGCAGAAAGAGAGAGATGGGCTGATGAAAACTGTGCTGGAGAAGATTGGTGAGTGACCCTGAGGGGTTGGCACCTCCCTGTGAAGTTGGGCTTTGTGCCAGGTGGCTGAGCACTTGCTGGTGCCCACTGTGCTGTCTCTGCTGCTCGTAGGACGTGGTCTGGAGAGTGGCAGTACCCAGGATTTCTGCCAGAGCCTGGAGGAGGCAGGTCCTGAGATCCGCGCCTGCGTGGATGCCTGCAACTACATCGCCAATGCCACGCGGGAGCAGAACGACTTCAGCAGCGTGAGTCAGGGCTGGGGGGAGAGGGATCTGCACGGGGGGCAGCAGGTGCAGCCCTCACCCTTCTTGTCCCACTGGCAGGAGAGCGAAGAGTGGATGATGGTGGGACAGGTGATCGACCGTGTCTGCTTCTTCATTATGGCCTCTCTCTTTGTGTGTGGCACTGTTGGAATCTTTCTTGTGGCTCACTTCAATCAGGCACCCCCCTTGCCCTTCCCTGGGGATCCCAAGCAGTACCTGCCACAGTGATGCTCACAGGTGCCCACCAGCCAAGTGCTGGAGATGGGGGAAGGAGGAATGTGGGGTGCTCATGCTGTGCTGAATGTGGAAATAAAGTCCCCAAGTCTTGCAAGGCTCCATGGCATCTCTGCTCCGTGCCCACCCACCTCAGAGGCTGGTTGTACACCCTGTGCAGGCTGGCCACACACCTCTTAGCTGCACAGTCCTGTGAGATGAGACACAGGAAAACTGGACCAGAGTCAGATATCTAATGGGCCATGCAGCAGTGCTGGCCACAAGAACCACATCACCCCACTGCAAATTTACAAATTCAAACCCAAGACAAATGGGACTATTGTCATCTCTGTCACGGCAGTGGGGCAGGAATCACAGCTATAGCCACCCATTCTGGGGCAACAGCGGAGCCATGGATGGGATTGGTGGCAGCTAATTCTTCCCTCCATTTATGCCCTGACTATGCATCTTGGGGACAGCTAAAGTGCTGTCCTTGATCCCTAGCAAGCAGCTTGAGGTGGAAACACTGAGCCACCAGGCACACAAACACCCTCAGGGATATGTGCCCTGTGGCATCCATCCTGCATCAGCATCAGCACGACTCCCTCCCCCACCAGCCTCCCTCGCCCTATGGGATCATCTCTGTCAAGCGCAGCCCCTTCCCCCATCCCAGCAATGCTGCATCCCCCTGTGCCCCTCAGTGACCTCTGGGGCCCCCGGCTTTGTCTGTGCTGGCAGGGGAGATGGGAGAGGTCAGCCTGGGAATGGTGGCAAGCAGCATCTGCTGTTCTGTGATCCAGCTCATGCCACCTGTGCCTGGCTCCAAGATCACAGGATCACAGGATTGTGCATCAGCCTCACAGTCCCAGCACCTGCTGCCTCTGCTGCTGCTGGGAGAAAACCAGTTGATAACTGCCCACAACTGCCCCTGGCACTGCCTGACAGGGGTCTGGGCACTGTGGGCACAGATGGAGGAGGGAGGAAAACACACAGCAGCTGAGACATCACTTTTTGGACATCTGCATCCTGGTCATGGCCCAGAACCAATCGGGCCTGTGCCAGCCTGCCCCTGCTTTCTGCAAGGTGCCCACAGCACCAGGTGAATATGGAGCTCGCAGCTGGCACCTTGAAGGAGGTGGGGATGGTGCTCACTGGTGCAGGCAGGGGTGCTCAGAGATCCTGCCCCCTGCCTGGGTCACCTCCCATGACCCAGGTGAGGTAAGCAGGTCCTGGGGCACTATACTCCATGGCCACAGTCTTGCTGGTGATGGCACCACACAGTACTGTCCTGCCACAGCCACATCCTCTCAGTGGCTGAAGGGACAGACCCTCCTGGCCCAGCGTCCCCAGCCCTGTGAGAGCCAGGAGCTGCCATAAGGTGCCCAAACCAGAGCACAAGGCATGCCCAAAGCCCCCAGGCTCTCTGTCCCCAAGAAGATGCATAAATGATGAGCTCTGGTCTGTCTTTGCCTGGCCATTTCCCATTGATTTCCTATTGCCCTGCTGCCAGTCTCCAGGGCCAGGTACTGTCACCTACTTCTTACCACTCCTGGGATGCTGCTTCTGCCAGTGAGCTCAGGCTCCAGCATGTCCATACAGCACAAGTGGAAATGAGTGAGCTTCTCCAGCCTGCCAGGAGCTCATGACAGAGATCCCACTCTCCACTATCACCAAGCAGTAGTTTTATGAGTCCTTAGGAGATCTCCGTGGTTTCTCATTCCAGGGACAAGAACAAAAGCAAGAGCTGTACATCACAGATCATGAGCAGCAGGTGTGCCTTGCAGGATCTGGCAGGGGAACGCCTTGCAGGTCACCCTCTGAGGTTATGGGGGGAGTGCAGTGAGAGGAAAATCCTCCTCAGCCCAGTATCAACCTCATGTGCCCACACTCCATCAAAAAGCACCAAGACAAGGCAACATCATCCTCCAACTGCTTCCCTCCACAGAGAACTCCTCTCTCTCTGTGGGCTGGGAAGAGCCATCAGCCCCCATGAGACCAGCTGTAGCCAGAGACACCCAGGGCCCATGAGCCCACCAAGGCTCAGCATTCCCCTGGGAAAGAAGAACTCAAGGGAATGCTCTTCTTTGGGCTCCAGGGCTCAAAGCTCTTCCAGTTCTCCCAAAGGTCACTTTGCAGGGATTTAAAGTTCAAGGGTGTTCAAAGCCTTTGGGGTAAGGAAAGCAGAAAAGGTCCTGAATCACTACAGATTTGGGGCTCCCGTGGCTGAAGGCTTCCTTCCTGAATGAAGAGGATCTGAAACTTCTTTCTAGAGCATGACAGAAGCTCCTTCCCTTCCCAAACAACCTCACGCCTGTTTTCACCATTCTCATTATCAGGACACAGTGGACCACAAAGCAAAAGTCCAGCGGAAAAACCAGTCTGGCTCCATGCCTCTCCAGGCTATAGAAGGCACCTAGTGTTTGGCACTGCTCAACCACTGCTTTTCTCCTGACCTCAGGAAAAGTAGCCTTAAAGAGGAAAATCTCCACACCCAGCCAGCTCACTCTCTTCAAGGCTGAGTAAGAGGAACCTCTGCTGAGTTCCTCTAAATCTCAACCACGGGGGCAGTGGGAGGAGAGGAACAACCTCCCTGGGAAGGGCTCTTCCACAGCTCACTCACAAAGCATATTTGAGGGCGAGCACAGCAGGACCGCAGCATTTTCAGATTTAATAGCAAGCCTGCACTCATCAGCACCAGCTTAGACAAGGGGCATCAGAGGCAAGAAGTGGGCGAGTACACAAAATAACAGAGGTGGACATGACGCACAGCTGGGCACAACAACAGGACTAAAGCCCTAAGTGATGTCATCTGCAAAAAGCTAAATGTGTTGTGAATAAAAGAAACCTGCAGCTAGTATTTCAGCCCTGCCTTGTAAGGCTATTTTTGCTTAGATTGCCAAAATGTAATTGCAACTAAATCCCCCCTAACAAACACTGGAGAGCAGCAGGGGAGAGTTGTATTTAAAAGGAATCTTAAGTAGCAGCTGTAGTAGTACCTGCCCACAGCAGGGAAAACAAACTGTGTCTGGAAAAGAGCATTTGGTTGAGAGTTGGTGACAAACAAGTGCCAAAAGCAGCAACAGGACAATGGGTCTCAAGAAACACAGAGAGGGATGCCACTACAGCTTCAGGAACAGCCCTGCTCCCTGCCCAGCCAGGTGCTAACTGCCTGAGCACAGGGAGCACTTAGTCATGGCTGTGAGTACAAGGAATGTTTCTAGAGACAGCCTAAAACGGTCACCCTCAACAAAGAAAACAAACTCTTCAGGAGATTGAGTATTTTAAACTGCTTTCTCTGCTGCTTTCAATCTGGACTTCCATAGTAAAACAAGGAATTTGCACTTGGAGTCATGTGGCTGAAGGTCTCCCAGGCCCCAAGGCTGGTAATTGTCCCAGACACGGGCTGCTGGTTCTGCAGTCACGAGCAGATTGGCCCAAGCAGCCCCTGCTCCTGGGGGACTGCACAAAGCACATGGGGCAGATGTGCCCCATCACTGGCCACAGCCTCTCCTCCTGGGCCCAAAGGCAAAGGCTCCATTAAAAATGAAAGGCAATTGTTCGATTCCCTAAGGAAAAGGAGAAAAGGCTGGAGCTGTTAATGAGTACAATTAGTGTTGTAGTCAAGCAGAATCAGAGGAAATAATTAGCTCCCATTGTTTCTGTGGCATCCAAATTGCAGCCATGCTGGCTTTCCAGGCAACAACCCATCATTTGAGGCTCACCCCGAAGGACAGGGGGTCACTCCCAGCTCCTCTTCTGGTCACAGCTGTCACACAGCTATGAACAGCAGGCTGGGCCATTGCCCTCTTCTGCTACACCCACTGGGGGCCCACTTTCCCAGGTGGCCAGACTTGCAAGCCCCAGTGCACACCAGAAGAAGGCTTGGTCCTGAATTCAGCCAGTGCTGCTGGCTTTCCATCTAGACAGAGTGAAGACAACTGACACCAAACATCTCTTTATCCTGGTTTAAGGGAAGCTCATATCCCTCTCCATAACAAACAGGGGTGGGTACAAGGCACCACTAACCTGGGAGTATAAAGAAGAGGCAAAGATAAAGCAAGAAGCCTAGAGAAATACCACTCCACTGAATTTCAGACAGAGCCAAAAAATGAGAGACTGAAAGAAACAAAGAGACCCAATAATTTATTGGCAGAACTGAAAAGGGGCATTTGAAAACCACAGGGCTGACTCTCAACTGGGATGCTTCTCCCAGCTGCAGAGAGATTTATAATACTGGTATCCCTCAGCAAAAGGCTCTGATGTTGAGGCAGAATCCCAGAGATCCTGCGTGCCATGTAGAGAAAGAGAGGAAAGTGCTGCAAGATGCGGCCCCAAGGGCCCGCCGCTAATTGAAAGGCTGCCTCCCGCCCCACTGCTAAAAAAAAGTTTGTGTAAGACAAAATCGGCCTCTATTGTCACCGCTGCTGGAGGGCTTCAGATGATCCTTCCCCCAGGGAGGAGTGCGAGAGTGGCCCATGAGTCCCTTCAGAGGTTGGAGGGCACTCTCAGTGCTTTCAACACGGAGAGAGGAGCTTAGTGCCAACTCTTGTTCTCACAATGTGATTTTTGTGTTTCGAAAGCTTGAATTATCCCTGGAAAACAGAGGGAAGAAAAACAGTGGTTAAAGATGTGAATTCCTTCGTATCACAGCACCTCCCCATTCTCCCCACCACAGCTACCAGTGTTGCCATCCCAGGACATCAGTCAAAATCAATGTTTGTTAAACCTCCCTAACTACAGACTTCTCATACAAGTCAGCTGTCACTCCAGAACACTTGGAACAGAGGGAGATCCTGGTTCATCCCCACTCAATGAGAAGAAAAAATTGTCATCTCCTGTGAGTAAAGCACATGATAGAATGTGGAAACCTCCCTGATGGATTCTGGTGTTTAAACAACTTGCAAGGTCTCTTCCTTACCAAACATTTATCTTGGGGATTCTGCTTGGAGCACAAATATACTATCAGACCAACCTCCCACTGCCTCTGTCCCTTGTATTTAGTCATACTGTCAACAAGTTTAGCTCTCTGATCTCTCCTACCTTAAAAGAGTATCTAATCTGAAAAGGGTGTTTCCCTCAAGTTTAAATAGAAGAGTTTCTTCAGCAGCTTCTACTCACTCATGAGTGCAGCCACAAGCCTCAGGGGCAATTGACCAAGGAAGGAGTGCTGGTCTACAACCTCCCTCAGTACAAGTCTGATGGCACTGCAGCAACTGAAGATGGTTACAGAAGTCTGTTACTGCTTACTGCCAGCCTGTGAGCAGCAATGACAGGCAAAGCGTATTTCCACATTAATAGGTGGTGTGTTGGAAACAAAGGAGATTACAATTACTTTGAGAGGATAGGTTTGGCAGCTCTTCCCATAAACAGGGACAGGGCTGTAAGTTGCCCAAGCCAAAACATTTAGGTATGCCCCAGGACATACCACACAAAATTGTTGAAGAGCAAAGGCAGCAACTTCAGCAGCAAGGTGCTGTGCAATTCCATTTAAACCCTTGAGCTATCATTGTGTGCTGCTAGGAGCTGCATGGCAGCTGTACCAGCACAGGCTGGAACACCTCCAGGAGGTGGGCTGGAGAACTGGAAGAGCAGAAGGAAGTAAAAACCACTTTTTAGAGTTTAAAAAGTTACTCTGCTATGACATGACAGCAAAAACCATGCTGGAGGCCATCTGCAGATGACTGGGGTTCACCTTTGCACTTGCCAGAAGAGCAGGCTGGGCTGCCATTTGGAAATGTGATTCAGGATTCATTAACTGGATTCTGGTTAATTTGCAACAATGGTTTGGCTTTCTATCCCATATCCTGTGCCATCTACCACAGGAGGACAGCACTCTTTAGGTAGCTCTTTAGTGGACAGACTTTCCCTACATTTTCCCTCCTTTTGCCTGGACTGGAGTGCCCCAGGCCCTTTGCTTATCCCTGCTCAGCACAGGCTACCCAGTACAGCTGGGACTCAAACTCTGCCACTGTTTTCCTGTACCCTTGGCACATTTGCTGCCTTCAGAGTCTGGTATGTCATGAAGTGAGCTCGTTTCCTCTTCCAGAAGGACATGTGAATGTCATCTAACAATAACAACACTATCAAGTGCCTGTGTAGTATTTTGTAAACACTGATCCTCACAAAAAGCCAAACCTGTGAGGAGAGAGAGGTATTATTTTAACCCATGACTTCAGAGCAAGGTATGAGAACATTGCTTGCCTAATGCTGTTGAGGGAGGTTTTGGGATCCCTGGCAGCTCCTCAGAGCTCATCTGTGTTGGAGCAGCTGCATTCCACTGCCCAGTTATGGGAACTGGACACTGTAAATGCTTCCTTCCAGTAGATTCCTCTGCTCTGGCACTCAGCAATCCAGTGATCCCACTTGGCTACAATCAACTCAACTCTCACGGCCTGGACTCTTGCCGGCCCTTCTTAAGGATCTGCTATTAAGGAAGTGTGCACTGCAGGGAAAAACAGTCTGAGCTGTGAGGCTCCCAGCAGTCCTAGGCTCACCTTGGCTATCTTCTCTGCACATCTGGGCTGACACTAACAGCAGTAGAGGGTGGCTGTTTCATTAGCCACAACATTATTATTTCTACCTACAGTAGCTACTGGGTGTCCTTCCGAAACAAGCTTTTATTGACCAATTAATTTATTATTCTGTTTCAGCCCGCTGTTAAAGAGCTGTGTGTCAGGCCCCAGGTCCCTCTCTCAGCATCCATCACCTGGATATGCTTAGGATTCGTTTACCACTCCATACCTGCTTACAGTCAACCCTAGGCAACACACCCAAGCTGAAGACATACCTCTCAGCCTCCTGGGACCAGGTCTGGGATATAAGTGCCTCATACAGAGGAAGGACTCATTAGCAAAATAGCACACAGCACCTCAACAGAAAATGCTGGTGTAAAAAAAAAACAAAAAAAAAATCATTTTGACCTTTGGAAAAGAACAAATAGTAGAGTGGGCCCACCATCAGGCCCATAATGCCAGCCCATGGGAAGAAGGTTGGAAGCTGAGAGGTATGCCATGCAGTCACATAGGAAAAAAAGATGAGGCCCTACCCTGGGTGTGACAGAGGGAGGGGGAGCGTTCGATCAGCGGCCACTGCTGTTCACCAGGCCATGAAACTCCTCCCAGGCCCTGGCAAGCCAGAGGGAAAAAAAATGAAATAAAAACCAAAAAATAGCACTTCAGATCAAAGGCTTCTTAACTTTTAACGAGAGCAGAAACATTCAATGACGTTTAAAAGGCACTTGTCTTCAGAGAGCAAGGCAATAGTCTCTGATAGCTCTAGTGGATAGAAGCATCCTTAAAATCCAGCCAAACATCTGACAGCACAAGGCAGCTTTAGCGTTCTGCACAGACATGAAGCGCTCCCACTGGCTGCTGGTGATAAAGCCACATTAATACCCAGAGACAGGTATGACCTTCCTAGTCACAAATGGAATATCCATTTCCTATTGCTCATAAAATAGCCCATGTTACATCTTTCTGGAGGATTATCACATTCCTTGGCTGGTTAAACTCAGCCAGTTACTGGCCTCATGCTTTTCCACATACTGTATATGCAGGTAATCCCCCCAAAAGGGGCTTTTTTTAATGCCACACAGCTTAGTCCTTACGAAATTCATCGATCAGGCAGCAGAATCCAATTGTTATTAGGAAGTCTTATTTCCTATTGTAAACCTGCGTTATTAATAATGACCCAGTAAAAACATCACAACTATTTGAAATGAAAATGGCTTTAGATAAGTTTGAGGGACAGGCCCAACACTGCATTCCTGGTGGAGAACGTTACTGATGGATGAAGGCAGAAGACTGAAAAATTGCTGTCGATTTTATGAAGGCAGTATACTGAAAACCCTCTCAGGAAAACATGCTGAGGTTAATGTGAGCATGACTATTATCTTCTGGGATCAGAGACATCAAAAGACCTCATAGTTCTCCGTGCCCAGCAAAACAGTACTGGTGCCTACAGCACATGCCAAGTCATTTTCTGAAGCCACAGAGTCCCATGGAGCTGGAGGGACCTTAAAGAGAACCCAGGTCAATCATAAACTCAGACCACCCTCTAGATTTTTTTGCTGGTACTTCTCAACCACTTCACATTTTGTTTTGTGCACTGCCTCATCAGGCAACACAACAAGAGAGTCCAGAAATGGAAACCCTGTATTAATCAGCACCTGTGCCAAAACCAGACCAACCTGGCTCTTATCTGAGCCTCAGTCAAGCTCCCAAACAGCATTTGCAAAAGCAGCCCAGGTGTCACATGCTCTTTCCCATCAACTCATAGCCCAAATAAACACAAAGACATCAGGGTTCAACAGCCTCTCTCCAGAATAAAGCTAGGGAGAAGAGAAACTCTGAATCCCTCTTAGTTGTTGGTAATCTTTGCACATTTCCAGACTTGTCAAAAAGTCTCCACCTTCATGTCTACCCTCCAACCTCCCTTGCATCTCTACCACATTCCCATCACCCACAATCACAAATCTCTTTCCTCTCCCATAGTTCTTCCAAACTTCTAACTTCTCAGCAGAAGGAACACAAGGGCAGATTACTTGTCAACATAATAGATAATTTATTACCCCTTTCACACTAAGGAGTTCCTTGTTCCAACATCCCAATAACATCATGCACAGTCCTTCATCTCTGTCCTCACAGACAGAGAGAAAAAGCTCTTCCAGCCAAGAATTTTTAATTCAAGACCATACATATTATAGTACTAATGACTCCAACTATCTGCTGACTTGACTGAAAAAATCCACATCCACATTAGGATGTGTCTGCCCTAATGTACCTAAACTACGCTAGGAGAGCAAACTGCTCTCATTCCATACTGAACAAGGCTGCCAGTTAATTTCATCTGGCAGAATCTTTATGACCTGTGACATGCCAAAGGCACAATGCCAGAGAGTCTAAGAGGTTATTTTTATGTATAGACATTTTTAGTACCTTACTGCCATACTGTCTGCACAGCGATCAGATACTCAGTGAATTGATCCCCAACACTTAGATTATTCCCACTGAACAGATGGGAAATGGAAACGTTAGCAGGCTAAAGTCAGCCAGAGCTGTTCTTCCACACTCATTCCTGACCCACAACTGTTGAAACTTCCCACCTTCTTCCCCACTGCCCAAGGTCAGGACCCAGACAGGGCTTCCTTTAGCCCCAGAATATAAGCTGGAGGAAAAAAAAATTATAAAAGAAGCCACTATCTCCCCAAAAAGAAAGAAGAAAAAACAACAAAAGAAGCAAGAGAAAAACAAGGAAGACTTCAGCAAAAAGAGGAAGGGCAGTCTTAGCTGCTTCAAGGGGCTTTCCAAATCATCATTGTGCAAGCATCACTAGCTGTTTTCTGCAAACATCCTCAATTAAGTTCTAGCAGTTTGCCTCCAGTATTTTTCTGTGCAACCCTGCTCCTTACCTTCTCCTTCCCCAGCTAAGAAACGATTCAGAGAGCTCAGACTGCACTTATGGTGCCTTTCAAAGGGCACCAAGGTCTGTCTCTTTTGCCAGCCCAAATGGAACCTCCGAGCACACTGACCACTCATTACACTCTGCAGGTGTTCAGAGCAGCACAGCCTCTTTCTGGGTGCTTCCCCTGGGATTTGTTCACAGCCAGACAAGAACTTTGTGACTAACAGCTTGAAAAAAAAAAATCTAGGATAGTCTTCTATCCTGAAATAATTCTTTCACCTCTCTGACAGTACCTGTAGCAAAGGCAGTATAACACAACTAAATAAACACAACTAAACTGACCTCCTTGGAAAAAAAAAACCCATTAAATAAATAGGTTATAGGCACTCTTTTAGTATGAGACTGGCCACCAAGATAAGGAAGCCTTTCACAAAGTCTTGGACACTTCTGAAAAAAGTATATTATGTTGATGGAGAATGAATCAATTAATTCTTCAATTCAAAGGTGAGGTCTATGCAAGTGGTCTTAGACTTGCAGCACCTGGAAACTACTGGAATTGGAGAATGGACTTGATAAATGAATGAAGCCAGCATTGCAGAGACTCAGGAGAAGAGGACAGCTATCAGATCTGGAACCTCACTGCTCTCCTCTAGATTTTATTCCTGCTCTCAGACTTGAAAGGATGAGGGTGAAACAATGCAGCTCTAGAGCTGGCAAGACCCAAGGCAACCTGCCTTCCCCTGTCAGGCATCAGGCAATGTGTGAGGATCCCATTTGCAAACCATTTCTCTTTAGATAAGGTTAACCCTGCCCACTCCATTTAAGACACAGTCAAAGGTACAGGTGACACATGTAGAACAGCAGCACTGAGGAATTCTCCTAAGGTTTTGGAAATCAGCAAGCTAATGGAAACCAGTGCTATAAAACCACAATAGTTACAGGATTAGCTGAACTCTGCTAGTGACAAGGGAAATCTCGCAAGCACCCTACCACCAGCTGTCTTATAAACACTGACCTTCTTGCCCAACACCTGCCACTTGCAGAAATATTTCTCTTCCTAATTCCTCACTTTTTTTGCCATTCCTCTCTTTTTTCCCGAGAACCTCACCCCTGCAGTCTTCTTACAATGTCTCCTCCATAGGATATCCTCTTGTTTCCTACCTACAATATAGTCTGAGGCCATTTCCTCCAACTGCCTGCAGTGAAATGAACCCAGTGCCAGCTCTATTAAGATCAACTATTCTTCTCATTTACTCAAGCCATCCCATTAGTTATCACTGGTGACTTTGAAAGGAAAGGATAGTTTTATACCCTGCTCAGCTCTCACTGCAGCAGGCGCTTACGAATAAGCAAAGCTTTGTTTTCAGAAAAAGCAGCCTTGCTTTAGAGCTGACAGGACAATCCATAACGTCACACAGCAACCAAAACATTTCCACACCAGCCTGCTCAGTGGCAACCTGCTGATGGCCTCTGCTCTGCTCTGTCCTGGCACTGGAAGCGGTGTTGCTGAATTTCCCTGGGATTCCTGGGCAGTATTGTGCGAGAGAGCTCTCAACAAAGGAGATGGTCACTGACCACACAGTTATCAGGGCAGAGAAGAAAGGCTGATAAGCCCAGGCAGGGCAAAAGTGTATGCAATGCAGCCAGGAACTTCATGCTGCAATGCTCAAGTCAAATGTGAAAGTGATCACTTCCCTTCCACCCCCCTCCCAACTGCAGATACCTGAATATTTTCAGTGGCTTCGCTGAGACATAGCCAGGCTGTGGTTGACAACATTCTGCTTTCAAAAAGGTGCACCTGCTACAGCAGCAAAAGAGACTGTGTTTTTTTCCTTTAATTCCAAGCCACAGGAAGTACCACTGTCCACAAGCGACTGTCACCACTGGACCTTGTCATCTCCAAGGTTAACAACACTGATGAACTGAACCTATTAAGTGGTTCACTGCATCTGAGTGCCCCTCTCTCAATGCACCTCAGAGGGAACAAAAGAAGCAATTTCTCTCCAGCTACAGAAACAAGGCAGCCCACAAAATGTCACATACGTTCTCTTCAGGTGCTCAGTACTGTAACGTCTAAGGTACTGTAAATCCCCCAGAATTAAGCAAAGTCCAAGAGATTGTTCTAGCTCTCCTAGCAAGATTTGAAATTCATACAGACTAGGCTGACCCTTCTACTTGCTGGGATTTGGGCAGCTTGTCAATATCACAAGCAAGAGAAAGGACAAACACAGGAAAATTGCAATGAAAGATCTGCTTATCTAGCTAAATGCACAAGCCCCACCACTGAGAGCAGGAAGGACAGAATGCAGAACAGCTCCTTGGAATAGCTGTGACGCAACAGGTACTTTTCAGATACAGCTTGGCAGCACCACCACTTTCTGAAACAAAGGAGGCTGCAGCCTCACTGACAACTCATGAAAAATGGTGTCTAGAAATGATTTAATATGAAATGCATCATCACAAAAGGAATATACAAAACCTGAAACACAGGGCTCAGGTTCCACAGTGAGAGGCATGCTAGAAATTTCTACAGAAGCATTCATTTACAGTGTGTCAAAAGCTAATCCAGGTCAATTCACTACCTAAAAGTCAAGGTTTTGAGAAATGCCTGTTCTTTTCTTGCTAAGCATGCTCCCTTCCCTGAAGCACAATCAATGCCAATCAAACCCCGCACATGAGCAGAGCTCTAGTGGAGAGATGCAGCCCATACAAATGAAAAATGCCACAAGCCCCCCTCAAAAGGCAGCCCTGACAAAGCCTAGAGCACAGCTCTTCCATTAGAGCTTTTCATGAAACACAGCCAGAGTGTGAATACAGAGTGCTGGCTAGAAAGCCCTCCCAAGTCATAAATCACATGGTACATGTGCAGCATAAGTGGAGTTAATTCATGACGGACAGTATTTCAACAGGACTTGATAGATGGGCAAGGAAAAGGAGCCAGACTTCATGGAGGATAGAACTAGTTACACAAGAGATTCTTTATTAGTGAGAGAACCTTAATGATATGAAGCTAAGTCAGACTGAAAGCTGGGGCTGTCCTGCTCTTCTCTGTCACAAAGCAGTCACCATCACCTCTCTGCAGCTGCTGCCCCTTGCTGCCTACTGGTACCAGGCAAGAGAGGCACAAGAAGTTGGTCTGTGCACTACTACACAGAAACTCCACTGACAGCAGTTCTGCTCTGAATTTACACCAGTGCCATTGGAAGGAGATGCTGGAGAGCACTGCAATCAGACTGCTGCAGCTCAAGTGAGGCAATGGGAAAAAAGGGGCTTTCATGATGCCCTACAAGGCAGAAGGTTAATTGCTTAGACGTACCTGACTGGGACATCATCAAAGCAATTCTTGACTAACCCTCCTACCCACAGAAGAATGAGTGGAAGACAAGCCAGTTGGCCTCTATTTAAGAATTGCTCCCAGCTGTAATCTGAGCTACTAAACTTGATACCTCCAACACCTGTTATTCTCAGACAAGCTCATTTTGCACCACACGTCAGCAGCACAAAATGAAACTTGGATGCTATGCAGGAAGAGAGAGCAGCAAGCACAGCATGTTACACTGGTGTAGAGAATTGAGGCCACACTACTGAATGCACCATCACTCACGGCCTTACACCTGCCAGAGCAAAAACAAACATTGCTATAGCGGCATTTTCTGTGCTAGGAAATGCTGGTGGTGATAGCTCACAAGGGAAAGGCCACATCATTCCCATTCTACACTTGCTACATGAACCATCACCACATCTTAGGACAGCAGGCTCCATACAAAGCTTTTACTACAGAGACTGAGAGAAGTCAAACACCTCCCTGCTCTCACCACAAAGCCACATCACCACAGTCTGCAGTCTGCTGCTGCTGAACAGGAGTAAAATACTCTGTTGTGTGTCCACATGAGCACGTTGCTATTTCCCTACATGGACAGAGAGTCCATAGTGCCCTCTCCTGGCAAAAAGTGCAGGAGAAATGTTAGTGGCAAAATCACTGAAAAAATCATCACTTTCCCTTCTCTCTTCCATGCACACAGGAGGGAGAGCCACATGGAACACTAGATGCCTGCAGGCAGTATCAGCGAGATTTCTGTATAATTACTAGTGACCCCACACTCAGAACTGGAAGCTAGCTGTCTGCTAGAACCAGGATTGATCCCATCAAGCTGTCTGACAGCAGACTGATGACACGGTGATTACGTGGAAAGAACAAGCCAACATGATGAAAGAAAATCATGAAAGATACTTGCACCTTCATTACAGGCAAGATTAGAAAGCTCTCTGCCCCATCAGTGTCTTATTCATTTGTTTCACTTCTTTTTCTGTGTGCACCTTTTCAAGTATTAATTTAACCAATAGGACCTAATCAGTGTATTGGTTTATAATACACCTAAGAAAAAAAAGAAAAACAACATATTATTCACCTCTAACTAATACCTATATATGCAATTTTTTGTCACTTTGTGGGAAATAAAAGTCACCCTGAATGGCCTAATATGGAAAGCTATAATACACTTATTTAAAAATACAGCTGCGCTCTCTGTGTACCATGATCTTCTAGTCTTGTTAAAGAGCCTCTGTCACCAGGGCCTGGAAGACTTAATATACGACGTTTATTATGATTAGAAATCATTTGTACAGCACTGTAAATTCACACAGCACTTTCCTCAGACCATTTATAAGTCTAATGGCATCATAAATCCCTGTTAGCTTCCGCACTTTATTCCCCAGAATCTCTATTTATTCAAATGATTCAACACCCCCCCCACACACAATCTTTCTTGTCTTTGAATACATCAAGCCACAGTCCCACCCTGGACTGCCCAAGTGACAGGCTGGGTGAACTGTTAAAATAACCCTGGATCACACATTTAAAAAGAAAAAGGGTTTGCTCATAGAACCAAACACTCCCAACAACAGTATGACAACAACACAGGAATCTGGCTTTGAAAGCGCGCTGGCAACAACTGCTGCTGTTTGCACGTCAGTTTGCAGGAACAGCCCTAACGCACATGAGCACTTCTGCCAAGGCCTGTGCCATGCACTGAGCTGCTCGAGCACACATGCAACCTGCAGCACCCCCCTGGCCAGCACACGTACTTGATGCTATCGGTGTGGGTTTTATATTCCATGATGGTGTTGGGAGGTAGGTTGAGCACTCTTCGTAACGTGTCGCGTATTCGGGCTGTCGTGGCCTGGTCGCTGGCTGTCTTGTTCCATATGGAGATGATGTCCTCCTGCAGAACGGCACGGGAGGGAGGGGTAAGCACAGGGCATTGCTGTAGCCCTGCCACATGGAAACACGTGCCAGTTCTCAAAAGCACTCACCTGGAATCGGACAGAAACGACGGCCCCACAGATTTCTTCCCC
Source organism: Poecile atricapillus (assembly GCF_030490865.1). Lineage (NCBI taxonomy): Eukaryota > Metazoa > Chordata > Aves > Passeriformes > Paridae > Poecile > Poecile atricapillus. The sequence continues at coordinate 18,319,311 of NC_081256.1, forward strand.
CACCATGAACTGCTCTCCCAACATGGCCAGAATAAGATTCTCCCAGCACCGTGACGCTAAGCCCTTCCGCAGACGGATAATCCATTTACCACCATTTTTGTTGGCATCATCCTAGGAAGAGGGGAAATAAATTGATTTGTTTTCTCCTAGCTGTTTTTCTGCTACCCACAAGACAGCAGAGGCACACGCAGGAGCAGATATTGATTACGTGGGGCAAGGAAGGTATTTTCAAGTGAAAGCATTTTATTTCACTTCTCCTCCATATAAACAGAGACAGAGGAAAACCACTTACTTTGAATACAAACTACTTGAAACAATGGCCCTCAGCCTTCCAGACAAAGTTCTGTGCCCTGACTTGAGTTCCAGTGTTTTGATCCCCACTAACAAAGACTAACGCCAGCCTACCAATCTGCACAAGAGGCAAGGACTTTAAAACTACTCCTAAACCTGAGACTGATTCACCATTTGTCTAATCCCCTGTATATGTAGCTCGGCTTGTACAACAAGATCCTGTTAAATAGGAGAACCCCCTCATTACAGAGCATGGAAGGCCAGGAAAGAGTTTGCAAAACAGTATTTTAAAAGCAAGCCAAATTTTACAAACATTTTCCTTCCACATTTTCAGGAATGTGCTCACAAGTTGCGTTAACACAGAAAGGACCGCCCTGTTCTCTGAGAACTACTGACATTAAAACACGTCATACAGCTGAATGTTTGCTCCAGACTGTGGTGACCCAGGGAAATAAACAAAATGAGGGAAGAAGGTAAACAAAAAATTTTATGCTAAGCACCCAGTCTGTCACTTCAATATTGTGATTCTGTTAAGGTGACAAAGAGCTGGAAACTGCTACAGCCTCCCCTGCTCCCCAGAATGCACAGCTATGTCAAAGAGCAGCTCCTTCTCTGTGCAGAACACTGTGGCATTCTCTGACACAACACTGTAGCTGGGAAATCTTGCAAGGTGAGAGGGGAACAAATTCCATCCAAAGCTGAAGACAGAGAGGTAGGAACAAGTCAAAGAGGTGGCAGTTAGGAAGGATGAGGGAAAACAGGTCTAGGATAGAAAGGGAGAACAAAGGATGGCTCAGAGGGGACTGCATGAAACAGGACATCCTTCTCCAAATCCCCAGCAATCCCCTCTGCCACCTTGAAGATGCCAGGCAAGGCAGCCTAACCCCTCTTAATGAAATAAAGGTAATTTTATTTTAGCCTTAAAGCTTCTCTAGGGCTCAGATAAAACTAAACATTTGTCTGTTCTCTCAGACACAGCAAGTGCTAACGAAGCAATCCTGAGAAAACATGGAAGTGTCAGCATAACAGCAGCATTCATCTGACTCCTACTTTTCAGGTATGTGCTGGACTGAAAGGAGAAGGCGGAAGGCGTCAGCTCCAGACAAACCTCAAAGCATGACAGGAGCCATCCAAATCAACTGAAGTTCTAGGAAATGTGGCAGAATCCTGTGAGAAGCAAACTGGTTTCTGTTAAGTACCCTTGTTTTCCAAGTTGTGAACATCACAGCCTTTAGACTGCCACTAGGGTTTAACTCTTCAAAGTTTCCACAATGACTAATGGGCAGCCAAAGAGAGTGATATTGCTAAAAAATATCTCAAAGGTGGCTTAAGCAGGTTCAAGGCTACAGAGAGAGCAGTGATTGGGAGGCAGATGCTGTATCATGTGCTTTATGGTTGTTGTTAGTTTTCTTTCAGGTTAAACAAGCTTCGGTTCAGTCAAGCATTTGATTTTCCTTCACCAGAATAATAATGATCTGCAGCCCAGTAAATCACCAGGGAATATTATGCTTAGTGCTTCTGACTTCACTAGAAAAGGCACAGATGGATGCAGAAAAGGATCAGAGCTACACACAGGCACACATGTACCTACAAGAATGACAGTAACTAAGGATTGGTTTGGAAGAGAAAGAAGCATAAACAAAGCCCTACAAAGCATGCAGCCATGGAAGGCCAGAAGTGAGATCTCAGGTCCTCTTCTAGAAATACAAGAAGGAAGCAGGGCCAGAAGTAAAAACACCAAAGAATCTCTCCACCTCCATCTTAAAATGTCTACCAGGAAATGCTTTATAAAAATTCTGGTATCATTAACTTGGGGACTCTCTGGTCGACACATTGTCTGAGGAACTTGCTCACCAGGAGCCCAAAGAGGGTTAAACATTTTATATAAATAGTATTTGCAGTAACTGGATGTAAAACACCTTGCTTAAAATAATTGCTAACAAGGGTCACATATAAATTTCTCAGGATGAAGCAGTATAATTAGGTACTTCAGAGAAACACATAAAATCCTCATATTGTGAATGCTATTGGTCATTGCTGGAAGCAGGCCAGGAACTGGAAGAATGATTTGCTGGGGAAAGATTTTTTAAAATTTTCGTTTAACGGATTTGGATAGAAATAGAAGCAAACTAAAGCCCTGGAACAAAAAAAAAAAAAAGAAAAAAAAAAGAAAAAGCAAAAACAAACAAACAAAAACCCCAAAAACAAAACAAAAAAACCCCAAAATCAAAAAACCAAAACCACCAACAACAAAGCAAATAAAAGGCAAAGTTGTTTTTCCATTTCCAACTGTGGGTGCAGGCTTTTAACCATATGCACCTCCTTGACTGAAAAAGGAGAGTTGTTTTTTATAAGCTTTGTTGAATCCCACTTGGAGAGGTCCAGCCCTTCCAGAGGAAATCCGGCACTGCTGTCACTGGAGGCAGCTATAAGGGGCAAGTGCCTATACTGGGAGGCACAGAGCTTAGATGAGGTGCAGCCAGCAATTTCCCCACTTTCCCTCTCTGGCAGCAGGACTGTTAAAATACTGTGGGAAAATATCAAGGCAGAAATGAGAGCTCCAACTCACCTCCCACATGGGTTTGATGCCCTCTTTGAAAAGATGGAAGTCACTGTGGCCTGTCAGGTCCCCAGGACGTACCATGTGACTGTAAAACCGCCAGAACTGTTCCACCTGCAACAACACCAACCACACAATGAGGCTGCTCAATCTGTTCACAGTCAAGATTTCTACAGAAACAGGCTACCATTTTTACACCAGCTCTCCAGAGCAACCTTCCCCTCTTCTGTTTTACTCTTGTTACCAGAGTGTTGATTAGGCAACACAAAAGGCAACAGTAGTGTCAGAGTTTGGGTGCCTGTTTCTGACTACAGGTGACCACCACTTAAAATATTTAAGAGACGCCTCTAAAGTCACTCAGTGTATGTCTGAAGAAATCTGTGCTAAGATAACAGCTGCTCTGGAGAACAGTTCCAAACATATCTTTTAACTCCTGCCCAAACTTTCAATCATTGGATACGTGTCAAATGCATCAGCTACAGCCAAGCCTCTTTACCCTGAATAACCACTGCTCTCTGTGACCATGGAAATTGCAAAAGCCTTCAAATAAGATATTTTTTTGTATTTAATTTTACTGTATGCAGGTTTTTTATACATTCTGGTGCTAGTTTAAGATCGGGAGACACTACTCAGAGTTTTTATTTCAATACCTCTTACTTCCTTTTACAGTCTGCCATTGTACACACTAGCACCACTTCACTTTGACCACTTCCATTAAGGCACCCCTGTGTCTGCTTGAGACAATCTGACTGTAAGGCAAGGGACTTATTTTTTATAGTTCTTAAATATGCTAAAAGGCATTTTTATATTTTGAGAATCTCTGGATAAGAAAGGATTTGAGAGAGGATGGATCTTTAAAGCTAAACAAGGCAGTGGAAGAGATTATACTAATTTCCACATTTTAAGAAGACTCTATTCAGTAAGACAATGGCTATTAAGCAGACCAGCAGTGCAGCTGGAGGGGTCAGACATCATCCCAAACACTTTATCAGAGACCTTAATGACTTGGTCAGCACTTGGAATTCCACTCCAATTTGTGACCTCTGCCACCTAAGCTGGAATTTGCTTTTACAGCCAATAAAATTATAAACCAAGATTGAGGAGGGGTCAGAAGCAATCTGTTTTTGTCAGACATCTGTGGGGAAACCACACTTCCACAGTGAGGGAACATGCCCTCTAGTGGTTCACATTTCACACCTTTTAGAGCTTTCCACTGAAAGAATAAATCTGAACCCAGACTTAGCTAGACAATTTTCTCTGAAGTTTGCTCTTCCACCTCCTTAAACAGAATTTAGACCCAAACATATCAAATATGCTGGTCAGTCTCTCTCCATCCTAAGAGAACTGCAGCACTTCCAGCCAACACTGGCCCCAACAAATCCTCTGTAGCAAAGAGCAGACAACAGAATATTCAACACAATGTTTTTCCTCTAAGGAGATAAAAATCAATGCTAAGTCTACACTGATTTATCAGACTGAAAAGTTATTGCCAGATCACCAGTCAGCAGCCACATTTTTCATCCCCTGGACTGAAAATACTTGCTCACACAGGGTAATAGGAGCAGTAACTACCCACAACAACAGGCTCTTCTTCCCACCCTCATCCTGTGTGGATACAGTGCCACAACCCAGCTGCTCAGACAGGCCTATTTTTAGGCAGCCTCCATAAGGAATAAAGGGCTGTTTTTATAAATTCTCATATTGCAGAGGATATGTACTGGTAGGAAAAATCAACATTTATAAGAGAACCTGAAAAAACTGGGCAAACACCAGATGGAAAAGAAAAAGGAAGAAAACAGTCAATAGACTTCCTGGGCTCTAGAATACCAATAGGGACTCATTTTGCTTATGTATCTTGGGCTCTTGAGGAAGGGTTTACTCTGCCAGCACCATGTAAAAACCCAACACCGCCTTTCCAGGACATGCTCAAGTTTATTCCAGGAACAAGCAACCAGAGAGTAGACTGGGAAAGGAAGAGCAATTTGCCTTTTAATGAACTTGACCGCAACATCAAACTGCACCTTGTCCATCACTTCCATACAGACAACAGGCCACCAGCTGTTGGCAAATACAGTACACCAGATGCTTATTCCAAACACAGTCTTTGTGGTGGGAATGTGGGTGGAGGGAAATGTGTGAGGGACGGTACAGAAATGGAACAGAAAAGCTGTTCCTTTCTTCTCTTGCTCTAGCCATAGATGGAAGATGCCTGCTCTTTTTTTTTTTTTCTATTATTATACCAGCTACCACCATGCACAGAGATCTAGCACAGGGCAGAGGAAAAGTGCTAAAGACACATTTCCTGCTGTAATTCAAGAGCTCATTTGCTTTGGCAAATCACTCTCTGGCACCACGAGCACAGCCTGAGTGTGCACAGAGCCAGCACACAGGGACTGAGCCAGGAGGACCAGGCTGTGCCCCAGTGGCACAGGGACAGCAGGGGGGTACTCACAGAGGCAAAGGTGCCAATCTGTTTGATGTTCTGTTCATAACTCTGGGAGCTGGTGGGCCGCCCGGGGGTCCGTCGGGAGTACCAGAAGGTGTAGTTATACTGCAAGGGGTGCTCAGCTGGCCCCGGGACCACAGCCTGCAGAACAGAAAAGCTTGTTTACCCCTTGTATGCTCCTCTAAAAAGGGGAATGGAAAAATTACATTTACAGCATATAAAAGCAACTATTCAAGCCATCAGAGGCATCATTACTGATTTTTTTTTGTCCTGTGCCTGTCTTAAAGGAAAAAAAAAAAAAAAAAGAACTAAAAAGGGAAACGTGAGAGTTTTAACTTTTTCAAACTAAGCTAAAAAAAAAGACACTCTCCTCCTCTGGGAAGGATAAACCCCACTTATAATGAATCATGATTCAAATGCAATTAAAACTCTGGTGACACCAATTGCCTTAAGCAACCAACACCCCAGTGCTCTGGGAAGATTAATCTAAGAACTTGTTATGTCAGCTTTGGCAGAACCCATCACCAGCAGTGGGCAGCCATCACTTCTCAATTTCCAAAACACTGATTTCTGACCAAAAATACTTCTAATGAGCACAAAAGAGGCTAATGAGAGCTCATTAGCCAAGAGTCAAAACTTAAGAGAAAACTCCAATCAAAGCCCTTATCTTATACTACTTGATATTGTTACCGGAGTTACCAGGGCTTAAATATCTCCTTGACTATGGCAAGTTTACAAGGGTTGCATTACTTCAGATAGAGCAGTTTTCCTAAGCACAAGATGAAAAAAAAAAAACCAAATCAGGAGAGATATATACATTATGCCTTCTTGACAAGGCTACATTACACACAGGGACATATCTTAAAAGTTATCTCAACAATGTCACAAACACTGCCTGCTAAACCACCTTCAAGCCACTACTGCTCTGTCAGACAGGAGTCCTTTCCCCATGTCCTCTTCCAAATTTGTTTTTTGATGAAAATAAAGCTTTATTTCTCATTTCCGTTCAAAAATCAGACAGGGTACCAGCTATGTTAGTGAAGGGAGCATTCACCCATCAGATGAGAGACCTCTGAAAGTGACATCAAATTACTGAAATCAAACACAGTCCCTCTGTCTTCACTGCAGCAGTAACAATGCACTGACACCACAGCCCTCCAAGACACATCTTCCTTATTCTTGAACTGAGGATTGACTCCCTAGCACCACCACACCATGCCCTGGCAGTGAGTGCAGATGCCAGCACCATACCTTCCTCTTGGTAGTACTCTGTGGTTTCTCACGATCATTCTTTTCCTTCTCACTGTCTTTCTGTGTGTTATTTTCCTCATTCTGGTCATGGTCTCCACTATCATCATCTTTCAATCTGGCAAAGAAAAATAACAGAAAGCCATCACACAGCTGAGAAGGTTCACACCAAGCCCAGGCAGTTCTCTGCTCCAAAGCTCCTTCGTGGTACAAGGGCCACCAGAGTTTGAAAGTCTACACTTAACAACACACGCAGTAAAAACTACTTCTGCTTTCATCCCCATCACAGGCTTCTTGGGCATGCACTTTTAAGCCCCAGTGAACCACGATGCAGCTTTTTGGAACAAACCCAAGTAGCTTGTGCTAGATATTGATGTGCCACAGGAAACCCCAGTTACAAGGGTTCCCTGCTGTTCAGGGGGCCCACATGAGGACCTGGCACTGTACCTCTGCTGACTCTTGCCCACCCCGCGCCCCCCAGCATAGCAGAGGCAGCGCCTCGGGCGAGCAGACACCGCGCCAGCAACCCAGCACGCCACAGGTCGCTCCAGCACCCCATAGGTCTCTCCAGCACCCCACAGGTCTCTCCAGCACCCCACAGGTCTCTCCGCTCGCCCCAATCCCTGCGAAGGGCCGGAAAAGGCGAGAGACAAGCGGGGCCACGGGCCGGCCCGTGACTCCCCGGTACGGGACTGCTGCCGGCCCACCGCCCACACCTCTCGGTCCCGCGTCCCCTCGGGGCCAGGCCGGGCCCCGGCTACAGGGACAGGGCTGTGCGTAGCCCCGTGACTCATCGTGTCTCGCCCGCCCGGCGCCGGGGCAGCGGCGGGAGGCGCCGGCGGGGCTCGGAGCCGTGCAGGCTCCGCACCGGGGCTCGGTCGGGAAGGGACTCGGGGGTGACACTCACGCGTCGAATTTGTTGTTCATCGTCGCTCGCTGCCGCCGCCACCCCCGTTCGCCTCAGCGACTTCCGCCCTGCTGGGTCCGCCCGCGAAACCCTTCCGCCTCTTCCGGCGGCCCCGCCATCAGCTCCGCGTTCCCCCCCGGAGCCGCGACACTGCGCACGGCGGGCGGGGAAGGGAACGAGCTGTCGGAAGCGCCCCTCAGGGCAGGGCCGCCATCTTGGGTGTGGCGTCTCTGGCGCTGGGGACCGAGTCAGAGCGTTATGAATTACTCATTTAATTAATTTTGCACCGGTAGGTACAGTTTGAGGACTCAGACAGTCACTTTTCAAAGAGTTTTCCCACCTTGCCTCCTGTGGCGACAGCTCGACGCCCTCCCCATCGTTTTTCCTTCATGTACAGCGAGGGATGGCACAGAAAACGGGAAATGATGTCTCAGTAAAGAGCCTGCACACTCCTGAAGTGATAGTGAATGAGGATAAGGGCCATAGGCCCTCCCTCAGTATCTCCTTGCACTTCATGAATCTGTTCCCATCTTACTCCATGAGCACAGTCTTTTCACAGTGCTTTGCAAATACCTGACCAGTAATTTCTGCGGTCAGAGTTAGTAAATAGAGTTCTGAGGGTCGTAGTTTCTGTTTCTCTATCAATTTGTGAGGTGGAAAGAGTCAGTAAATTGATTGCTTATGTAATCCAGGTACTCATGCTAAGCAAGCAAAGCAAAAAACCTATATTAAATCACACAATATTATAACTCAGTGTAACTCAGTCTACTTAAAACTTATTTATGCTAAACAACTACTATCTCTCATCAGTCTGTCAATCAGGAACATGAAGAAATGGTATTCAGTATCTATAAGGCACTACATGTCTTCTGTCCTATAGTGTCTGAGTGTATTCATCCTTGTAAAACACAGTAATGTAATGCTGGTATTCCTGCCTTACTACTTGAAACCAAAGGCAATGGGTGTCTCAGCAATATTCCTGAAATCCCAGAAGCATGGCAGAACAGGGAGAAGGGCCCCCCAAATCCTAGGTTAAATATCCTTACCACTGGCCATCTCATCCTGTTGTCTTATGGGCTCAAAACTGTGTTCATAACCTTAGAAGACACGGAAAGTTATTTAGAAATAAATAGTAGCAGAAATAGTTCAAAAGCTGATAAAGAATTTCTTGATTGGTAGCAAAAGGGATCCCTATATGGGATCTGTGTGCTCTGAAGACCAGCAGTTTACAAAATATTTCAGAAAGAATGTGTTACACAAATCACTATGGAGACCTGCTTATATAAAGATCCTTTTCACAGAATCAAAAACAAATGACTTAAATTGTCAAGAAATCAATCACTCTCTTGAAATTGCCCAATGCAAGTGCCAAGTAATTATTATGGGGTGAGAAACAGGGTCATACTCTGTTATCGCCTACATAATAGCTTATTTAGAAATTATTAGGCACTCTTAAAGATTGATTTTAAAGCACCAGAGGATGCAGTAATTACAGTTATCAAACTTCAAGAAAGAGCATCACTAAACCCCACTGAAGTGAAGGCTTCGTACTGATCCAAACCCCTGACTTGGATCTTGATGTTCTCAAAGACATCTTCCCCCAAAGCCACACATAGGTCTTATCTATTGGGAAGACCACCTACATCAGGTGGGGTACAGATTTAAAATATTCTGCTGACACAATAAATTGCATATACAGACAGTGTTTTTCTGAAATTTCTGTGGGTTTTATATTTAGCTTGTACCAGTTGAAAAGAATCCAAAGATTGCTATACTGGTACCTCTATACACTGACATAACTCTTGAAATCCTGTAAAGAAAAATGGTAAAAGTAACATCTCTGCAACAAGCAAGGAAAACTGAGTACAAGTTTGTTCATATTATAGCACACAGATAACATCCAGCATCCTATTCCCAGTGGAGAGTTCCTTGTGAGCTCTTCACACTCACCTTTGGGTAATTTTACAGCCTGGGACAAAATGTAAACACAAGATATGATGGCTGACTTTGATTTGTCTCAGGGTTGTACCCAAAGCTTAGTGGCATTAAGAGACCTCAGTGACAGGGAAGCCTTGCAGTGTGGTGTCCTGGGTCCCCATAAACCCTCACTCGTGCTGTTATAACACACAGTCTCTTGTAAAACTGCTTTGGCATATGGCAGGGTTGTTCAGTCCTTCTATTCAATTCCACAGGATGGACAAATGACAGCATCTGACACTTCTTGGAGTCATTCTGAATTAAAAAAAAAAAAAAAAAAAAAAAAGGACTAATAATGAGCATGCAAGAATTGCTGATGTGCAGACTCGATACAGAAACTCAAAATTCCCAAGCCACCTTACAGTGGAGGATCAGCACAGCTGAGTCAACATGAACCATGAGCAAGGACAGAACACATCTAAGTGCAGCTACACACATTTCCAACCTTGCACTTCCAGATACACCATTGTGGAATGCTCAGCATAAAGTGAAGGTGGTGTCTGAGCCCACTCTGAAGAGATCTGTGGTCATTGCACTCTGAATGTAGAGCGTGTGTTATCCTCTGCCTGCAGATAGGAGACAGGCAGTGAGATGTAAGACTGTGTTAATGGCGTAGCAAATTCCCAGCAACAGATCTGATTTTCATCGCAGGTTCCATACTGAGTCGGTGGAGCTGGTCAGACTGCAGCCTTGTTGTTCTGGTAAAAAATATGATCTTGCTGAAGAGGAAGAAAGCACCCAGTAAGTTGTCTTTCAGTCTAGAGTGGAACATCACTCGATTCATGTTTTAGGTGGAATTCAAATAAAGAAATAGCTCAACAGTCTCTCCGGAAGAAAAGAGGAGAGGAAGGAGGAGGGCTGCTGGAAATACTTTAACTAGAAGCATTTGAAATATGTAGCAGCTGCCTAAGATACAATTACTAGTTACCTTTAACATCTCACTGAGGCATGCAGCAATGAAGTCCTGCAGCTGTGCAGGCACCCAGCTCTTCTGGTGGTGCCTGATCTCAGCCTTAGTAAGAGTTCACAGATCCTGCAGGGGTGTCACTGCCAGCAGCCTTCTGATCAACAAAGTGCCTGAGGGCCTCAGTAATGATGGGAAAATGTCCTGGAGCTGCACCTGGAAATACAAGCAGGGGAATGCCATGAACATCTTGGCTTCACAGAGCACTTACAGGCTGAATGTTCACAGCTGAACTGTGCCTAACCATTGACCATGCAATGATCTACATTCATTACTTGTCTGACTATAGGAAATGTATGACCACTTAATTATTAAAAAAATTGTCTTGTAGGGAAATGTGTTAAGGATGACCATTACCATACACTTCTGGATTGCCTGCTTTCCATTGGTAGCTTTCAGATCTGGCAGATTTAAATGCCCTTAAATACAATTTTTCTTAAGTTTTCTAAGTGAAGTCTTTCCCAAATGACCTTTTCCTTCCTAAATTTTAAGTCAACACTTGTCTGTAGTTCTCAAAGCCACATTCATGTTAGTTTGTCCTGTTTATTCTGGATGGTTCTTGCAGCCCAGTCTAACACAGGAAATCAGGGTTATTATAAAACTCTCCAAGGCATAAGCGGAGAGGAAAAACCTGATTTTGGCCCCATGACAAATTTGATGCTGCATATTATATATGTAAAGTCAGGCCAGTCTCTCTGAAGAGAGCTGTTACAGGAGATTCAAAGCTCTGTAGGCACAGCAAGCCAGGAATGGTTGCAGAGGGATCATTATTGAGAAAAAAGGGCACAGCAGTGCTGGCTACAGCAGAGTTCAGTGTTTATTTGAGAGCTCTTCTTCCTCTCTGTGCCTTGGCAAAGAACAACCATTCCATGCCACAGCTCACTGAGGAATGCTGCCAGGTGTTGATACAATCACAGGGAAGCCCTTGCTTACCTGAGGCCAGGAGGTGCCATGGAATTCTGCCATGGTCTGGTATCCTCTGAGCAGTCTCTGGCACATGACAGCCTCTGTAGTGAAGCAATGTCCAAAAAGCCATCCATTTGATGGCAGAAGGGAGTGGAACAGAGAGATCCATGCTTACAAACAAAGCAAGCTGCATATTAACTTCTTTTATAGGCTCTGATCCATTGTTACACTGAGCACTTGATTTGCATGGGATTACACAAATAGCTGAGACTGCAGGAATCAAGGAACAAACCAGGGATTGTTCTTCCAGCACCTTTATAGTAAGTGGGGGCAAGACTTCATCCTACAGGAAAGTGGAGGATCAGCACAATTTGGGAACCTCTCATCTGTCTCTCCCATAAAGGGTTAGCAGGACAGCAGTGAGTCAGGCATGATGTTCTAGGCTCCAGTGTGAAAGCATCAGCTGTGTGAACCTCTCATTGAACCTACTGTGAAAATTGCAGCTTTCAGCAGAAATAGCAGGGCTGGAAATAAGGAGAATGAGCACATACAGAACTATATGTCCCTCTTCCTCTGACAGTGAGGCAGCAAGCTTCACCCTGGACCCAGGCTTCCAGAATTTTCTTCCCTAGTCCTAGCTTTCTCAATCACCAGCCTGAATCATCTCTGCTGCTTCTAGATGGGCCCACTGGCATAAATGACACCCGCAACAAAATGGAGAAGGTCTGGGGAGAAGCTTGGCACTGGTGCAACCTTTGGCATTGGCTGGGGAAGGGATGGGAGAAATTTCATCCTGCTGTCAGGGAAAAAAAGAGACCGTAATCATGTTTCACTATTAGAATCTTAAAAGGCTTTCACAGTTACTAATGCATTGGATTATTATTTATGGTGATCATTATTCATGTGTTCGCAGCATGTGTAGCCATCAGTGCAGCAACTGTGACATGATGCCCAGAAACATTTTAGGATACCTCTATTCACATTGCCCACCAGAGGTGATTTATCGATACTGCAAAATCATAAATTCTTCTTTTATTATCTTTCCATGTTTATTTGTTTTCCAATCCTACAGCCTTTTCAGTGTATCAGTGCTAACACAAGGACCAGCCTCAACCATTAAAGTAGGAATTATAGCTGTAATTAGCAGGTGCAGCCATTAGATGGTAATGTTCACTCACTGCTGTGCTGGAGGATCTGGTGAGGCCAGTGGGGCAAACTTTTCAATCAGTCATTGATCTGGAGTTTCTCTTTGGAGATGTGTTGCATACCCTGAACAGTCTGGGAAGTATTTAACTCTTACAGATCCTTCTGATTGCCAGTGGAGTTTGGGTTTTCAGTAATTATGCAAATCAAATCTCTGGCAACTATAAATTAGAGGCAAATTTTAAACTCTTTAACCTGGGTAGTTGAGAAAGACTTAATTGCACAGAGGGAGGGAAGACAAGATAGCGTTACCTTGTACAAAGATTTGTGATTTCAGATACGAACAACATCAGCTAGCCTGTGACTGTGTGGGATAGGAGCTAAGGATTTCTGAACATATGTTACAGGAATTTTAAAGTATAAAACAGGAATGAATAAAGATGGTTCCTGTACCATATGCAACTATATACGTATATATGTAACTTTATATATAAAATGTGATCCTTTTCTGAGCAGTTGCAGCACTTTGATAATATATGCTGGACACTTCAAAGATGAAAAGGCACCTCTTTGCTCTAGGGATATTCAGGGAATTGGTGAAAACATGGCATTTGTTAAGCTGTTAAGAGTTTGAGCACAGTTTCAACATGTGTTGAGTTCTCCAGCTTGCTCTTAGGAATCCACTGGTAATGTGTTGCTGAACTCAGAACATCTATAAACAGGATCTGCATCTCTCTAGATGCATATGCAGACCTCCTCCTTTGAAATTTTTGGAAACAAAGATGTAACCAGGGATTCTGGAATATGCTGACCATACTGAAAATGCATGCAAATACAAATGGGAACCTGTTTGATGTCAACTTGCTAGGAGCAATGGCTGTTTTCCATAAGGGACAGTAATTTGAAGGATGGTTTCCACAGCAGTTGAGTCCGGTCTTTTACCTTAATAGCCCAAGAAAGGTGGAAAGGGAAGAAGAAACAAGTGCCTGAATCCCGGAACTGAATTCCAGTTGGTATCCAAAGGAACATCAGAGCTGGTTCTTCCTTTTGTACACACAGGAAACCAGGAAGCCTTAATAATGCAGTTTGTCCTAGGCTTAGGGCCTCGACTCTTTATCAATATAGGTATGTATTGAGAGGTACATATAGAGATGGGGGCACAGCCTGAATCCTGAGCAGGAATCCTTCCTAACTCATCATGGCAGATGCACCATGCATCTTAATATGGTGTACACCATATTAAGGATAATCAGTAATATTACTAATGTGACTCTACACTGTCAAACAACACCAACAAAAAGCCAGAAAAGCAGTGGTTTGATACCCTACCCTACCAAAGAGTACAGTGTCACCTGGCTGCAGGTCTGTGTGGCTGCTCACTTATGCAGTTAAATGTATCAAGACTTTAATCCATCCACTTGGTTGTTTTGAAGTGCAGGGTGGCTCTGGTAATTACTGACACTTGCAACACACTCCCAAAACCTGCAGAACTCTGGGGAAGAAGAAATTTTGTCTCAACACAATCTTCAATATTTGAACACCACAGGTAATACCACTTTTCTTCATCCTTTTCCCTTCATTCCTCTTCTCAACAGCAAGGACTGGCTTGGAGCAGTAACACCTCTAGTGAACTGCAGTCTCACCTGCTTTTCTGGTTCTGCACTGGCCAGGTCAGGCCACTGCCAAGGAGCATTCCATGGCCTTGTGCCAAGACACAACCAGCAGTATTGCCAAAGTAAGGTCAACAGAATTAACTCCTTAAGCAAACAAACTTTGCTTTCTGCTTCTCATTGAGGAGTTTTGCTGATTCTTCCTGTTTCCTTTCCTTCCTCTTTGTAACTTCTCCCATAATAATAGGATTCCTCAGACATTATTTTTGGCCAGGTGACTGTTCAGTGCCTTACACCACCTCCAACTGTTGCTACAGGCCTGTTTCATTCAATACTAGTCCTTTCGAAAGTCCATCAAGTATACACAAGACTTGAGCTCTGCCTGGAAAGTTCATAGCTCAGAGTGAAGCCAGGAAGGAGCAAAAAGCTGCTTTTATATTCTAGCCAAGGATGCATTAGGAGTCTACACATTAAATATTCATGAAACTATAAAAAGCACCAATACCTTCAAGAGTGTTTCATGGTGAGCTGGAACATCAGTGTCCACAGCTGGTTAAGAAGAGAGGTGTCAGTCTTGGAGGAAGTTTCCTTTAGGCCCTCTGGATGTTCAGGAATATCAGAGAAATCCAGATACACAGGAAAACAAAAACACACACAAAAAAATAGACTTTTTGAAAACACTGCTGTTCTCATGTCCCTCCTCACTCAGTTGTGACCTGCTAGCCCCAGAGCCTGCAGCCCCTAGATCCACACTCCCACAGGCATTAGCCATGTTGGAGCACTTGGAAGCCCAGGAAATGAACCACGTCTAGTCCCAGGCACAGGCATGTGGGCAGCAATGGAATGTGTCCCTTCCTCTGTGCGCAAAGTGAGCAGGAGAATGGATAAAGTGAACTGAGGTGGGTCCCTTTTCAGCTCTCACAGTGAGAACAAGGCTGGTTCCCTGCTCTGGACATTGGCTTGGACTTTAAAGACCTGATTCAGTTCCCTGCTGTGCTGCAGGTCCTATCCCCTCATTTTCCCTTTCACCAGGGTTGGATCCAGCAACACAAAGCTGTAAAGTGCCTGGACTGATTTGGCTAATCTGGTGGAAAGCCCTTCAGTTTTAGCTACAGTGTTGGTTTCCTGCTGGGTCAGCAGTCTGAACACACTCACCTGGTGGCTGCTGCCTCACTGAGCAGGGTGAGAACATGGCCAAGGACAAAAGTGGGCAGGACCACCCCTTTTGGCAGGCTCACTGATCATTTTAGCTGCAGCACAGAGCCCTCAGCTGCTGCTGTCACAAATACATTCCCAGTTAACCACACCAGTGACAGTAAACAGAGAACTACCCTGTACAGAAATTATGTTTCACTCTCTGGTGATTGTTTCCTTCTAATGCACTAAAACATCCTCAGCTAATGCCCTAATAAGATTTTGCAGGTATAAAGTGTAGGGATGGCTCAGGAATGGAGAGATATTATTATGGGAGAACTTTATGGAAGACAGAAAACAAATCTAATGAATTTGTTATTCCTCAGAAACATTGTGAAAGACAATGATGCATTGCAAAATACTTCTCAAGAGCCAAGGAGTTGCCAGTACCGTTTTCTCCCTCAGATAAAAAGTTTCTTTTACTCAGTTTCTGAGAGAGAAACTTCAGCATCAGGAATCTGAAGGACATTCAGGGGGTCTGCCGCTGCTTGGAAGAGGCTGTACTGGTGAAGGACAGTGGTGGCCTGTAAGGAAGGTATTCCTCTGATCCCATGTTGCAGCTATATGTTAAGGATGGGAGTTTCCCTTCTCTCAGTGAATGTACAATTTGTCAATGCTGTTGTTTCATTAGGACCACCCTGGGAGAGGCCTGGGGAACTGGCTGTGCTCACAGCACAGCTGCAGAGACATTGTACTCTCCAGTTATCTTACACAGGCTTGTTGCATGCCCAGTTCCCTCTGCTTTCCTCCTGACAGTCATGGAAGGGAAAAAAAAAGTGGGTACTTCTTGCCAAGGTGCAAGCCAACAAGATGAAGCTAAGGGGCTCTGAATAAATCAGGTGTGTTTGTCAGCTCACAGAGAGAATGAATTTCCAACTGGATGCAGTTTTACAAGTGTTTACCTTTGTGCTGACCTTGGTGTGTTCTCTGAGAAAGCACAATCCAAGCAGTTTTGCCTGTGACCTCATTAGTCTCCCATCTTTTCTGGGATAAGTCAAAATATGGAGCAGTGCCCAGTGCAAAGTGGTTGCTGTGGTTTCTGTTCCTGCCAAAAAGAGGACGTGGAGGCTCCAGACCAGGTTGTCTTCATCATACTGCAGAGCTGGCATTGCTTTTAATCTTCAGACAAGAGAGGGGTGAGTTTAGAGTACAGCCAACATTGCAACATATACAGTCGTCAACTCCAGATAACTTCAGCAAACAATAGTTTTCAGAATCTCTGGTTTTCCAAACCAGGTGAATGTGAAGAGCAGTAGAAAGTAGTAGTGTCTTATGAGTTTCTGTCTCTTCATGTCTGAAAAAGCACCATATTTCATGTCTGAAAAAGCAAATAGGCAGTATTAAAAAGATTTGAATGATAGCAGAAGATCAAGCTGGAAGTTTTTCAGTGGCAGATGTTTCTTTTAGAGATCTGCCAATCTGCTGAATTGTTTCATGGGATTTTCTTATATCAATGAAAGCTTTAGGACAAGTTCATAGACTCCTATTTCCCCACCACTGTCCTCCCACACCATCGTGCAGGACAGAGCCCTTGGTGATGCCAGAAAATGCAGCAGTTGTGTGTTCCTTCTTTACCAAAGAATGGGCAAAACATACAGGTTCCTGACAACTGAAAACCTTTCTGTGAAGATCTCAACATATTGAAGTATCTGAGGTATATTTTGGCTTTAATATCTACTACTTAACTTTTCCAAGAGATATGTTTTGATACAATGATGATGGTTCCGTTTCAGGACACTGATTAGCGGCATTTAGCTAATGGCTAAATGCCAATGGCTAAAGCACCATTCCCTCTGAGACTTATAAGTGTCCCCTAAATCCACACTTTTGTTTTCATGGGCTCTGGAAGTGACATTTGTTTTCACAAGAGTAAGCTGCAGATACAGCATTACTCCACATATAACACCCCTTATTTATATTACATCTTTAGATTATTTAATAATTTATCTGTTAGCTACTTTAAATACCCAAGCTGTGTAACTTCCAGCAGATGTTGTGTTGGCTGTGGTGCTATCTGAAGTCAGCACAGCCTCTTTTCAGTGGTGGGGAGAAGAGCTGGCTTGGGGGGATCTGGTCTCCTTTTCTCAGCACAGATGTGACACTGTTGCTGAGAAAATTAAAACAGGAGCTGCTGAATGCTCCCTTGACTCCTCACTGCTCCCTGTCTGTCCTCTGTGCTTATCAGGAGAAAAGCTGAATTCCTTTTACTCCACCAGCAGGAAAGAGGTTTTTCTCCTTCCCACCATTTTACTTCATTCCTTGTAATTTTTCTTTTCTGGAATCTTCAGCAGGGCAGGGGCTGCTGAGATGAAATTTGTTTAATATATGACACTTTCCCACCAGCTATTTCTCACCTAGCACACTGTAGTCTCTCAGCTCCTACTGAGACTTCGCTCCTTCCCCCAGGGGGAAATTGTAAAAGCTATTTTGAATGGAAATTTCATCTAAATTATTCCCCTCAGTACATGGAGGAAGGAGAAGAAATTTTAAAATCTTTTGGTTCAGTCTAAAAGATAGGGTTCATAGCTGCTGTGTTTTTAAAATCTGATTGCTTTATTTCCTGTGGATGTCTCTGAAACAAGGAGAAATCTATAGTGAAACCCACAATTTTTTATTAATTTCTGTATGTTCCCATGTGCATATAAAGCCATTGATTTGCTCCAGCTAATATAAGCTCTGTGAAATCACCTTAACAGATCATTCATACAGATTTATAGAGGCTCTTCAGAGCATAGTGGAGAATGACCCAGATAATTTAGGACTATTTTGTCTGAGTTTTATTGTGCCTACTTTTGTCTATGCTTTATTCTATGAATTATTTTCTACATTGTGTCTTCGTTTTTATGTTCAGTCAGACCTATAAACCCCCTTTTTTCATCTAAGAGTTCTGCAAGGAGTTTAGAATAATTTTAAAATGTCACATTGCAAAGCATGTTCTACTCTTCAACTCTTCTTAATCACCAGTGAGGATGGTAAATCAAGTCAAGCCTAATGCTAGATCCCTTTGTACCATCCCTGCAAATATGCCTTACCTTGTTCAGCAAGTTTCCAGACATAGCTGTGAGTTTTACTGAGATTAATTGATATTAATTTTCCACACATGTACAGAATGTTACAAAATAGCCAACACAAAGCTGGCCATAGCACTGAACACAGTAAAGGAGGATCTAGATGCCAGGAGGTGCCCTGAAAGCTCTCCAGAGGGAGCACCTCCCACGTGCTGCTGCCATTCCCAGGACATCACACGGGACACGTGAGAACCAGGGGAAAACCTGAAACACCTACCTCCCTCCACCTTCTCTCTCCTCCCAGGTCCAACCAGCCCTGGCTGTTTTTTGCCGCTGCTTCGGGGGTCATTGATACGCTTGACTCCCAGCCTGTGCCTGCAGCCCTGCTGCCCCTGCCACTGCCCCAGGGCTTTTGGCTGCACTTTGCCACCCCATGTCTGCTCATCTCTGCTGCTATAGCCTGTTTCCCCATCCGGGGTGGCCCAGAGGCTGGCGTCTCACTGTCAGGTTTGCAAGATCAGCCTTCTCCTCTCTCTCCTGCCACCATCACCACATGCAGAGGTAGCCGCGCTCGCGCCACAGCGCTCCCTGTGGGCACGGGGGAATATTCCCTGCCTGGCCAGGAGCCAGCAGCGCCCCTGCCGGCTCGGAGAAGAACTGCACCGAGGGGAGGATACCTGCTGCCATGAGAGGCTGGGACTGGGTTTGTGGTTCTGTTCAGTGTTGCTGCCGTTGTTGTTTGTTTGTCTTGGTATATAGATATTCTAGTCAAGAGCTGTTATTCCTTTCCCCATATCTTTGCCTGAAAGTCCCATAATTTCAAAGTCATAATAATGTGGAGAGAAGGAGTAATTTTTTCCATTCCAGGAAGGTTCCTGCCTTCCTTGGTAGACATCTGTCTTTTAAATCAAGACACAGGTTTATTGGATAGGAGCAGATGTGTGCGGATAGGGTGGAGGAGAAGCACAGATAAAGCTGGAAAGGAGGCTGAGCAGGAGTGTGTAGGCCCTGGAACATTCTTTAGTATGTTGCATGGAGAAACAGGCTGGATTATTTATTACAGCTGCTGCTTTGTGAAAGCTCTCACTGCCCTCATTTCCCTTCTAGCCGTGCAAGCCTGCCAGTGCTGGGTTGTGCTGGCACAGACCACTGCCAGAGCTACAAGGCATGCCAGGATCTGGTCAGTACCACCTTCTCTGTAGTAACATTCTCCTCCATTTTAAATTCAGAAAGTTCAGATGTACCACAGTGATTTAATTATAAATACTTTCTCTTACAACATAAGAGCACTTTTGGTCCTCAATACAAATTTGATGCTAAGTTTACAGTAGTGTTTACAGGCAGCTCTACTCAATTCCAACATTTGAATCCTTTCCAAAAGTGATTCGCATACAAGAACTCTCTAGCACTTCACTTTAACAAAGTTACAGATGAACTTGGCTGTCACCTCCAGCTGTGTGTTCAAACCCTCTACTCTTGAGTTGAATCAGTGCCAAGGAGCAGCTACCTTAAATAACAGATATTTTAGAATTCCTGCATCACATCATCATTTATTTCTTTTCTTACACTAAATCACCTCTAGTGTGCCCTCCATAGTTTACTGTGCTCATCTTTCCATAATCTGGACCCTTAAAGAACAAATAAATGAGATTTTCCAAGTTCCCTTCTGAAAACACACTGATATTTCAGGTCAGCATGGATTCCTCTATTAATACTTGTGCAGAAAAAAAGCAGAGAGAAGCTCACATCAGGGTGAATCCTGAAATAGAGTTTATATGGATAAAAGGTAGGGGTGGGAGAAGGAACTGAAAGAGGGGAAGAGAAAGTTGAATGGAGACCAGGAAGTGTGGTGTGGGTTGTAATGAAAAAAGTAAAGGACACAGAGGAAATGGAGACTATCTGAAGTGTTCAGGTAGCCCCTAGAGGCTGCCTTCCAAAGCCTCTACATTCCTCTGTCATGGAGTTAGCAGTGAAATTCACAGGCAAAGTGACTCTCTCATCTCACATTCAATGCCTTATCCAAGAAGAATTGATAATGGGTGGGAATCCACATCATTAAAAATAAAACAAACAATAAAAACCTAACTGACAATTTGACAACATAATATAGCTATAATCAGCCTGCAAAGTCACACTTTCACATTGATTGTAAATACTAAATTTAAGTTTCTTTCTTCAACTTCAGAATAAATTTTTACCTAGTATATGGGAGACATCATCAAATTCAGATATGAAGACACCTGCATTCTAATGTGTTTCCTGGGATTTAGGTGACGATGTTATTTTTGTTTGGGTTTTTTTGCAACCTGTTGACAAAATAAGTGGCTAAGTTCAGGAAAATAAAACCAAAACAAAGCTTTAATAGTGTGCTTTCCGCAGTCAAATCACTTGAGGTCATCAGGCCACTCACAGAAATAACACCTTCTCAGCTCTTGCTGAGATAGTCTGTTGAATTTTCCTGAGGTTTGCTCAGGACTGAGAATGAGGATGATTTTGCTTGACTAGGACAAGGAGACACAGCATGGCTTCGGCTGGAAGCCACAGCATCTGGCTTCAAGTGTTCTCAAAGAAATGAATACGGCCAAGATCCCTGTGAGAATATCTGTGACTTTTGCAAAGACCAGACCAAAAAATACTGTTAGTCTGGATCTTGCCTTGAATCCGCTTTCTGAATAATGCTGGGATAGACTAGTATCAATAGCCAGAAGGAGGTTTATACACTTGAGAGGAAATTCATGGAGGTAAAGGTGGCTGTCTCATGCTGGCCTGTGGCTGCTGCAGCCTAGCGTGGAATGGCACAAACCCTGTAGGGGTGAGGCTGCAGTGTGCCCCCAAAAATGGGCTCAGTGTTGATCTCTGTCACTCCCTCAGGGAGCCGGAAGGTGAACGCCCGCAGCAGGCTGGCAAAGAAAATGAAGAGCTCGGTCCTTGCTAAGTGCTCCCCCAAACACACCCGGTGCCCTGCAGAGCAGAGAGGAAAGGATAGTGAGTATCTAGGAATTTTTCAGTTTCATAATCACCTAGTTAATTTCTGTTGAAAGCAGACATGGGTTTTGTTTTGTTTTGTTCAAGGAGAGCACCATGAAAGCCACAGAACTGAAACTATGTGAATTCCCTCTCAAAAAGGTTCCATCGAATGTCTTAGGTTAGGAGACACAAAATTAAAATCTCAATGAGAATCCATGAGATGCCAACATAATTTCTTTCTTGACCTTTTGATTTTACAGAAGATTTTGAACTTCAGGACCACACACAAAAAATCTGCCAGCTGTTTGCACATGCTTTAGTGAGTTAACATCAACAGAGCAAAATTACTTAGTAGTGGTATTTGCAGTTGAACAGAAGCTTGGTCACTTTATAAGCAAAGCATGATGCCTACTGTTCATTTCCCAGGATTCCAATTCCAATGCAATAGTGTGAGCAGAAGGTGAATATTGCATTTAAGTTTCCAGAAAGCAGACAGATACAAGGAAAGAACAAACCATTTGAACTAAGGAACGACTTCTGTATGGTCATTTAAGTGACTATCAACAAACTAAAACAAAACCACTAGCAGGTACTTTACTGCTAGGTATGATTACTAACTGTGCATTGTTACCTTGTTTCCTTCTTTTGCAACTGGATTTTCAGTACTGTAAGCGAGAATGTAAACCTGTATTTATCAGGATGCCTTCTGCTTTTCTTTCAGCTTGTTTCTTTAAAAGGAATTGCAACTAAGTCCAGTACACATCAGACAAATTACTTCTCAGAAAAATAGCTATGTGTAAAAAATACTACAGACAAAACCTGTGTATGACTGCAGCATGCAGCCAGCCCAAGAGGTTTGGGAGTTTGAGGATTCCCACCACAGTGTCCTATGAACAGTTTGGGGTCTGACAGCACAGAAGCCTCTCCTTCGGCAGAAACAAGCCAGGAATGTTCTTTAAAAGCAGCAAACAGCAGAGATAGAAGATGTTATCTGAAGAAATACCATAATCCCATGCTTCTGTATTCATCATCTCATCTGTCGGGTCAGTTCAGACTGTCAGTGCATTTACCTGCTGAGAATGGTAAGAAAGCTTCTCGAGGTATAAAGTTTCCTTCTTTATCCAGAAAATGGCCAGGGTTGAACTGTCGAGGTGTCTCCCACTGCTCAGGGTCGTACAGAACAGATGCTATATTGGGTATAACAATGGTGCCCTGAAAAGAAGAAACTGTTGTTTCAGTTCCAAATACAAGTGTCTGTCACCTATCAGTTCATGCCTGATGGATAAAACTGTTGCTTGTTGGCATTTGAGCGAGTGCCAAGCTGGGCAGGGATGTCTTAATCAGTGCTTTGGCAAACCAGTTTCTCCTCTCAGTCCATCCCTTGCCATGCAGAGCTGGTCTCTGCAGTTGTCACGATGGGCAGGAACTTGAAGCTTCCCTGGCATAGGTCTTATCAGCTATAGGAGCACCTACATGCTAAGTAAAAGACTTCTTTCATTTCTGGAGCCACAAATAGTAACTCTTCCTCAGGCACCACATTCCTGAGTTTAACAGAAAGTAGTTTACAGATGGAAAACTGTTTACAAAACTGAAATGACTCTCTTCCAAAGAAAGAAGATGAAAATGTGTCTGTACCTTTTTGACAGGGAATCCCAGTAGTGTTGTGTTCCTCACACACAGTCTGGGGACACCAACAAAGACAATGTTGCTGTAGCGCTGAATCTCATGAACTACAGCGTTTGTGTAGGGCAGTTTTCTCCGATCCTCATAAGAGATTAACTGGGAAGGACCCAGAACAGCATCCAGCTCCTTTTGCACTTTTGCTGTGGAGAAATATTCACCACTTCAGAGGAGAAAAATGCATAAAATACTTTATCTGGTCACTTTTCTTGGAGCAATGGAAGAATTTATTATTTCAACATAGTACATTAGGTTTATATCTTGTGATTTAATATTATTTAATGCCTGAGTTTAGTACAGGATAGTAAAAATAAACAGGAAAACCCCACCACTCTCACCTTGGATACCTGGATTCACCACCATATAGAGCAGTCCCCAGTATAATGTAGTGCTTGAGGTCTCTGATCCACCAAGGAAAAGATCATTTATGACATATACCAAATTCTCTTCATCATACTTGGGCTTGGCCCCTTCTTTAGACTGTAGATGATAAAAAGTTGAAGTTAAAGCATAAAAATGTGGTTATCCTGTATGCCCTCTGTGTGAGAGCTGTGGGACTTCCACAGCTGGCATGTGCACAAAGAATAGTCAAAACTACAGTTTTTGATGCATGCTAAGAGTTTAGTACTTTCCCAAATAGGCACAGTAAGTCTGCATTGCTGTCTTTCATGAGGTGGATTATTATTTCATCAGAAAAAGGCAATTCTATGCTTGATAACTTAATCACAAAAACTTCAAAGCACACTACAAGTTCACAGTTAGCGTAGAGTGCACTTATAAACAAGTGCCCTACAACATGTCACTCCTTGGCCTTGGTATCTAATGGTGCTAGAAAATGCCAAAGGAAAATGTATCTGAGTAAAACGATTTCAACAAATCATTTTGAGAGTAATTTCTTTTCTCAGTTCAGGATAAATGTGAGCTGATGGGCAAGAGGTACCCATGTATTTCCTTATCAATAATAAGGGAGTAAAATAAAAATACAACTAGAGAAAGCACATTAGGCAAAAACATTTTCAAACAAACAGATGGCAATAAATTGCACCACTGACACCAGAGAAAGCTGCATCTTTGCCTCTAAAATGTTTATTTTAGTAAATCTTGTTATGCTCACTCACATAGTAAGTGTAAGATGATGTATCAGCTCCCTTCTGAGCCCATGAGCCAACACTGTGAGGACACAGCAGCCTGACTAGCTGAAAGCTTATGGCCAGAGGTAGAAACTATGTAAACTTCATCTACCCTAGGAAAGAGATGCTTCCTTTACCTCCTGAAAGTTTGAAGCAGAAGCCATAGTGTTCTTGGCAGACGCTCTCTAGCTCAGAGTCACATCTTACTATGGAAAATAATGGCCTGGGCAATGAAGAATATTAGTGCTGATTATGGCATTGTTTGTGGGATTGTTTTCTATGCTGTCCAATTTCAATATAGGGACCAGGCCAGCCATGCCCAAAACAGTGGGGAAATTAGAGGTAACATAGGAATAATGGTTGCATTACCAGACAGTTATGTGGCACAAGGACAGCCGGTGCTGGAGCACACATGCTGGATCCCAAAGAAGCATGCCTGCTATTTCAGGGCAGTGATTTGTGCATGTATGTTTAATCCCACTGTAAATACGAGCCTTGCAGTAGAAGATGAAGTGGTCTACCAAAGTTATGTAGCCTACAGGAATAAACAGTCTCATATTTATTACAGGATTGAGACATACTAATGGATATTTATGGAAAGCAGTGAGAGCTCATGGGTTCACCTCCTATCATACTTGATGGTAACTCACTCATGCAACCAAAATACAAAACTGGATGCCTTTGTGAGACATGTAAGTCCCAAGATACTGTATTCATGTTAAGAAGCTTATGAAATGTAAGAAACTATGGTGGAAGGGTCACACTGAATGATTTAATGGTCTGTTTGACCTTACACTTCATAACAGCATCATCACCCAGAACGAACACTTACTTTCTCAATCTCAGCCAGGTAAAAGTCAATGAAATCCTGTGGTTCAGCTGGTATCCCTCTCTCTACATGTCTTCTGATCTCCCTCCTTGCAAAAGAACTCAGAACATCATAGCAAGCCAACACCTTCTTATGAGGCCCAGGGAGGCGACACAGCAGCCAGGGCAGGATCTCGTACATCTGTGGGAGTGACACACAAGAGGTACCATGAATTCTCTGTCACTGACAAAGCTGCTTTTAGACACACCAAAAGGCTGAAATGTCCTGCCCAGAAATGTTGATAGTGGAATAAACCAATCAGCATTGCTTTGAGATTTTTGCCATCATGTGGGAGAGCTTTAACAGTAATTTGACACAATTCCAGGGGTCAAGGCAATTCTGACAACACTCTGCTCATGCCTCTAAGTTTATTTGGCTAATGAAGATCATTATATGACCTCACTCCTGCACAGTTGGAGACCCCAGCTCCCACACACTCAAAATGTAAGGACATCCTTTCTGGATACAATGGGGCTACTAAGATTAACAGGTCTGCAACCTCAAGTAACTGCAGGAATTTTTGGAGCTCACGAAAGGAATTAAGGACTGGGTATCAGTCTGAGATAAGGGCTAATTTAGTTTTCCCAGTTAGAGTCTTCGTGACTGTTAAGGAGTAGTAATTGGTGTTATTTATGGTAAACAATATTGCATCCACCATTAGCCTGCTGAGTTTATTTACACACACATTTTTACATTTTTCAGCTCTAAGTACTGTTCTCTGTCTTAGATAGCTCTGTCTGTGCAGCATCTGCCATTCCACCCTGCCCAGCAAAGAGCAGTTCTAGCTCCTCTCCTTGTTCTTTCAGACCTAATAAGCAGAGTCTCTCTAAGTGACAATTTGTAGGTTACTTAATTACCAATTCTCCACCTTTGTTTCCCTTCAGAATCACAGCAAAAGATGTCCAAGACCACTTCACTGGATCTAAAAGGAAAATAGTGCTAGAAATACCCTAAGATCCTGTTTGCCTTTTTCATTCTGTTATCTGTTACTTCACCAATACCTTTCCTCTTAACCTCTGAATGTTGTAAACTAATAGTAAGTGAGCTTAGAATAATTAATCTTTTAAATTAATCTTACTAATTCCTAGAATGTTTTGTAATTTCATTTTGTACTAATACAATTTTTTCCATTCTCATAACTCCAATCCACAGTGCTTACAAACTCTTGCAGCAAGATATCCTGAACCTCCTCTGTATCTTAAGGTCTCTTGGTTTTGATCACCCACAAATTTAATCTACTTTTGTATTTTCAACTGCAGAAAAGTTGTATAGTGCTAGTTTCATATGACAGATTTGTTGAATAGTTTACTGCCACATCAGCATTTTAGTTTGCCTTTTCCTATGAAGCTCAAATGCCAGTTAAATCTGCTATGCCATCCACATTCCCCATTACACACAGCTTGTCCCTCTTTAAGGGTCTAAACCACAAAGTCTAATTCATGAGGAATGTCTCAAGTGCAAAGTTGGTCTTTGTGGTATTTTGTGGGAAGGAGCTACAATAAAATCTCTGACAGAACTTGAATTGTGAGACTGTCAGAGAATGTATGTATTTGCAATGTGTGAATGGTAAGCTATAACACAGTAAGGAAAAGATTAATAATGAATATTTTATTATTTGTGAGGTAGGGGAAAAAAGAAAATTTTCAGCATATGATTTTTCAGAGTGATAAAAAGAAGAAGGGTTCAATGATACCCATTTCTGGAGAAGTAAATAGACGTGGGAAGAGCAACATTGCAGAATTCAAATATATTACCAACTCCAGTCTCAAATTAAATTTAGAGGTCTCTGTTAATAGTTTTAGAAATACCAAAAGACTTAAAGCCCCTAAGCCTGCAAAAAAACCAAGAGAGTTCTTAAAAATGGCCTTAAAACCAAGGATGCAGTCATAAGGTCCCTCCCCAAGGACACTTCTTAGCTCCCAGCCTACATTTGCCTGTTGCCCTGTATTTAGTGAAGATACATTTTTGTATCTGCTCTTTCACTTTCTACCTATTTCAGACAAAAAACAGCATATGATTTACTCACCTGATGAACAAAGCTGCCTGCAAACCTGAATATTTTCTCTGTAGCATGGATCAGCTCATGGAAGGTTTTGTCCTCATCAGAGAAGTGATATCCAAAAACAACAGCACAAATTACATTTGAAATAGAATGGAAAAGAGGGAAAGAAGGATCCACAGGTCTTCCTGCAAACACAGTAATTGGAATTCACTCTCAGTGGTTTTTTTCAGATGTTCCTTGTACAGATAGGACTAGATGTTATTAAAAATTTAATAAAATGTTCTCTTTATCCAGCTGGGCTGTGAATGAGTACAGAGATGTGGAACTAATATAAATTAATGAAAATAAAACATAGTCTTAGAACAAAGGACACTGTTAAACTGTTTCCTCATAGCTCTAAAACAATTTCACAGCCCTTCCTGTGAAATAGTGTTGTACAGCTAAGATCTGTTCTAGGCTATCACATCAAATCTGCTCTCCTCAGTTGTGAGGAGGCAGAAAAGAGAGACTGTGAGAAGGAGGTAGTGCCACTGGAGATGAACTAAGGAAAGTCAGTGACAGACATGTTAAAAAATGTAAAAAACTAATTACAAGGAAAAACTGGAAGAATGTGGGAAGGTCTAAGAAAAAGAATGGACAGACAAGGACTGCAAAGGAAATATAATGGAATTGTTACAGTCTCAGCTGTGAGCAGTAGATCATATCTCTACCTGATGATTTTTTCTGATGTTATGAAACAGATATTCATAAAAAGTGATTTGGATAGAAATCATCCTGTCAGGGACTCTAGGATTAACCTGATAATCCACTGAAGTTCCCTCCCACCTCCTACTTTCATTGTTTCTCTTGCCAACAGTTACTTAACCAGCTATATATTAAAATATGCAGGGCACCCAATGTCATTGAAATTTAAGGAAATTAATAAGCTCTGCAATACTGTTCAGTTACCCATGGCAGGCAGCCTGAGAATGGGTTGGCTGTGCAGTTCAGCAGCACCATGTCATTGTACAAAATATCACAGACAAATTATCAGCCCATGGAGGGGGAATTTCAGAGGTTTCCAGCTTCACTAGATGTATGAAGAGCTAAATAAGAAAGAAATACTTGTGATTCTAGGCTCTATCTGCTCTTGTGCTTTGGTAAGTTTGCATACTGAAGATATGGATCCATATCCAGACTGAAAGGTACCTGATTTCTTAGCAGGTAAGATACCTTTTAGGTTCACAAAAAACTCCACCAGGTGAGAGGCCTCCTCTTGCACTCGATGCTCCAGGCCTTTTTTCCCCATTCCCAAATTGCGTAGAGTCATTATTCCAAAACGTCTCTGCTGCTTCCAGGAGCGACCACTTGCAAGTATAATACCTGAGGGTGTTTCCTGGCATGTTAATATTTTCCATAGATATGAACAATTCATTTAAATATATATTATAAAATACATGGAGTAAATCAGGGAATATACTATGATACAAGTATCTTGAGGTGAAGTTATTGATAACCAAAAATCATAGCCTAACACACCCAAACTATAACTAGGCCACTGTTCTTAATATTGAATGTAGTTAATTGAAAAGAGAAATCTAAGTATTTTCTGTCTGCTCCATTTCTTGATGTCTTAAAGTCCCTGAAACACCTTAAGATGCCTTTTTAGGAGATCTGCTTTAGCCATACTCAAGTAATCACACTCAAGACATGAATAACTGGATGAATTTCCACAGAGTAGAGTTCAGAACAAGGTACGTTTGCGGAGATATAGATCAATTATTGTGATGCTTGTAGGTTGAGGAGATGAAGGTGAAAGATAAGGGACATTTGGGCTGTGTTTCTATCCTGGAAGAGACAACACCCCATTAATTGCTAGATTGCACTCCTGATCATCTGAAGAGCCCTGAACTGCTGCTGTGAAGGTGAGGCTTCACCCAACTTTAAACAAGCCGTTTGCTTTGGTCAAGCAAATGCAGGGGCAGGAAGAAAAAGACTGCAAATTGCTGGAATACTCTTAAGAAGTGAGTTTTCCTGTGTTGGATGTACTCTCACAATCAAAGTGTATTCACAAAATGTTTGGGAGTGTCCGCAAGTACAGAAATGCGAAATCTGAAATAGGGTTTTATAAGACTTGCTCATGATGGAAAGTGTTTGGCAACCGTAATGTATACAGTTACCGAACAAGCATTGCATTCATGTGATGCACAGCAAAATCATGTGTACCACAATGGATTAGTCTGTGATGAGGGAAAGATTGCTGGGCTCTTGGTTGGATCACATACATCAATCTTGAATACAGCAAAAAGGTCACATAGAAACAACCTGGAGTGTTTCCTAGGCTAGGGAAAGCTCAGTGAAAATGACAGCACGGCAAACAGCAAGAAATTCTCAAAAGTCAGTGGAGGACTTGAACAGTATTCTGAATGGGAGGGCAGAGTCTAAAAAGGCAGAATAATTTTCAAGTCAACATTCCTTTACACTATTTATGCCAGGAAAATCTCACCTTTTCCTTTGGCCAATGCTCTGAAGAAAGGTGACACCAGCCTCCCAGAAACATCTTCAGGGTGTGTGGTCATGCCATCCTTCACTGCTTGAAATCCATTCAGTATCACCACCGGGACCCACCCAAACCACAGAGTGTACATGTTACCATGAGTTTTTGCCAGCTGTAAGTGGAAAAGGTGCCAGAAAAAGAACAGATGAATTCCCATATATAGATCTCGAACAGACACTGCACCTGCTATTCACCAGCCCAGTGGACAGTTTTGTGCTGAAAACATCATCCCCATGTAGATAGAAGCAGGAAGAAGCCCTTGTTTTGCTGAGAATAAGGCTTTCAGCAGCTAATTTTATTTACCCGAGGGGGAAGTTATTTTCTTTTCAAAGCACATTCTGCAGAAACTCTGCAGTAGAAGAAAGAAAACTTTGTGCTTTATGCATCACCTGCAACCCCAACATTTTGTACCTTGTTAATTTAACAGCCACACTCTGCACCACCCTGGGGCTCTGCACCTCCAGCGAGTCCTGCCTTTGCAAAATGAAATAAGCTGGTAATACCTGCACCATCTACATGCTCCAGGAGAGGGCATGGACACGGAAATTAGTCAACAGCCATGAAATGCCAGTGGGCTGCATTTGAGTCCGGGGTTTCCTCACAGCACTGAGGAGAGCACTTACACTGCACACAGCAGAGGTATCCAAGCAGGGACGAGTGTATGGCAGAGGAACTCAAATCATGCATGAAAAAGCTTTTTACAAGTATGGACTCTGCTCCAGCACACCCACAATGATATAAATAAGGTGGCAGACAGTGTCTGAGGTGCCACGAAAATGAAATCCAATTGATCACACCAGATACTTGCTTCTCCTCATATTTATTTAGATTCTGGCTTTCCTTTCCCTGCTAGAGCGTCACAACCTGAGTCTGCTCTGCACTCATTGGCCCCTGTGTGCTCTCAGGCATCCACCTGAACTAGAGGTCACCTACAAACCATTAGAGGAATTACCACAGCTGTCGCTAACAACAAGTGGCAAACAATTTTCAGGAGCTGTAGGAAGACGGGGAGCAAATGCCCTTCCTGTACTACAAGCATAGATGCACCATATTACCCACTTTGTGATCAAATTAGGCAATACCAGTGAGAATTTTAAAAGGTATCATGTAGGGATAGCAGATATAGCTATCACTGTAGTGGATGCAGCTTCACACTTAGCAATGCAGAAGCATCTTTTAGATTACTGCTATTCTCTAACTTAATAACAAGTCATAAACTCTCTCCCCAGACTGACTTGATTCTTAAGGGCATTAAGTTTCTCATGAAGACAACATATTCCACATAAGAAGATGACTCAAATGTAGGAATCAATTGATCTTTATATGTCCACACCTTGTCTGTAAATTTCACAGACTTAAAAACTTCAATTAATCACACTTTTTTTAAGTCATGGCTAAAAATAACCAATTAAGAGCATATTAGAAGAAGTACCTCCATCAGAAGATCCCGATGAAACTGAAAGTTCAAGTGCACCAAGTTTCCAAGCAGTGGGAGAGGAGTTGGTCCAGGAGGGAATTGCTTGGAAGCTTTTCGCAGCCTGAAAAACTCAACAATTAACAAAAAAATTATCAGGACTATAAAACCTTGAGTTATTGTTAGCATTTCTAAGCTAATTTATCTGGTGATTTATAGCTGTCTCTATAAAAAAGGAGGTACTGGAGCTGGGAAAAAGTAACCTTGCTTCTTGTTCCACCAGTTTTGTCTGCAGACTGAGTTCTATAAAGTCTCAGTTCCTTTCCCTCCCTCTGTCCCTCCCTCTTCATCAATGCCTGCCCTTTTCCTGCACCCCATCTGTTTGCTATAGTGAGATGTACCAAGCTGATCCCTGATCAGCACATCTCTCTGCTTTCAGCAAGCCTCAGTATTGGAATGTGGAATCACTTATACTCAAGGTACTTTTCCTGAAGCGTGTGTCAGGGAACTGCTGGTTATTGGGAGATCTGGATTGGAGTGACACCAGGTGAGAGCCCTTGCTGACCACTGGACATGAGATGGGTGAAACTCAGTTTCATCTGCCTTGGGAACTTTAAAAACATACTTAGTGATTCACCTTAGAATGAATTAATTCAGGGTATGATTGTTACATGCAGGTTAGGCTACACAATTACATAGAATATAGTTACAATAGTACAGAGTATATACTTACAATAGGTTAGATTGGATATATAGTATGTACTTACAACAGGTAAGATGTTCCAGAAATTTTCATCACAAGCATTATTTAAATGTGGTTGTAAATTCAAATTTGCCTGCCAGTACACACAGTTTACACAGGAAAAATCAAGTATAGTTAAGGACTAAAGATGTAATTAGAAGATGAGATTGCTACATGTGATATCTGAAAAATTTGCCTTGAGCATTCAAGCATTTTTTTCCAGTAAATGGAAGAAAGAAACATTCCACCAAGTGAGCACTAATGACACAATGCTTAAAACCTCACATAACAAATAATTTTAAAAATCACATTACAATTTTTATATTAAAAAAATAAAATAAATATGAAATTCCAATTCTTTATATACTTTTTTTTAATGTAACCTAGTTGAAAGCTTCATGTACCTTGGTTTATTGTCTACATTTATTTAGTCAGTTTTAGAATCATGGCTATTATTACCAGTTCTCAATAAGTTTACAGGACACATTAAAAATCTGTCCTCTGCTAATGAAGGGATTCACACTGAGTTTGAAGCACAGATCGAGGAAAACTCTGTGCCAGTAACCAGAGGATTCAATCTTGCATTGTGAAGAGAAAGTGTCTTCACTAAAAGTGAGTTCAAGTCTGAACAAGAAGCTGCTGTGCCCTCCAACGCAGACATAAATGCAGTATTTTGCAAACCTGACAGCATGAAGAAAGTAATGTGACTCAGTGATAGCCATTCATCTCCTTCAGGCTTTGCAGCTTTTGTGGGTACACACGTGCCCGTGTTATACAGAGAAGGCAACATGGATGAGTATCTTTGATCACCTTATCTGTGCATATAATGGACAACATGGTGGGAATTGGGCTGAGGTGGCTTCCATGGCTTTGCTAAAACTGGTGTAAATTAGATACCATTGCCCATTATGAGGCTGAAATCAGCAAAACATAAAATTGGAAAATGTTGTTTCTTCAAACCAAAATATCAGTTTCAAATTTTAAAAAAATTTGAAAAAAAAAATGGAAGAAAGTTCTATGTGCAGACAAATGAAGCTAGAAGAAATTACATAAATTTTATGAATAGACTAAATGAAACCATGTTCATCTCTTCTCTGTTTAGTCCCGATTCCATTGCTTAATTTTAGATGTTTCATATTGGTATTGTATTAGTATGTTGATACCAATGAATGAATTGAATTCTTTCAGAAGATGGGTCAGGTTTAACTGGAGTAAAATCACCAGTGTCAAAATCGGGACAAAGCCAAAGGAGCCATCCAGCAATTTATCCTGCCAGATGTTACCGTTAGCTTTCCTTTTCTGGTGTGTTTAAACTTCCCCAACTGTCTGAAACCAGATGCATGAATTGTTACTTCTACCAGTACCTAATGTCACTGGAAGAGCTGTACTGGAAAGAAAATCAGGATCCTGTGTGCACATGGACCTGTTCCTGTCTGATGCATCCTCCTCTGGACAGACTATCAGCAATATTTGCTGGGTTTGTATTTTTGGCAGAAAACTCAGCTTACCTAGAAG
Source organism: Poecile atricapillus (assembly GCF_030490865.1). Taxonomy (NCBI): domain Eukaryota; kingdom Metazoa; phylum Chordata; class Aves; order Passeriformes; family Paridae; genus Poecile; species Poecile atricapillus. The sequence goes on from NC_081256.1 coordinate 18,352,419, forward strand.
ACTGTAAGCCAAAAAAAAAGCAGTACAAAGAAGTGAACAGGGGCAAAACCAGCAAGTTTTAATGAGAGTTATTGAGGAAGCCAAAGTTAAGAATTTAGTGGACTTAAAATCACGGTGTAAAGTAAGTCTCAGGAAGATTAGTACAATGCTTGCAAAAGTAAAGCCATGCAGGTAATGCAACAATCAAACAAGCATGGTCCTGAAACACTTGAGTAAGCAAAGGTTTCATTTCAGCTCTGGGACATCAATATTTCAATACGAAGAATAAACTGTAACACATTTGGCAAGAGGGAATGTCATATCAGAATTAGGATCTCTGAAGCACAGGAACTGTTCATACACTGGGCACAAAGAAGCAGTCAATTGTCTTGAGTGAGGCTTCAAATAAATAATATTTAGAAGTGGAAATTGCACAATACATTGCTACGCTTTTTAAATCTTTGCTCACAATTGTCTACAGAAACTTGCAAAATTCACAAGATGAAATGAAATAATAGAACCTGGGAGCATTAAGGCTGCAATTCAGGTGGCACAAAGAGTGTGAAGAAACAAGATAATTTATGTTAATATCCAAAATAAAAATGAGAAAAGCAACAAAAATGGGACTGGCACCCCTGGTCCTAATTGCTGCAAGACCTTTGGTGACAGAAAGTTTGCCTAAGAGAAGAGCAACTCGATGTTTTCTGGGTAGACTACTGGGAACTGCATGATACCTCTACATAACGAATAGCTGGATGAATTTTCCATAATGCTGGAAAATACAAAGTACCTGAGATAATCTCCAAAATTTCTGCATAACAAAATCCCTCAAAGGGTTAAGAAAATCAGCAGGGAAAGACAGTAAAAAGATGTTAGAAGATACATTTTCAAGCCTGACAAAAAGAACCAGTTTCCGTTTTCACAAAAAGAGGCTGAAATCAGTATCTTTACATTAGGATTCTTTTTGTAGGGCAACAGCACTGTGTTACTGCTGCTAGTGAGTAAAGGAGCATGTACGGGCCTGTGGGGTAAAAGTAGAAGTACAAAGTTCACAAATACCATCTTTTTAGAACCATCTGAGAGAAGCACCAGCAAAAATATTGCAAAAAACAGTAAAGTGCAATGCTAATGTCATAAGCTGGAGCAATTTATCATCTCAATCTCTATCAGTGGTTTCCTAACAGCACAGCTGATGACTGCCAAGAAAAGGAAAACCACAATGACAGGGCAGTGATGACAGAGCTCTTTTAAGTCAACCTAAATAAACAAACTCCATACGAGACTCCTATAAAGTCTGATAGAAATTAAGCATCCAGAAGTGTGTGTCATAACAGTTCATCACAAAAAAAATACATCCAATTTGAAATCCAGGAGGGTTGCAATCAAAAAGCAAATGACTGAGAAAATACTGAAAACTAATACTGAACACAGGTCAGGAACTGGTCAAGGCAAAGTTAAAGCAAGACTGGTAGCTGGCTGCCCATGTTTTCCACTCCAAGGATATCCAAATAAAGCATTATGTAGTCATTCCACAGTCTTAAAATTTCACAAAATAGAGAAAACAATCTGTATAATAAAACAGATAAAAATTTACCTGATTTTTTTTTTTTTGAAAATATTACAAACTTAGTTGATGAAGCAATGGCATTAAAGTTACATTACTTAAAATGTTCTTCAATTACTTCAAACTATTTAAGAAAATCTAAAAATGCTGTTTACAAAGTTTGCAAATTTCATGACTGAGAAAACTGAGAAACTCAGGAAGCCAGATCACTGACAGAGGTGCTGAACACTGCATCTGCTGCAGGGCATTCACATGTAAAGCCACACAACATGGAGCAGTTTGTCCCAAGGGAAGTGGGAAGACAGAGTTAGATGCAATCTCCTCAAGCTCTGCACCAAGAAGTGAAAAAGTCTTAGCACCAAACCTGCCTCAGCTACAAACTGGACAAGGACTCAGGGGTGCCACAGTCAATCTTGTGGAGTGAAGGAGTAAAAGAAGGTTTGGAGGAAATTTATCTTGGCATGGCTGACCAGGAGATCATAAGTGTGTTCAGACACATCAGGTACAAACAAACTCTGAAGCAGAGCAATGGGCATCCTCCTGAATAAAGATACTGACCTCAAAATAGCCTCAAATACAGCGGATGGCTTTGGGGATAGTGTTCTACTTCCACCCAGATCCCAGCAGTCTGAAATGACCTGGTCAATCTGCCATTGTGTTCAGAATAAACACATGGCAGGGAGTCATTCTCAACAGAAAGCATCAGCTCTGGGGATTGACTCAATGTAGTTACATCTTCTCACCACAAAAAATGCCAATAATATTTGAGGTAGATCTTGACTTACTAAGGATTTACTTAGGATGGTAAGTGTTCCTAGTAGGGAACACTGCAGGTGAGTGCTTCTCTCTTGAGATTTTCTTACCAGGTTGGTTGCAGATTGTGAGCTTGGCAATTATAAGCATGAGAGAAACACAGCTTTAAATGGTTGCAGGTGTTGGTACCAGTGACTGCAAAGTGAGAAGCAGCTTTTCAAACCAGAGAAGACTTGGAAACCAGGAAAAGCCAAGAAGGAATCAGTAATGCACAACAGTGAATGAACAAGGTAAAGATGGAAATACCAATATGACTCCCACCCTGTCTTTGTTTGTCATCAAACAATTCATAGGAACAGAATGTCAATATCCAGGAGCTTACAATGTCTGTTCTATGAAACCAGGGTTAAAAACATCAATATATAAGCACTGACCTAGAACTCCAATGTACTTTATACAATACTAAGAAGCAATGATTTCCCTTCTTTAGTTCACACTCCAGAAAGTATCTCAGGATGCTTTATCATTATTAAATATATTTGAGGTGTATCAAGGCAAAGATATCTATTTCTACATATGAAGGCAAAAAAATTACACAGCACTACAAGATTTTTTATAATTAAAATGTGTTAACGGAGCAGACTTTCTAATCAGGCAAGTATTAATACTCCTAAATTTACATGGTAGGAATTTAAATGCAAAACATGACAGTAGAACCAGCACAACTCAAAAATGTATTCTAATTACTACACTCAACTTGTAGTAATGCATTATCCCAGATTCATATAAATGGAGCTGTACCAACTCCATTACCTCTCTCCACCTTATACTTCCCATTGAAATCTTTTGCAGCTAGGTATTTTCAAGTCTTCAAAGTCTTTAATTAGGGTGAAGCAAAGAGTCAAGCTACAGGAGACAGAAACCAAGGAAGACTGAAATAGAAGCAGTCACATGGTCATTAGGGAGGGTCAGGATGGCTCATAACCCAGAGGAGGTAACACATCCTCTGGCCAAAACTGTGACTAGCAGCTCAGCCTTCAATTACACCATCATTCCTCACAGGATTTTTCTCAGGCAGAGCTCTTTCCTGTAACATTTTAGATTTGAGAAGCTGATTTAGCAACCTAAATATGCATCCAAAAATACTTAGGAGAAAGATTATGGGGACATTTCTGTATTTGATTTTCTATAGCTTCAGTAGGAAAAAAATCCCCAAGCAGTAGCACAGAAGGTTAATAACCCTCCAATCACACACTCCTCAATCTCCAGTATGGTGTCTGGGGCAGCAGCCCTTTGAAGTATTACACTAATTGCATTAAGCTGCTAAGAGAGAACATCTGTTTTATTAAAGTGCAAACTGACAATTAGCCATGCATAAAGTGCAGGGACCAGAAGTCTGATCCACGCCTTTCTTCCCTGTCCAGGGCAGCTTTATCTCCTCACTTCCAAGGAAAGTTGAATGATGGGTACTTGCACTGCAATACTGCTAATACGAAGGGAATAAGGGGATTTAGAGTTACACACTGTGTGTGGCAAGAAATTCCCTTCAAAAATGAACTTAAAGCTGGGGCCATGCCCTGACAGGCCCCGTTAATCTGCCCTGTCTCAACATCTGCCTCTCTGCTGGTTCTTTGTTGCTTTTTTACCGGTTCCCTCAGGGAGGGAGGGAGGGACACGTAACCAGTGCCCCTCCACATTGATCCAAATCTCCTATGGAAGAAAGCACTCGGACAATGCTGCTCACAGCTTTGCCATCCAGCACCTGCCTCCAGGAAATAACTTCCAGCACCTATGGCAACTGTGCTAGTGCAACTTGCAAGAAAGATGGCAAGAACACTCAGTAGCTTTCAGCATTTGACAATTACTTATGGATCAAAGGGCAAATTGGGTGGCAGTGACTGCATATTAATTTGTTATACAGTATCCAGGGATTAGCAGTTGGTACTGCAAATGTAAGTCTAACCTTTAGACGCAAGTTTCCCAACTGATTGCACATGAAATAACTGCAGTGGCTAGATACATCCCCAAAATTAAGCAAGAAATATATATGAAAAAAACAATTACCTAACTTTTATTTATTGTTCTAATAATGGTATTATTGCTTGAGCAATACAGTAGCAATGTCCAGAAAGGTCCTTTTCCCCAAAAAATATTCCATGAGTGTTGTGATAAAAGGGATTGAGAAATAGCACCTGAGGTCAAAACTGTTATTTCTCCTGTAGATATTATGCTGCAAGAAATTTTATTCCTTGCACTAGTATTCCTGAGAGAGACCTCTGAGTTTCTCACATAAACCAGAAAAGCTATCTTCTACCACAAAAAACAAACTGTATCCTCCTAAACATCCATCACTTTTACATATTGTCCCTGTCAGCTTCTCTGCATCCTCTGGTTACGTGTGATGGCTGGAGTGAGGACGTATGGAAGAGAGTGGGGATGTCAAACACACATGGGACAGCACAGGGTCACAGTTCTGGACCTGGAGACAGAGAACAAAAGAAGTGCCCTCAGAGCCTGCAGAACTTTTTGTACAATTGTGAAGAAAGATGTTGAGGTGCTGGACTGTGTGCAGGGAAGGGAAATGGAGCTGGTGATGTGTCTGTAGCACAAGTCTGATGAGAAGCAGCTGAGGGAGCTGGGATAATTCAGCCTGGAGAAAAGGGGGACAGGGGAGATGTTATCCCTCTAAAATTCCCTGAAAGGAGGCTGTAGCCAGGTGGGGATTGGCCTCTTCTCCCAAATAACGAGTGGCAGGACAGGAACAAATTGCCTCAGGTTATGCTAGGGATGTTTTAAATTAGACATTAGGAAAAATTTCTGCACACAAAAGGTTGCCAAGTCCTGGCACAGGCTGCCCAGGGAAGTTCTGGAGTCATCATTCCTGGAGGTATTTAAAAGATGTGTAAATTTGGCACTCGGCACATGGTTTACTAGTGGACTTGGCAGTGCTCTGGTTATGGTTGGACTCAATAGTCTAAGAGGTCTTTTCCAACCTAAAAAAACCTGTAATTCTATAATTAGGGAAAAGCAGGGAGACATTTTGTACTGCTCAGATTCATGGAGTACAGGGCTTTCTTTGATCAGAGGATGGCACTGTTCAAGGACAATCACTTAGGTCAGTTCTGTGTAAAGCATCCTATCAAACACATCATAAAGATAAAAGGCAATTTTAGTCCTAATTGACTCCCCTGCTGCAGAACCTGCTATCAACCTGGATAAGGACCAACAACAAGCTAAAATTGATGGAGAATAGCCATTATTTTGTTCAATATTTCCTGGTTTCTTTTGGGGTTTGTTGTTGTTTTTGGCTTTTTATTTTATTTTTTTCTTTTTAGGGGGGGAATATTTGGCTTTGGTATGGGGGTTGTTTGTTTGTTTTGATTACCTCAAAATTTTCTCTTGACAGTACTTAACAGAAGGGAAAGGAGAGAGGCAGAGCAAATAAAATAAAAATTCTGCTTCTAAGTATATTAGATGCAATTCCCACATTTCAAACTGTATAATTACTTTGTTTTTCCAATGTCTGGGCCTGGTCAAATGCCACTATCTCACCTGGAGAAAACGGAAGTTAGTGCAAGGCATACAGTAACTTGTTTGGGAGCTTCCCTGGTGTGCTGCATTCCCTTTCATGGGAGAGATTGTGAGTACAGAGAAAATTATGAACCTTTTATCTTGATCAGAGAGCAGAAGACCACGGTCATGGTGAATAATGTCCACGTAATCAGAAAACCGTGCAGACACTGTGCTCTACCAAAAAGGTCCAAGAAAGCTTTTAAGGACATTGTATTGTAGCATTTCAATCTCATCCTCAACCAGTCCCACGTTGTCAGCAGATGAAGGTGTGATGAGCTCAGGTGTGTCAGGTGTGCTCAGCAGCTCACGGCCTCCGCTGCCCTCTGCCTGGTGCCTCGGAGCTGCTGAAATATCCACACGGGATCATTTTGTGCTGTGGAATTCACACTTGATCCATGCTGAGTTAGCAAACATGCTTCCTGACAGCTCTTGGTGCTCTGCTCAAGGATAGGCAGCTTCCCTTAGCTGCAGCATCAGACCCACAGGTCAGGACTAGATCCCCAAACAGGGGAGATCCCACAGAGCCGTGCCCGGTTCTGCCAGGACAGGCCAATGCCACAACAGTGCCAGAGAGTGGCAAGCCTGGAACCCCACGTACCTCTGCCTGCAGCTCCCATAATGGCCTGCGTTTCTCTAAGATTTTGGTTGCTGTCTGTGAGAACTGAAACTACAGATACCCTCAATATTAGGGGTGGATGGTGGCACTTGTCCCTTCCCAAAACTATTCACCAGCAGGCTAAAGGAAGCTGCCTGTCTTACCTGAGAAACCAGAGTCACTCATGGTTTGTAGTTGTCAGTCCAATCTGAATTTACAAGGCAGAGCCAATGCTGATGCGACTGTACCACTGAAATAAGGACTTTTATAGTGCTCAAAAAAGTTACTTCAAAAATAATATCATATAAAACACTCCAATTGTTTTTTTGTTCTCTCTGTAATGCTTCTTAAAATGCAGCTTTGTAGAATACCATATCATCAGCTGACCACAGAATATATTCATGTTATTATCTCATCTCTAGTCTTATCTGCTGTATCTCATAAACTGTTCTGGGAAAGGGCTGCAATTTTGTTATTGTTACTCCTTTAACATTAGAATCTCACACTGCAGGATGGCAAATAAATGATTCCTGGAGTGTTTGGCTAAAAATACCACAGGCTGTGATTTCTTTGCAGATATTAGGAGTTCATGAACTTTTCACTAAGCAAAAGATATCCCAAACACAACTGAAATATTACTTCAAATTAATACAGTTCATTGGCATTTTCAGTCCAATTATTTCAATGCATTAATACAGTTTAAAGTAACCTGTCTCAGAAATTCCTAATGAAAACTTCTTAATTTTTCCACTAAGTGTTTCATTCAGGAATATCCAAAGAAAATATTTTAGTTCAGGACAACAAACTTGAATTTGAATTCTATAGCTTTTAGAGGCATTTTGAGTCACTGCAAAACTAAAATATATCTTTCTGCTGCAACTTACTGCTCCGTGGAAACCATAATGATCAAGAAAAAAAAAATATCCCAGACACATTTCCCAGAGAAAATTGTTACTCCAGGAAGAAAGGAAGGAGGGAATAATGAGAGATGCTTCAGCTACATGACATTAAAACTACTAAGGAGAAGGATCCATGTTATGGCATTTTCACACTTTCACTTAAGTAATACATACAAATAAAACTGTCCTGCATTTAAATTTCTTTGAATTTACACAAGTTTGGGAATACCTCTTTCTTACCTTGCTGCAGACATCAGTTTGGATCTGGTAGCATCAAGAAATTAGGCCTTACCCAGGTCTGGTGCTCTTACTAACTATCAAGGTCCTTGATTAAATATTGAATAGTACTAGATGAAGGACAGGATCTCATTCAGTGTCTTTCCAGTTTGACACAGTACTATTTATATGCATTTCCTGACTTTTCCATGAAGTTTTATCAAGCTTCAGATACCCCACATTTCCACAGAATTTGTGAGATAGTGTGAGAGCCACATTAAAGAGCAGTAAATTACATTAACAGCTTCTCTCCTGAAAGCAGACCTCTAGCAATGTCATCAAACAGAAGTAACTTTGACATTATTTTGTGAGCACTGACTCTGCTTTCTTTCCAGTGCTTAAAATTTGATTATTTGAGGATATTCTGAGAAGTGCAATCAGGCTGACTGATTTATAACACTGCAACTTCTCTTACCGTCTGAAGACAAGGAAATGTTTGACCTTTTCCCATCCTCCACGGGTTTTCATAGATAATTGCTAATAGCTCTGATGTTGATACCGTTCCCCTAAGTGCCCTGGGATGAATCAGCTCAGCCAATTTGAAAACATCATGTTTATCTAGCTATTTTCTAACTTCTTCTTCCTAGCCTAGACAGAAATCTTCCCTGAACACCAGTGGTGTTGAATGCATTGGCCATTTTCACTGACAATAAAAGCCAAAAAAACCATTGAGTTTCCCATCTGCCAGAGAGCCTTCCTGATATACTGCAGTTTTGAGAAACCACCAGTTCCATTTTTCCTCATTATACTACTAGAAATACAATTATTTTTCTTCACTAGTTATATTTGCCTCATGTATAAACTTTCAGTGAAAAGGGCGTCAGATGAGCATCACAGATTCACGAGGCTCTGAGCCTCTCCAAGAGCTACATGAGCCCAAAACCTTCAGTTTTGCCTCTCTGCATTTTCTGTATCTTCCTCTATAGCCAGATCTTCTCCTGTATGCTTGAGTAGGTGCAAGCACCTACAAAAGCAAGCAACTGCAAAAGCAAGCACAACAAAATGGAGCCTGAGGAAGACATGAGAAATAACATAGAAGTAATGAAGAGTATAAGAGAAATGAAGGATGTGAGTGTGAGGGGAAGTCTCCAAGACACCCCTTAAAGCTCAGCAGCCTGATTGCAGGTGACACCACTCAGACAAAGCTGAGAGGGTTGGCACATACTTCATGAGTGGGAGCTGGCTTCCCTCAAATCTGCTCTCAGCTTTGTTGGCCTTCTGTGGCAGCAGCAGCCAGGCCTTAAAAAGGCTTCCAAAAGCTCAAAGAGACCAGGATTTGTTAGAAGATGAGCTAAAGTGACTCACTTTTAAAAACATCAGGCAGGAGCAGAATGCAGCAGCTCTCCCATCTCAGTGCTGTGAGCTGCCCTCTGACATCCTGCTGCTGCCATGGCTCATGTTCTGGGCTCTCATCCCCTGGACATTTCTGCACAATGGAATAGAAACCACCCATGAGCTGCTCCTCTCACAGATGGGCACAATAAACTGCCCACAACAGGAGGTGTAGCTTCCCTCTGACATGCCCTGCATGTCTCCTCTTGCACACCTGCACAAGTGGTGTTTATGCCCCTTTTTTAGGGTTGTGCCATTCCATGGGTTCAGGCAGCTCAGCCTTCTCCAGCTGCATTCAGGCTGTCCTGGCTGTCCAGGCTCATTCACGAGCTTCCCTTTTGGAAGCATATCTGTGGAAGCACGTGGCCATCAGGAGTGACTACATCACAAAGCAGAGATGTTAATGCTTGTAATGCTACTGGTGTTTCCAGCTTCATTTCTAAACAGCAATGACAGCTCCAACATGCCCAAATCACTGTGGTTTCAGCTTTGCTTTATCTCCCCATGCACACATGCAAATCCACACAGACTTTGACATCAGTTTCTACCAGGGCACAGTTTTCTGTCACATAAAATGTCAGGATGTGATCTTCCATATTTCACTAGTGCTATCCTGCCATTTAATTTAATAACAGCTAAATATCAAGTGGTTACTATTTTGATGCTGTGTTCCATCAGCCATTGAATTAGAAATAATGAGACAAATCTAAATTTGTGATTCATGGTGAACTGCCGGAACTAATCTCAATCACACAGCGGATGACATCGAGTGATAACTCATTTAACAGATGATCATCTCTTCAGCTGTCCTGTCCTCTCTCACAGAAACAGGAACATTAATGAAGGACAAGTCCACTTACACTTTACAAGACTTTTCCAGACAATATAAATATTTAACATAGGAACCAATTTTTTCCCTTTCCACTAATTGTAGGCTCTTTAATTGCATTTGACTACTATTTGTGTATACCTTTTTGGCTTCTGGAAGCTGACCTGCTGAGATGTTTAAAAAGTATCCTTGGCATTTTCCACGAACATTTTTCAATTTACCATCATCTCTAACCAAAGCAGGTTCCTCACCCAAACTGCTCCTTGGGAAGTCCTTGCACCTGGTGCGGCAGCCTCCCAGTGCTGATCCTAACAGGAGTCAGGCATGAGAGTAAACAATTGCCCTGTTAGAAAAGACTGTCCATAAATTAACTTGTCAGACTTTTAAAATGCTAAAAATATGCACCCCAAAAGAAATCTCTCTGTATCTTCACTCTTCATCAAGTTTCAGCCTGCACATTTTCACTGCTGGACTCAGTTATCCTCTGCCAGGTTTAAAGATGCCTTACACATATTCTGTTGCATCAAATCTAGAAATTCTCAGTGAGCTGTAAGTAATCTATAAATAAAACCAGTTGTTAATTTTTCCTTCATATCTTTTATTAGTGACCATCAACAAAAGTTGACTGAAATGTTGCTTTTGATGATAGTGACATCAAGAGGCAGAATTTTCTAGGTAGGTTTCCCAGTTTACTTTTGGAAACAGGATAATGAATGAATTCATAATCATAGATAATAAATGAATTTTTGAAGTCTGGCAGTCAATTTTGTCATTTTCTCAGCAGTGTCACAGATTTATACCTGCCAGGACAGACAGCAACTGCGAGATGCCTTTATGGCTGAGAATGATGGGGTCTTACAGATCAAAAGAATTTTTACCACAAAAAAAAATCACCTTCATTTGCAGGTAACAGGGTCTAAATAAAATTACCTACTGTAAACAAAAGGTGGCTTTTGAACTAGAAATTCAAATCCAATACAAAAAGCATTATATGGTCTCAAAAGATAAATTCAGGAAAATAAGAAAGATGTTTCACAGATGGTCTGTGACACCTTGCACATGTCCAGCCTAGCGTGGAATGGCACAAACCCTGTAGGGGTGAGGCTGCAGAGTGCCCCCCAGAAGGGGCTCAGTGTTGATCTCTGTCACTCCCTCAGGGAGCCGGAAGGTGAACGCCCGCAGCAGGCTGGCAAAGAAAATGAAGAGCTCGGTCCTTGCTAAGTGCTCCCCCAAACACACCCGGTGCCCTGCAGAGGGAAGAGGGGAAGGACAGTAAGTAAATAAACCTGACCCCAACAGCAACTGTGTTCATCACACAGTGCAAAGTCCAGAATTTCTGTAGGACTTAATGCAATCAATGACACAAAGTCTTCATGTACTTCTTCCTTCAAAGAATTTTATCTGCAGCTGTAGATAACCGTGTAACCCCTCTGCTCCCTTCAATTTCCTCAAAAGACTCATTGTCATTTGACTGACAACTTTAAAGGAATTCATTCCATCATGGTAAATGAAGAATAAGGACCTGCTTTTCCTGGGAGATGTTATGTTCTAGTGTTGAATGCATAAAGAATCAAGAGGACTACTTGAAAGTGCTTTCCATACTTATGTCTGGTATGAAATGAGTCCCTGAAATCAACAGCCACAATAATTAGCAGAGGATTTCCTTCCAAAAATAGGGTAAGTTAGATATATATGTTTGTCAGGACACCTCTGATTTTCCATGTTATTTTTTTGTCCAGTACACCATATATTACTGAAAATAATCATGTTCATTATAGCACGGCTTCCAACAAAAAGGTTTAGAATAGACAACCAATATGTTTTTAATAGATATCTTCATTCTACAGTCCCAATCCAAACTGTTGATGTTTGTGCTGTAGCCCACTTACCTATTGAGAATGGTAAAAAGGCTTCTTGGGCAGCAAAGTTTCCATCCTTGTCCAAGAAGTGACCAGGGTTGAACTGTCGAGGTGTTTCCCACTGCTCTGGGTCATACAAAGCTGAAGCAATATTTGGAAGAACTATGGTGCCCTGAAAAGAGAAGAACTTACATTCTGTTCCTTGTTTACTTTCAGCCCATGACCCAAAGGCATCCAGCCCCACTTCTGTTGAGGAGAATACCCTGGCACAAACAGATTCTAGTCCACACCTTGCTCTACTGATGCAGGAAGTCTGTAGCAACTGAGAAGCTGTGTCTGTACCTTTTTGAGGGGAAAGCCAAGCAAAGTTGTGTTCCTCACACACACCCTGGGCATGCCAACCGAGATAATGTTGCTGAAGCGTTGGATCTCATGAATCACAGCGTTTGTGTATGGCAGCTCTCTCCGATCCTCGTAACAGATTAACTTGGAGGGACCCAGAACACCATCCAGCTCCTTCTGCACATTCTCTGTGGAAAATATTCACTGTTTCAGGTGGAAAAACATATCAAGTATTTTCAGTAATTTCATTTTCAAAGACATTTCCAACTTAGAACTATGAGAACAACACCACAATTAATATAGAAAAGTAAGTAACATTTAATGAAGAAAATTAAAGTAGCAGGATGTTCCAACAGCTTAAACACATGAAAACTCTGCTTCTGGGTCTGCAGTTATTTGATCGTAGATCAAGAAAAAATATTTGTTGCTCAAAAATTTAAAACTAAGTGTTACCTTACTACCACAAATCCAAGAGATAACAGATTTATTTTTGGGTTTTCTTTTGCTTAGGTGCCTCAAACACCTGCAGCCAGTTGGAACATTAAGCTCACAGCTCTCTGAAATTTATGCCAGGTGAGTCTGAGCCTTAAAAGTCTAATTCCTGTTAAAAGGACCTGGTTCTTACACGGGGTGTCTGTTAAGTGAAGCAATGCCAACTAGAACAAGGCCCAAATACCATTTTAAAAATGGATCTACTGCTTGGCATCTGCCTTTTAATCAAGAACAGTATGTTTTAAATTACTTATTGCATGGGAGTCTTGGGGGCATTAACAAAAATAAAACCTTTAATTTATAAACATCAAGAGAGGCAGTACACACCTAAATAAAAACCCGTAGATTTTTAATAAATGATCCTGGTCTTTTTTCCAGGCCTTTTGGAACAACAGAAAGACACAGGGAAGCCCATTCTGCATTGACCAGTCTGTGCCCATTCACATCAAGCCTGTCTGTGACTGCCAGCAGTCCTTGATTAAACTGACAACAGAGATTTAAGAACCTTATAGAATTTAAAATGCATATTCAGAAATATTTTTAAGTAAACTTCCTTCTATGAAGAGGTATCTTGCAGAGGCACATGATTACTTGAGAATCCATGTAGTTTGAAGTAATCAGTCACTGCATAATATAAACACACATTTCTCTTCCCAATTCAGTGATGAGGCAGAGGGACAAACTTCTCCTTGTGGTACACACACACAAGGAACAGAGTGGAACACTGTCACCGGATGTCAACACAGGAAAAGTATGAATGGGTTCAAAAAGAAGCCACCAATTAATTAAACGAGGACAGACAGACTGGTGTCAGCTCGTTCTGAGAGCCCTGATGCAATGTATTACTCAAGAAGCCCAGGAAAGATCACTCTGCACATACCCTGCTTTCCCAAATATGTGCAAGGTATTATATTTAGCTAAATAAAATTATACAGGTGAGTCAGTGCTTTCATAACCTTAATTAGAGTAAGAGATAACAAAACATGTGATTATATGAGATTAAGCAGAATTTCTTGTCTGATACCTATAAACTGACCAAATTTTTCTTATCTTCATCTCTTTCATCCATTTAAAATCCTGTTCTTCTCTGGGTAGTTGCACATATTCTGCAACCTGACTGTGAGATTTCTGTTACCCAGCATAAAATATCCTTCTTTCTGTGTTTTTTATTTAGTGCTCTATGAAAGGGATTGGTGGTTATTTAAAAACTAGACTTAAAACCAAACTTCTTAAATACACATAGATGTAACAGAGGAGCCATCTGTTTCCCCTCCTGACTAGAATAATTTCTGTTACAAGAAACTCAAATACAGAGTTAATTTAATCCCTGGATCTACTGATGCTGCCTAGGGCAGACCTACAAGTACAAAAAGATACATGTGCCACTAGACATATATCAGTATCTAGGAATAATCTCTGAGCCATGAAAATTTTATGATTTTTTTTTTTCTATTGCTTGGGAGATATTTGTGATGGGCTTATCTATTCACCTTGGATGTCTGGATATGCCACCATGTAGAGCAGGCCCCAGTTCAAAGTAGTGCTTGATGTCTCTGATCCACCCAAGAAAAGGTCATTTATAGAATAAACCATGTTGTCTTCATTGTATGTTGACCTGGGTTCATCTTTGGACTGCAAATTATAAGAAAAGTTAGAAAAACAGAATAGGTTTTGATGTGATTTTATAACTGGTTCCAAGTTGCAGTGTCTTCTCCTTATAGGACAATGCAGAAAGACTGCTAAGGAATGTTAGACACCACAGATGGCTATCAACACAAAAATTAACATTTCACAAACAGACGAGCTATGTTTATTCCACTCTTAATCATGAAGCTAAATCACATCTTCTTTATTAAAAAAGAAAAGAGAAAGAGAAAGAGAAAGAGAAAGAGAAAGAGAAAGAGAAAGAGAAAGAGAAAGAGAAAGAGAAAGAGAAAGAGAAAGAGAAAGAGAAAGAGAAAGAGAAAGAGAAAGAGAAAGAGAAAGAGAGAAAGAGAAAGGATTATTGCCTTAATGTGCAGATAGTGGTTAATTTAGAATGTTTCATAAGTAAATCTTCCTCTGAAAATGTGTACCAGTGCATCATTCTTCATGTCTCAATTTAAAGTCCACACTCAGTTGCTCTACCAAGCAATACAGTGAACACTGGGCTGAGTAAAGTTCTTAACCTGTGGCATTCACATTTCTTCTACACAAGGGCACAATGATTCATGTTCAGCTGCTCTGGGGTTTTACAGATTTCAATTAGGAGTGTGAAGATGTGTATGTATACACTGAAATTATAAATAAACACGTTTATGGTTTGGGGGAATTAATTCATTGTCTATATTTAGAGAGGTTATGCTCAGGGGTGTTGAATCTTTCTCTTGCCAGTGGAGCAATTGAAAAGAAGGAGAGATGCTTCTCCCTGCTGTAATACCATCTAATCTTTTTTTATTGCCCCTGTTCATCTATTACAGACAGTTCAATTTTTTTAATAAACAAACTTGGATGATTTCCACCCAGCAGAGTCCCAGAAGGGCTCATTGAAACAATTTCTGGTATACTGACGGTCAAGTCTCATAAATCCTAGAACAGCAAAGAAAGGCTTTAGAAACAGTCAAATACTTTAGAAAGCCAGGTGTGTTACTGTGCTGATATTAAAAAAAAAAATAAAACAAGAGGATCCAAGGATCTAGAAGCTATTTAGGCTGACATCCACATCAGACATAAGAATATAGCAGCTGATGTGGGAATTGATCAATAAATAATTATCAGGGAGAGGTAGGTGGGTGCTGCAGCCCAAGAGGCTGTGGCTGCCTCTTGTTGCTGCTACCAGCACATGGCAGTGGTGAAGGGGACACTGGCTGTCCCTGCAGGACAGCACTGCCACCAGGAACAGTCACTGCCCATTTCCCCAGGGCCTCTGGCTCTCTGGGCCACCCTTGCATTGCCACATCCAAGTAAGACCAGTCTCATCTTGCCACTTCCTCCTCTTTCTCATTTTTCTTCCTGTCACCAAGTAGAACAGGAAGAGGAAAATATCCTGCCACAGTGGAGGAGAGGAGAAAGAAAAAGTGATTTAAGTGAAGGTTGGAGTCACAGAGGGGAAGGGCAATTGACAGTCTGGGGGTCAGGGCTGGGATCCAGTACCCAAGAGCTTTGTACAAAGTGATCCTGGTATGGTCTAGAAAAGGGAGAGATCTTGTGCACACCTCCTACAGCCCTACAGATTCACCACCTACCTCTACTACTCCTGCCTGACCAAAATGCCCTTATTTGTCCCAGTTCCTTTGTCTGCTTAACACCTCACTGACTCTGACACTCCTCTTTTCCAGTCTTGTCTGAAACACTGCTGACTCCGAGGTTATTTTTCCATAAAATGTACTCAAAATCCAGCTGTCATCTTGCAAATTCTCTTGGCAAACCTTTACCAGCAAAATATTGTAACCAAACCATCCCACTCTCTTCCAAAGGTCTTCCCAGGTCTCTTGTTCATCTAGTAATTCATGATTCTTTCCTGGAGACTTTCAATCATTTTGCAATTTGAGCCAATGAAAAAAAAATAGTATATTAACCTGTCCTTTAATGAAAAGATTGCAAGGTGCTGTGGCATATCAATAATCAGAAAGGATTTAGGAAGATCCTGGTTATTGGATTCACATTATGATGTCTAGAAAGACAACAGATTGTGATGATTCAGATTGGTTGTGATGATTTAATGGTCCATGTTGACCTTTTCCCCTATGACTGTATGACTGGGCAGAAAAAACTTACTTTTTCAATGTGGTCGAGGTAGTAGTCAATGAAATCCTGCGGTTCCTCTGGTGTCCCACGCTCTGTGTGCATTTGGATCTCTCTCCGTGTGAAGTTGCTCAGGACATCATAACAAGCCAATGCCTTCTTATGAGGCCCAGGGAGACGGCTCATCAGCCAGGGGAAGATTTCATAGAGCTGTGGGAGTGACACACAAGAGGTCCTGCAAAGTCTCTATCACAAGAAAACGCACTAGGAAGGCCTGCTACAAAGAAAGGTAACATTCATGTTAGTTTGGGATTAGGGTCTCATTAGTAAAATATGCTGACAAGGACCGTGCTTGGGCTTTCAGGCTGTGAGAAGTAAACCATATCATTTCTAGTTTTGATGGTGAGACTCAGAGTTCCACAGGCTTTCAGCTCAATTACAAGTCAAATTAGAATTACTATAACTAGAATGAATGGTATTCATCCATGCAGTTATTCATATCTTCAATTGCTATGAACTGCATTCAGGCATTTCAAAAGTGAGCTCCTGCCCTCCAGTGGAGAACACCGGGAAGAGAGAAAGCAGGAAACTCCTCACCAGGATGCTGCCAAAGCAAGCTTGGCTCCCGGTGGCTGCTTTACAGGCTGGGTAACCCCAAATTACTCTATATCAATCGACCTCTCAAGGCTCCTCCATGAAATTACAAATATCCGAAACCCAGAAAAGCTAAGGAACAGCTACCTGACAGTTTTGAGTACTTCTCTCTAGAAAGAAAGACAGGGTTAGCTGACAGGACCAGATTATTTTTTCCTTCTGTTTTACCATTTGGGAAAATCTGGCCTAAGAAATAGCTGATTTCAACCTATTCTGATAGCTAGAAAGTTAATTTTGGTTTCCAGCCTACATTTATGCCTGGGTAATCTGTATATTCTTGTATCTGTAAAATACAATGTTCTCTTAATAGTTATTTTTCTGATCAAAATAGAAT
This sequence comes from Poecile atricapillus, assembly GCF_030490865.1. Classification (NCBI taxonomy): domain Eukaryota; kingdom Metazoa; phylum Chordata; class Aves; order Passeriformes; family Paridae; genus Poecile; species Poecile atricapillus. The sequence continues at coordinate 18,369,623 of NC_081256.1, forward strand.
TCCATTGTTTATTTAACAGCAGACTTTTTATCCTTTCTCAGCCTTAATTTTCCTGAGCTTTTCTTGTACTCCCTTAATCACATTAAAAAACGCACATTATTAGGTGTTCACTGGAGTGTGGTTGAAATAGACAGACTATACTTGTGTCTTCTTGGGAAATCAGCTCTTATTGTCAGACATCCAGCTATCAATTAATGATTGCCTTATCACAAAAAAAAAAATACAAATAAAAAAGTACTAGTCCAGTCCTTGGTAAATTCACTTAGAACTTCATAACCTTTTTGTTTAGTTCCATCTCTGGTATTTTTTACTTGCAAAATGTGTTCAGAAACTTTAGACAACTGTGGTCTGACTAATCACATAAAGTTGCCCAGATTAGAGGCATTCCTACTCCTAAATGTCTGCTCTCTCCAGCCGTTATGGTACTCTACCTGTACGTGGAATTTAGCTGTCAGTGTTCAAGACAGGAGCTGTGTCCATCCACCTTCCTGGGTACCTGCCAATACTCCTCCTCCATTTATGGAGAGGCCCAGTCCACAGTGTCTCCCTGTTCAGTGTCTGACAGCATGAGATCCAGATAAGAAATTGGGATGTGGATGCAGCTTTTTTTTGCATAATATTCTGTACTTGTTGCATCTGGGAGGTGGGGAGATGGTGGCCATCCTTTGGAATGGTTTGAACCCCTGTTCTTATTTCCCCAACAGTATCTTATTCACTGGACTAAATCAAATCAAAGTCAGGATAGGAAGCAGAGAAGAAAAGGAGCTATGTTCTCTGTCCTAAAAGCAGATGTCACCTGTCACCACTATACCCAGCTTTCAGGACAAAAGCTAAACTAAGCAAAAGGGAACCTGACCATAACTCAGTGAGAAGAATGTTCCATGGGATGTGGGAAGACATCTGTACTCCAGGAATTGCTTATGTATTCTATATTAAAAAGTTACTCATAAGATGTATGGGACAACTTCAGCAGTGGAACCAGAACTCTCAGGAAATTTTTAATTATTCCGGTGCAAATTTGGCCTCTAGTGTCAGATGGAACATTGACTGTTTAATTACCAAGCTTGCAGTTGTATTTGCTGTCTTAGCATTTCTTGCTTTTTGCTGCCTGTGCTTGGAGCTGCTCCTCACTCAGGGTAAAGAAGTGGAATTTCTCTGGGAAGTCTTCAAGTCTGTGTCTTACAGAAGAAATGGAGGTAAGTCGCCACAGGCAAAACACTTTGGTATTTGACTCATTCTTCTCCCCGCTGACTGTACATAAAACAGTATCTAAATTTGGTACATGAGTTGCACTTTCAGACCTGACATTTAATATTTAGGAATCATGATGTCCAAGGCAGGAACCTGTGGTGCACAGGGGCTGAGAAACCAAGTGACAACCATGACCCAGGAGCAGTCCATGAACCTGTGCCTTATTGCAAAGATTTAGGGGCAACCTACCACAGTACCCAAACACAGGAGAATGCACACAAATGCTTGAGACTGGCATGTGGAGCTTCACAATCACACTTCGAGAGCTCACTGCCCAGTAAAACTGCATGGGACTTCACTCACCCATTCTAAAACTTTTGCCTGATAGCTCTTGAATCTGCATTTCTCACTCTCTGTCTTATTCAGAAAAATACAACAGATTATTCACTTACATGATGAATAAAGCTGCCCCCAAATTTGAAGACATGTTCTGTAGCTTTAATCAGCTCATGAAAGGTCTCATCCTCTCTGGAGAAACGATGTCCAAACACAACAGCACAAATGACATTTGAGACAGAATGGACAAGAGGGAAAGAAGGATCCACAGGTTTCCCTGCAACCATAATAATAAATATCACTGTTAATATCCCATGCTGTAGTGAAATGTGAGAATTCTCTAAGTTACCCACAGAACTTTAAAGAAGGCATTGCATTTCACAGAGAAGCAGTAATATTTTTGCAAACTTGTAATATCAGACTGATTCATTGCAATCCCATAAGCCCAGGAATGTGTGGCACCCTAAATGTAGAGGTAAGGGGGAGAAAAAAATCTATGTAAATTTGCTTTCTGGCAAAATCAAAATATGTCTCAAGCATGGAAATGACGGAGAACACTATGGGCAAAGGGAACTTGAGGGTAGAAGAGCAAGAAGAGGGTCAGCTTTATTGAGCAAGGACACAGAGGCATGCAAGGCTACCATGTTTTGTCTGACCCTGCTAGGGGTGTACAACCTCCAGTAAGATAAAATGTTGCAAACCCCTTTCAACCAGCTGTGTCAACAGTATAATAACTAATTTTAAAGCAGTTATTTGAAACCTAATCCCAAGAAAACTATTTTGTGACTATGGAATATATGACCATAAAACTCTATTTGTGTATTTATTGATGCAACTGCCCAACAGCCAAGGCACAATTCTGATTAGCAACTTACTGTTCTGGGTTTTTTCCTTGCACACATGGTCACATCCCAATCTCTCCCAGCTCTTAAACCATGGGATTTGGCTCAATCTAGTTATTTTTAATTGATACAACACTAGCCACAGCATGTCCTGACTTATTGTGCCTTTGCATAATGATCAGTATTGGGAAATCCAACTCACGTGATCCTAACTGGGTTGATCAAGATAGAGTCTTGTAAGGAAGACAAGATTCCAGTCAGTGCTTTACAGAGTGTGTGCAAATGGCATTGAAATAGTGCTTAATTCATCAGCACTGATTTTGTCTCTGTGCACCAGCACAGAAGAGCGAAAAATGTGCCCTTGAGGCAAAACCCAACATCATTCTGGGCTGCATTAGGAAATAAATTGCTGTCAGGCCAAGGGAGGTGATCATTCCCCTCTGATCAGCACTGGCAAGACCCAGCTGAAGTGCTGGGTCCAGCTCTGGACTCCCCAGTATGAGAGATGTCAGCATGTTAGAACAAGTTGAGCAAAGAACACAAGGACAATTGAGGAATTGAAGCATCTGGCATAAGAGAGGCTGAGAGAGATGGATGATTTAGTCTGGAGAAGACTTAGGGAGATATCTAAATATGTATAAATGAGTGGTGGAGGGGTATAAAGAACATAGAATCAGACTTTTCTCAGTGGTATCCAGTGGGCCAACAGGAAAAAAATGTAAATACATAAAATTCTGCAGAAACACAAGAAATGTTTTTACTATAGCACTCACTGAACAGTTGAACTGGTTGCCCAGAGAGGTGGTGAAGTCTCCATTGCTGCAGATATTTACAATTCAGCCCTAAGAAATCTGCTCAGATTGACCCTTCTTTCAGTAGGGGTTAGACTAGACTATCTATCAGATACAGATATCAGAGATACCTTTCCACGTAGGTTCTATGATGTAATGTATAGAACTTAGGATCTATAATGTAAATAATAATAAATAATCTTCAGCTTTTCTTCTCAATTTTAGTAGCTTTGTAAATCATTTTGAGCAAGAATAATCTCCTTAAAAACACAAAAGTGACTGGGGGCTTTGCATTTTCGGTCCAGTCCACACAGTGCAGGACCCTGCACACTCTCTTGTGGAACAAAAGCTGCCCTCATTTTCAGGAGAGAGAAGCTCATACACTAAAGATATCAGACTAATGGCAAAAATATATTGCTATTTTTTGCAGAAATACCTTTCATACTTGCAAAGAAGTCTACCAGGTAGTGGGCTTCTTCCTGAACTCGGTGCTCCAGACCTCTTTTCCCCAGACCAAGGTTGCGTAAAGTCCTCAGAGCAAATCTTCTCTGCTGCTTCCAGGTGTGACCAGTTGCCAACATAATTCCTACATCCATTAAAGGAAGAGCTCTTTATCATGCTAATATTGATCATAGACAAAGACTACATTAAAGGATTTACTAAGCCACAGAATGTAATTAAACTGTTGCATTGCCTGTGAACACAAAGGTACCAAGGAAGAGCTGTGACCTGTAATCATGTTGGCAGGCTGAAATGGGCAAATTCAGCTGGGTAATAAGATGACTTGCAGGATTAAGGATTTGATCCCAGAAAATAAGTTTGATCTCAGCTGCTTTTCTAGATCCTCTTTGCAGAGCTTGTCTCATGCTCTCTGCTATGCCTGAAGCTCACCTGAATCAGGGTAATGATTCTCATGAAAGGAAAATGAGAAAGAGTTCTGATTGTCCTCAGTCAGGGAGAAAAGTTCCTGTCTGCAGGGTAGAAATGTTCAGTATTTAGGCTTTGTGACAGGCTTTGGGAATTTCTAGTGCGGTTGGTGGTATGAAACCTACAAGGTTGAAGAAGAAGCACACTGAATTTCTAGGTGCAACTGTACCAGCAGGAAAACATTCACAAAAGGAAGAGAATGGGAAGAGGATCCCACCATCAAAGTCACTCTTCCATGGAAAGTATCATGGTGGGAGGCAGCTTGTCCAGGACAAGGAATTGGGCTGTTTCCTGCTTTTCCTCCATTTCTCTGTGCCACAACTTATCATTGCCTCATCCCATCACCTCTGAATCTGCCCCAGTATTCCATAGAAGATATTATGAATCCTTCTCCTCTTGTTAGTATTTTCCTCCTACTACTCTCCAAAAGCTATTTCACCTCTCTGTACCTTGCAGTTCACCTGGCAGCCATTCCTCACAGAGAAACCCTTCCTCTGTGCTACCTCTGAAGGTGGTCACAAGCTACAAAAGGTACTGCAATTTGTCAAGATGACATTGCTGTGCACTATTTATGCCAGGAAAATCTCACCTTTTCCTTTGGCCATTGCTCTGAAGAAAGGTGACACCAGCCTCCCAGAAACATCTTCAGGATGTGTGGTCATGCCATCCTTCACTGCTTGAAATCCATTCAGTATCACCACTGGAGCCCATCCAAACCATAAAGTGAATATGTTGCCATGAATTTTTGCCAGCTAGAGATGGGAGAGAAGCCAGGAAAGCAGAAATGAAATCCCACACACTGCAAACAGAGGATGAACCTGTTTTTGCACTGATTACAGGGCCAGCCCTAAGGTGGAGTGGTGTTCTTCATTTTTCCCACCAGACTACAATTATCACTGAGAAATCATAAATGTCTTTTCCAACATTCACTGTTGGAAACACCTGCATATTCCCACTTTCCATAGCCACATGCCTATGTCAAGAAACATTATGTACCTTTTATTACTGTATATAAGCCAAGGCTCAGTTCACAATCATCCATGGGATAAAGGGCATTTTATCTACTTAGCAATATATTAGCAAAATATATTTAGCAATTTATTTCAGGAGGGTTTCTATCTTTTGCACAAGTAAAGTAACACAAAAGAACACAGAACTGTCAGAGGAGTAATTAGCTTAGAGACTGGACTTTCTTCTTTCCTCCCATCTGTTTTTGATCCTGTCAATACAAACAAGCTCATACACACAGAGTACAGGGAAGTATCTTTTCATTGCTCGAGCTGGAGAAAGCTACAAATCCATGTTGTGAAAATAATTTTTTATAATATTTTTTTCCTTAATTCCAAATCTGACATATCATCCCTAAAGATATTTAATCCTAAATTATATCAATTTTTACTTGAATTCATCAAATTTAATGGCAAGGGTTGATAGAAAGATACCAAGTTTCACACTAATTTCAGTGAAAATCAGTGTTAAAGGGGATAGGTTTAAACACCGGAATGATCTTCACGCATTCAGAAATTCCAATACCAGGTTTCTTAGCATTAGGCAAGCTACTTTACACTGCAATATCTTTTTCTTATTTTGTGAACCAAACCAAGTGTGATATCACAGTGGCCAGTTAACAGCTACAGCTACTTTACAGTTACTACCAATGCAGTTTGGGACAGGATGTTTTCACATAGCAAACAACATGAGAAAGGAGAAATCACAAAGACTTTTGAACAATTAGGAGGATCTGAAAATAAGTACCTTCATGAGGAGATCACGATTAAACTGAAAGTTCAGCTGTATCAGCGTCCCAAGGACTGGGAGAGGGACTGGTCCAGGAGGAAACCATCTCCGCGCTCGCTGCAACTTAAAAAACTGCGTAATTAGGAGAAACACAGCCACTGCTACAAGAGCTTGACTTATGGTCAACATTTTAACGTCTGCCTTTACCAGCTTGCCTTTATTCAAAATTGTCTATTGAAGCTATTAAGGCTGGTTGCTAAACCAGTTTTTTCATAAGAGCTTGAATTCACTTAATAAGTATTCCCCACCTCTAACCCTCCCTCTTTATTATCAACCACTCCCTTTTTGTTCCACTTATTAAATTCTCATGCTTCAGCATATTAATAGATGCACACCCTTCTACTTCTCATCCAGATTATACTTATTCAGTATGGATCACAAGATTTGTAGGAATGGTATCTTAAAAGACTGGGCCAAGATTTTCCAGGCAATGCAGGTACATGCTAATTCTCCATCTAGTTTTTCTGAGACAATTTTGAATGGTATGTGTTCCTACAAATACTCCAGGAATGCTTTTAGAAAAGCAATAGCCATACATACAAATTAAGCAGGCAAATGTAAGTGGATATTAAATCTTGGAGTTTTTAAATTGGTTTGTATATATTCCATGTACGTGTTATATCTAGTAATGGTGAGGCTGATAGAAGTTAAAAGCCCACATTTATCTTAAGATACATATACAACTATCTAATGCTTAATACAAAAAGCAAAATTTGTTACACTTTTGAATGTAATTGAAAATATAACTGGATTGATGTATGACCTCACTTTTTTCCCTAACCTATTAGCACTAGGTAAACTCACAGAGGGTTTTGTCATCTTCTGCAGTTCCCTGTTCAATCTTGACATAAAGTTGATACCCTATATCATTTGAGAAATATCAGAAAGTATTGTGAGATAAATAATGCATATTCATAGAGAAAGTAATTTTAGTATTAAATAAACAGATTTAAAAGAAAAAAAAAAACAAACATTAGAAACATGGGAAAAAACTAGCAGGGATCTTGAGCTATTACCAGAAAAAAGGGCCCCAGCAAGAACTAGTCATGACATGAGTTTGGATCCTTGGTAACTTGTAAACAGAGTCTGTAGCCAAGGCTCTTTGCCAAGCCTCAACACAGGCAGGAACCACAAACACAGCAGGGTGCTCACATGCTGCAATCAGAGCGTGGAAACCTCACAAGAGGGGTTCTGGGCACCACATTACCATAACCACCGCAGTCCCATGTTACAGATCCAGACAGAAATGCTTCCCTGTCAGAACTGTCCATCCCTTGAGAGCAAAGCACTTGTAAAAGAAACATGTTTTCACTAATCTTCTGAAAAAACTGCCAAGACTTGGGAGCCAACTTGCTTCTTACAAGCTGACTTTGGGACAGAAACTGTTTCCAGAGTCTGTGGCTCTGGAACACAGAAGACCCTGCAGGAGCAGCCTGGAGTCTGTCAGTACACAGTTTACAAACCTCCAGGTCAATTAGCCTTCAACCACAGCTCTTCCTTACTGCTAATGCATAACTGATTAATGTGTACTGACCAAGGGATATTCATAGGTTTCCACATAAGCTTTGTTTGTGTACACTAAAAAGGTGACTTTTCAAGACAATCATTTCTAATTTGTCCCTCTCTTTCAATAGGGGAAGTAAAATTCTCTTTAAAAAGAAATTTGTTAAGTTTTGCCTTCTCTCCAGTGTAATCTCACAAACTCTGCTTCAAAATCCACCATTTATCAGAACTTTAAATTTGGAATCAATATAATGCACTCCCTTTTCTTTTAGATATTAGAAGATTTTCCATCTAAGTGATTTTTCATCAGGAAAAGTAATTTTTGTCCACTGGAAGTTAAGCCCTGGTGCCTTCACCCCACAAGGGTTGGAGTCTCGCACCTTTAACCAGTGTTCAGCTGGAGCCAGCCTGGAATACAGATCTCTCACACTGGAAAAGAAAGATGACTGTGGGTTGGTTCAGATTGGAGGCATGGGATTTATCATACTTTATGTGATGGAAAATGTATTTATGAGATAGCCAAGGCTCCATTTCCTTAATAATTACTAAATGCAACCAACAGCAGCATTTCTTCAGCACTATCTTCTAGCTATTCTTTACAATTAGTGATTTTTAACTTGCTAAAGGCAAGCAACTGCTGCTTCCCCTCCCAGACCCAGATGGATACAAATGAGTTATTCTCTTACCAGTGTGAAGCTACTGCCCGGGGGATGTTTGCAGGTCCAGCATGAGGCAACTTCATACCAACGACCTAACTGCCAGGACATGCTGGACATGGGTAGAACCATCCCATAAAGATAATCCTCCAGGGGAAGAGACTGCCAACCCAGGTTTGATCCTGTATGCACATCCCTGCCTGTTAGACTGGGGTGCTTTTAAACACCAGGTGGGCAGCTGTGATAATGATGTCAGTCCTGGAGATGGCACTGTCAGCTAATCAGTGTATAAAAATAATCTTTCCTGTGTTGGCACGCAGTATCCAATTTGTACCTCATACAAGAAGAATGTATCCCAATGCCACAAAAAAAAATCCCTTTTTAACTGCCAGTAAGTAGACCAGCGGAAAACATCCATTTTTGCCAATTCCTTAGGCACCTGGCTCATAAAGGGCTTCCAGAACTCTTCAGTAATGCCAAATATGCTCTTGGTCATGGTGTGCTAAGTGAGGTCATCTAACTGTGATAAAGAATCCATTTAAAAAATGAAAGAAAAAATGAAGCTGAATAAACTTTTGGAGGATCTGGAGCAATCATCACAAGTAGACTACCTGGCATGAAGAAAAAGTTCCCATGTTGCTCGAAAATAGTGGGCTCATAAAAAAGAATAAATTATCAACACTGTGCCTGCTCACTGCTGTCATTTGTCTTCCAGTCCTTGCTCTTTGCAAGGACGTGAAAAGCTCTCCACAACTGCCTGATGAAGACACTCTTCTATTTTCATCAGAAGGGTTGAAATGCTACCTGGTTTAGTGGGTGAAACCCTGAACTTTCTTCCCAAGTGACAATGATAGAGTTGTATACAACAGGCCTGCTCAACAGCAAGCCATATCAGTCTAAGGGAATGTTATCTCAGATCATACTTTCTGCCTCTAGAAAGCTTCCTCTAAGGGCTTCTTCTGCAACCACTGATACCACAAGACAGACTGGAAGAATTCTGAACCCATCTCCACAAATGCAACTGTGGCTTATAAGAAAGAGTCTTTATTCATGAGACTTCCTATTTATAGACCACACTTCCAAGATTCTGTAAAACCTCCTTCCAATTGGTAATAAATAAGTCCCAATTGTAATTCTTCCCTTAATGTCTTTATTTGTTACACCTCAGGAAAAGTTTACCAATATTTTCCAAACAGAAAAAAGAACAAAATATGAACCCTTTATAATTCTAGTGCTCAGTATGCAACATTTTGTCAAGAATCTTTCACGGTAGTGATTAAGCAAATGAAGAGGAAAGCAAAAATCTTAGGACATGAAAAAAGGAATTCCCATATAGAAGCAGTTTTAGAGTAACTCTTCCCTGAATCTGCCATTTCCTATCGAGGAATGGCACGGATTTGGTAGGGAGGTGGCTTCATCGTGCTCCCAAAAACAAATTTGGTGTTGACTTCCTTCACACCTTCTGGCAGGGTGAATGTGAATGCTTGTAGCAGGGTGGAAAAGACAATAAACAACTCCATCCTTGCCAACAGCTCCCCCATACACACACGGTGCCCTGTGAAGAAGCAGAAAAGGCAATTCAGCCCAAAGATTTCTACCATACCTCCCTTTCTAAACTGCCTGGGCTTTTCTTTGCTTGTTTTCTGCAGATTTTATCCTTTTCTCTTAACTTTGTCATTTAATGATTCATAACTGAAAGGCTGCTTGTATTTCCACAAAAAGTTTCCATCTGCATTTACAGCAGGCATTAAGACATTCTAGAAATTGTCACCAGGTTGGCATGGTTTATATTTACAGTCTTCCCAACACCAAGCATTTTTCTGCTACTGCTTTGATAGCTGGATATCTTCTCAGAGAGAAATTGGATCTGTCTTCCAAGAAAGACTTTTCTATATATCATTCCTTCTCTTCCAATCTTTTCTGCATACAACTGGACTTTCTCTCTTCTTGGAGATCTTTAAGACAATTTGTATATGCCCATCTGTAGGTGCCTTCCCTGTCATTTTGGGGAATGAATGGATCTGAAGATGTTACCACAAGAAGTAAATAAATCCCTGTTCAGTGCACTTACCTATAGCAAATGGTAAGAATGCTTCTCTGTTTATGAAGTTTCCATCTTTATCCAGAAAGTGGCCTGGGTTGAACTGATCAGGTGTCTCCCATTTTCCAGGGTCAGCCAGAACAGAGTCAATATTTGATAAAACTATGGTGTTCTGAAAAAAATAGAGCAGTGGCTGCAACACAAACTATGACTGTAGAATCTACTGATATCTAGGACAAAGCCTTGTGAAAAGCCATCCACAGAGAAAGTCAAACGTTAGAGGCACTGCCAGAAGAAGAGTTCATGTCCCCAATCAGGAAAAACCTCAAAAGCCTTTCTAGAATCATATAATGGACTAAGGATAAATTTCATTCAAACATGCAGCACATTTGTACCTTTGGAATATGATATCCCAGCAGCTCTGTGTCCTTCACACTCAGTCTGGGCAGTGCAATTAAGAGTATGTTGCTGTATCGCTGGATCTCATGAATTACAGCATTTGTGTAGGGCAACTTCTTCCTGTCCTCATAACAAAATACGTGGGAACAACCCACAACAGCATCCAGTTCCTTCTGGACTTTCTCTAAGGAGGAATATTCAGCTTTAAATATACAGCAAACATTCTATAAATTCTATAGTCATAATTGCTCCTGTTGCTTTTTACAGTCAGAATGGCATCCAATCAGATGGAAAAGATACTTTATAAAAAAATAATGCCTTCAAATTCTCATACAGATGACCTGAAAAAATTTGACATTAAAGTTATTTATAGGTTGCATACATACTTTTAAAATAATGACAGCAGATGAGGTCATTTTATAATAATATGTGGGTTCCTGTTACCTTTACTGCTCCAAGGTAATTTATAAAAATACTTTTATTAATATTTATTTCAACAGGCAGGTAGTCAACGAGAAAAAATATTAATTATGTGTTAGGGGAACAGTTTAGTAATTGATCAAGGATTATTCTCCATTAAGAAGCACATAGATTTTGCTTGTCATTTATAGATGTCCTAATTGCTATTCTGTAATTACTTGCCTTGGGAAGCACTCACACAAATTAATTTTACCCAAGGACTTCTTTTTTTTTACTTCCAATCCAAGCTGAAATGGTAATTTCTAATTATTTTTTTTATTAATACTACAGACTCTATCATTGCAATTAGAATTACCCCCCCCCCCCCCCCCCCAAAACTTAAGAATGTGTTAATATATCCTGAGAAGATGAAAAATGTGAAAATCCGGTATGTGCAACTCAGTCTCAAGTTTTAAGTCTTTTGAAGGTAACAAAAATGGGAGATCCTTTCTCCTTAACACTTCCACATTTTCTTCCTACCTCCCTCCTGTTGGGCCTGGGGCTCAGGTTAAACTCTGAATTATGAGGCCTTTAAAGTGAGTTTTGTACCTTCTAATCCTTTCTATCCCACACACTCTGGCTCATTTTTTTTCCAGTCATTTAACTCTGCCAACCTGAATCTTTCTTCTGTGAATATCATCATTAAAAGCACACATTTTCAAGCTACTCACCCCAATATTAGCAACCTCACACTGTGTTTAAGTTTTTTCTGCTGCAAGAGGCCAAGAGCTAATCAAAGAGTAGGAGTCAGGGATTTAAAAGGATGATCCAAAGACTCCTTAGTGAGAGTCTAAGCATTACTGTGTGTGGAGGGGCAATGGTGCAATTTTTCTCATCTGGGACTAAATTCCTCCAGCTGATTAAATTAATCACATTCTGTTTGGATATGTTAAAAAAAAAACAAAAACAAACAAAAACAAAAAAAAAAACAACAACAAACTGAAATTTGCTTGTATGTTAGAAAGGATACAGCAAGAAACAAATGAATGCAGTTCACCTGATTCACACTTTTATTATTAGTTCCTCTGCTTTTCTTTGAACAGGCACAGTCACTATCTGAACTTGTATCATTGCTAGAGTTGCAGACCTCTTTGGATACACTTACCTTGAATGTCAGGATAAATCACCATATAGAGTAATGCCCACAGTAAAGTGGTGGCTGTAGTTTCTATGCCTGCTATAAAGAGGTCAAAAATGGTCTGGAGAAAGTTTACTTCATCATAAGTAGCATCAGCATCTCCTTTAGTCTGTAGATATGGATTGAAAAGAAAGTTATGGCACACAAAAGAAGAATTAAACCACCTGGAGCAATCATACACTCTTAAATTTACATTAGACATCATTACAATAAAATAAACACTTAAAATCCCTTTTTGTTAATGAAGTGTGAGAGAAGTTCAGAGGTACTCACTTTATCTATCTCATCCAAATAGTAATCAATAAAATATCGATTCTCATCAAATTTTCTTTTTCCTTTGTGACTTTCAAGTTCCTTTGCTAACAGATCATTCACAAACCGTACACAGGACTTAAGCTTTTTAACTGATGGCAGAAAATGACCAGCAAGCCAGGGAGACAACTCATATATCTGTAAGAGAGATATTTTAGATATGTGATATTACATATAAACATGTGACATTTAGCAAACTAAATTCGAATCCAAATTCAGGCTTCTGGGTAGTGGAAAAAGCAAGTGAAAGACTGATGACTGAATCAGCATCAGATTGAAGGGGTAGTGCCTATCTCATGATTCATTAAAGATTAAAGCCTTTCTTAATTCTATTTTTCCCAGGAGAAAAATCAAAATTTCTCTCAGTTTTATACAATAAAGTTATATATATATGTGTGTGTGTGTGTATCTGTGTGTGTGTATGTACCCACACTTAGAGATTATATAAATACAATGTGATGCAGAAAGAATAAATTAAATTCCTATCTACTCCAATTCTTTGCTGGGCTGAACTTTGCTCAGCTGAACCAAGAATCTCCCATGAAACCTGTCCCTAATCTCACTTTATCCAACACACATATAAGTTCTATTTCATCACTAAAAAAAACAGATCCAGGCTGACTTCCTTGACACATCTATTAAGTGAAAATAGAACTATCCAAACCCAGGTTTATTTTCTTACAATAGGATGGTGAATGGGAATTTTAATCACATTTGCCTTCTCATAGATAAGAAGCAAATAGATCATATTTGTGTGATGTGCAAAATAACTCAATGACACAGAAACAGTGAGTTGTGTGGCTTCCCACCCGTTTATTCATTGTTCTAAACATATTCATCTTCTTGTCCTTATGCTGCCATAAAGCCATATATCAGCAGAAAAGAAGTAAAACACTTCTTACATCCATTCCATTCTACTTCATTTCACTTTCTTTTTCCCCCTTTTACAGACTGCATCATGTCCTTCCAGTTACAGAACTACTACAGCTTAAATTATACCCATATTATAATGGATGTTAGATCTTAACTTCTGGGCTCACCTATTTAAGTGGCAGGTGCATTACAAAGATTTATCTCCCCACAAGCCTGTTCAGATTCCCAGCTCTATTTCTTCTTCGCCCTACTGCATAATTTTCCTTAGCACTACCTGTCCTCTTACCAGGAAAACAGGTAAGTACAGGCAGTCATTAAGGGATTGTATATTCCTGTAAAAGCACTGTGGAGAGTGGGGCACAATGAAATGCTTGACTAAAACAATTTTGTTGGCTCTGGACACACTATTAAGGTGTTTTAAAAACAACTTATACAAATACCTACTGAGAGCAGTTTGGAAATAGCTGAACCTGTGTCTACCCTGATTAAAAGGGTAGCTTAGGAATCATTTCACTGGCATCTTCTGGGATAGTTACTAATAAGTCATTTTATTCTAGCTTATCTACCAAAAGTATCAAATTAGTCCTCAAATCCTCTAGGACTTTGCTTACAGCAGTTTCCAGTCAGTCAGAGGCAGTGGAAATCACACAAGACACAGAACTGGATGAGTTCCAACAAATTCTGCAGAAGCAGCTGCCTTGTGCATGGGCAAATTCACTTTTTGACTACACACAGTACCATGATTCCTTCTCATAAAAGATTCATAATAAAACTGCCCCAGTCTGAGGCCACCTGTTCTGCTGCTTTGGCAGCTGCAGTCACAGATGCACATACAGAAGCAAGAGAGACTTTTTCTCTCCAGGGGACCTGAAGTGAAGTTAGGAGTTGAATGGAGACAGATATCATCCAGCAGCTAAAGAGGGTGACTTCTGTTGTGTCACTGTATTCTTGTAAAGATGTGCAGATTTGGTACAGGTGCTGCTGTCAAAAACTGTAGGGAAAAGCTGCCATTAAACAATTTCATGCCATGTTACCTTTGCACAAAGCAGTTTCTCTGCTCCAGTTTCTATCAGGTCAGCTGGCAGCAATGAAGGAAGACATAAAAATCCATTTACTCTTGACATTTTTTGACAGCCAAGTCATATGATAGAGTGAAGAAAGCCAGTTCACCAGACATAAATTAGGATAAGCCTATTTCAGAGCTTTTCAGATAATTTAACCCATATTTTACTGATTTCAGATATAGTTTCAATCACTGGAGTTGTACAGGTGGCACTTTTGCAAAAAAGTCCTTTGTACATCTCTCAGTGATGTAACAAACCTGCATTTTCATCTCTGTCCCCCAGACACAGGAAATTTTTGTGCTATGATGAAGCACAAGAAATTGAAACAAGTTTTGAACCAGGCATCTGGAAGCACTGTTCTAATGTGCTCTCCAGAAATTCCAGGTGCTCTAGTATTTATTTTTGTTACAAAAGTAACGAGCAAGTTGCCTTTTTGCACCATCTATCTATAGAGAGCAAGCAAACAAACAAAATTGATTTTTCTCACAAAGAAGGAGATGCTGTTCAAAAATGCTGAAATGGTGTCAAAGGATTCAATCAGACGGTGAAAATTCTCATCATCTCTGGAGAAACGATGTCCAAAAATCACAAGATAAATCACATTTGAGACCGTATGAACAACAGGCATAGTGGGGTCCAGAGGTTTTCCTGTAAACACAAGGGACTGCATTCACCATTAACATTTCCTGTTCCTGCTTTTCTCACTGACAGGAGAGCTGATAAAATTTCATAAATATTTCTGACATTAATTAGATCACTGGATGGCAAATTGTAATTTATTGTTAAAAGGCCTGAGTGAAAAAGTAACTTCCGACATCTAAAAAAGCACTGTTGGTTAAAAAAAGAAAAAACTGCTGTTGGAAATGGAATTAGTAGTATGAATTATAAAAATGTAGATTTTATCAAACCTTGGCATCAGCAGATCTCATGTTTGGCAATAACCAGGGTACAAAACCAGCTGACACATTAAATACACAGATGAGAAGAGAACCACCTAGAAGTCTTCTTTTATATCATTTTACATTAGAATATTTCAACCTACCCATGGATTAACCCCATTTTTCAGCAGCACAATTTGAACAAACTCCCTCTCCTACTGAGGAGCTCACCATAAGCTGTGTGAGCTGAGATTTTTCTACTACACTTGACAGAGCAGAGCACAGGTCTGTGCATCCTTGGTCAAAACTTTGCATATTTTATGCTTTTTCTTCTCTACACAGGAATAGGAGGCATTGTGACACTGATTTTGTTACTGTTCGCTGTTACCCTGATGCTGTTACCATAAGTAACATAGAATGGACTCAGAAGTAATAACGCCCATAGGGACCAGTATATATACACCAGTATATTATAAATATGTAACTAGACATACACATAACAAGACAGGAATCTCTAATTCTGTGAGCTTGCTGTGGGGTGTCACACTTCAGCAAGTAAATATCTCATGCAGGTAGCATATACAGACTTTTGAGACACAGCTCTGCACATACACTTTGAATCCATTTTTGTAATCAAATAGTTTCAAAAGCCACCAGAGCCCCATTCGCCAGCAAAGTCTTCCACTGCACAGACAGCCCTGCCCACCCTCACATACCGTTTGTTTTCTGTAAGTATTCCACCAGGTGAGCAGCCTCCTCTTGCAGTAGATAATCCTTATCTTTTTTCGTTACTCCCATTTTCCTCATTGTTGCAATTCCAAAACGCCTCTGCTGCTTCCAGAGATGACCATTAGAGAATATAACACCTAGAATCATAATGAACAAATGCTGTCAGTACCTCCTAAATTAATGGATTTGTACAGCCAAGAAGCTTCTATTTTCTTCTAATTTTTTCAATTTTTCTACAGCAGTCTGGCAACATTCTTCTTTTTGTATTTTAGCCATTTATTTTCTGTATAGAAGCTCTTACATTAGCTCTATGCTGTCATTATTGTTCTGACAGAATATAGAACTGTTTTTAAAAACTCACAAAAATGAAAACTTTTTTCCTGATGTAAATTCAGGACTTTTAGGCTCTAAATCAATATTCAGAACTAGGTATAGAACATATTAAAAGAATTTCTGAGAATAATAATTACCATTTCCTCGTGTCAGAATGTGAAAAATTTTGCTTGTAGGCCTTCCAGCAACATCTTCAGCATGAGCAGTGAGACCTTCCTTCACTGCCTGAAACCCTTGCAGGACAACAGCAGGAGTGTTTGAAAACCATAAGGTGAAGATATTACCATGAATTTTGGCCATCTATAGAACAAAGCAGGATGAGAATAACAAGAGTGAGAAACGGTGCTTGTAATTCAAAGAAGATGGACCAGATCTTCCCCCTGGGCAGATGCCCTAAGGGTGACTGGCTTTGAGAAGAGAGGCATCAGATATGTTCTTACATACAATATAGTTGGAAGTCAGGTTTCTATCTAAAGTCTCATTTATTAAAGGTCATGACATTTCTAAAATGTCAGCCAATATTGCCAAAGTCTGTGATGTTGTTTATTATGTCTTATGATTCAAACTCATTGTAGATGAACTCTTCCATCCTCACCACTTGCTACAAGACAGCAGTAGCTCATTAATTTAATATGAACCATCTACAGATTCCCCTTTGTGTGTCAAGTGTACCAAAAGCAGTCAAGGAGCTGAGGAATGTAGGAATTTCCTTTCTAGCTCAGCCGTGACAGCCTTGTCTTCAGCTGCTGTGCACGCAGGCATCGCTGGCAGTGGGCAGGACAGTCCTTCCCCTGGCTGCTCAATCAGGAGCTAGAAAAGCAGCAAAATAGGCTGGAAAGAGTGCTGTGTTGCTAAGACAACCCAAGAAATGAGGACTAGAGGATTGCAAAATTTTTCTGCCTGGGAGCAAACAAGAGGGAATACTTATGCACAGTGAGCAAAAATGTATGGGCTTGTGCTTGCACATTTGTGTTTCATTTTTGTCAGGACCAGTTCATGGCTTTTGAAACCTTGGGGTGACCAGTACTACTCTTCATGTCTGGGATGTCAGAAATAGAAGAAAATACAGCAGACAGGCACTAGCTACTATTTTATGTTACAGAATAATATCACTTTGCCTTGAAATATGCAGCTCAGGAGGACACAACAGGCAGGACATGGAAAAACCAGGGGAAAGGAAGGTAGAGAATGAAGAGGGAGAGTGAGGTGCTATTACTGACATATTTAAATATTAAATATTTAGTATAGATGCATAAGAACTATAAAACAGTAGGATACAAACTTTAGAAGTGCTGCACATTACAGCTAGACTTAGAAAAGAATTTGAGCATACTGTGAATTATTTTAGCCAAGTAAAAACTTGGTCTTGCTAAGCAGACTGAAATCTCTTGTGAAAATCTGAACAAATTGTATGTCAGAAAAAAATTTATTCTAAGATCTTTCAAAAAATCCATTGAATAAGTATATAAAAAAATCATCCTGTCCCTACTGGAAATGCATATATCCCCAGTAGCTATTTCATGGGATATTTGGAAAATGTCAGTGCACCAGTCAAAATTCAGACATCCAAAAGACCACACTGAATTAGTGAGTCTACTTTAAAATACATCTTTTTCCTGGGTATAAGACAGGACTATTATCATCATGATATTTTTGTTCATATGCACATAAGGTATTAAGTATATATTTCATAGTAAGTGCAAATTTTCACACAAAGAAACAGATATTTTAATTATCTCTACCTATTTCCATATTTTTGCAATTTAGAACAAATCCCTCCCTAGCATTCAAAATAAGACTATGTTAAACACATTTACTTTTCAATCAGCTTATAAGTCTATTAATAGATTGCCAAAAAGTACATACTTTTTTAAGATGCTCATGATGAATTTTGAAGTTCATCTGCAGCAGATTTCCAAAGAAGGGATATGGAGTTGGCCCAGGAGGAAATCGTCTTCGCATCCATTGCAGTTTCAGAAACTCTATCAACAGCAGAGACACCACAAAAAATACCAGCACCTCACTCACTGTTAACATTTTACTTCTGATTTACACAGCTACTTTGTCTCTCTACAACTGCTGTGTAGACAGAGGAGAGATCCAGTTTATCTTGCTTTTGGGCTACCTCCCTGAAAAGAGAAAAAACACTTGATGCTCCTGTGACTCTCTGTCTTTCCCCTCTTTATAACTTTTACTTCCCCATCCCAGAGAATTAAGTGTTCTTATTTTTAAGTATATATGACATCATTCCATTATATTACAGTTACACATCTCTCAATCATTACCTCTGCAAGGGACACAAAATGTAGGTTAATTATACACCTCTTCGTGCCATGACTCCTGCTGTGACAAAAATCTCTGCCTACGGCCCTGGTTTCATAAAAACCTCTTGCAAGAATGAGAAATAAAAATAAATTTCCTGAGGGTTGGTTGCACATCCAAGGGCAGTGCGGTTACTGAGAAGTTCAGCCATCATATGCACCAACCACATGCTCTGCTGCTTAACTCACCCCAATACTGTTGATTCTGATGTTCTCTGCTATTCCTGTAATAGTTTTCCTCACAGTTTATATTGGAAGATGTTTGGGGGATGACTCTACCTTTTAATTTTGTGCCTAGGGCACACAGACCATAAAAGATGCCAACTGATCATTGGGTAACAGGAGTTTGATGGTAATAATGATCTAACACCCAAATGTCCTCCCACTCCCTGCTCAGCTGCACAGGGAAGTGGGGCTGCACAGTCTCCTTGACCAAGCAGAAAGCAAAATTTCTTCACCCCTCTGCTTGCTTGCCTCTGGCTAATCCCCCTGGATTGCCTGCAGCAGGAACAAAGATGACATACAGCTACCTCTGAAGCTTCTTTCACAAGTGCTCTCATACAACTAAGCAACTCCAGCTCTGCAAAGGGCAGCATTTGAACATGATCAGCACAGATTTGTCACTTGTACAGGAACAGCATTAGCTTAGACTCAGCTCATCTGACTTTGACAGCAGCAAGTGGCACTCTAGGAAGCCGCCTAGATGGCCTTTCTGCTCATGTACCAACCTTGCAGAGCTGGCACAGCTAGAAATAAGAGTTGTGAGGTGTGAAGGACATTGGTGTACCCCAGAACCAGGGCAGAGAAATAACATTTACCCATCTTGCTGGCCCACTGATTGAACTGGGATCAACCTCAAGAACTGAATTACTGACTTTCAAGATCACTTTAGGGACTTCAAGTTCTTTCATTGGTGTTGCATTTTCTGTATCTCAAACTGCTCCCAGCTCTGAGTTTAGTATTTTCCAAAGTGTTCATAGGAGGAGACTCACAGCCCCAAGGCTTGTTTGCCCTGCTCACTTACAGCCCCATCAGGTCCCTGCACAGTCCTGGCTGGCTGATCTGTATCTCCCCTGGCTCTCCAGGCTCACTCTGACTTTTCCACACAGATTAGCCACGTTCTAGTGATTGCACCTCTCAACCTAGACATGAACTGCCTGCACGTAGCACGTAGGAAGGCAGCTGTCAAACAGCTTTGCCAAGTCTTTGGGAGAGATGTCAAAGAGAATACAAATTGCTTTTCTCCTCATAAAAGATGGTGCTGGAAGGTTGGGAAGAGAGAAGCCTGATAAGGTTTTGTAAGCTGTATTTGCCATAGCTTCAGTGAAGAGAACTTAATGCCTGAGGAACTGGGGGTTCTGAGAGCTCAGAAGAACAGAAAGGTATTTCTCTAACAAGTGAATCCTCCTCCCTTCACTCCTGGCAGGAGAGCTGCGGGCCCATTCTCTTCTCCCCCTTCCTTTCAGCCCATGATACTATGGATAAACAGAGTAATTCCAACTAGTCCTTGAAGAATACTTCCAATAACAACTGCCAAGTCTTTTTTTCAAGGAAGGAAACAGGTAAAGCAACAGTAACCTGCACTCTGACCTTGGGTTTAAACTTTACAGGGTGGTTAATGAGGCCAGTCTCACAGCAAGAGTGGCTTCTGGCACTTGCTGTCCACTAGCCCTGCTTGGACCCTGCTTCTGCCAGCTGCACCTTGCACAGCTCCTCCCTCAGTGTGGGTTTGCACTCAGCAGGCTCAGCTCAGCTCTCAGAAGGCTGCTTGTGTGCAGATGCCCCTCTGCTCACAGAAAATTCTCAAGAGCTTTGATTCTCCCACAGTTTTTGGGGAACGCCACGTCAATGTCTCCTGCTCTGCCCCTCTTTTGCAGGCACCAAGATTTGCTGCACAAGACTGCAAAGACTGCAAGCTGCCCCCTGAACTGTGCTTTTGGGCACCAGTGAGGAGACATGGCGAACCTAATCTGCTATACATCATCATTCTTACAAACCCTGGTGTGTGAGAGGACTCCCACCTTCATAGATTTGGCTCTCAAATGCACCACAAGAACATATGTCAAAAAATAAAAAATTAAAAGAATTTCCAGGCCAGCCCACTGGTCCTTATCTGATTCTACCCACTGCATTTCACCAGCAGTGGGGCTTCCCTCTGCATTTTCCAGCAGGCAATAGGAGGGGTTTGCCTTTGCTTTTGGCCTGAATCAGGAGCCTCAAAGCCAAATGAAGGGTTACACTGTTGTCTCTCTGTTACTTCCAGTCTCAAGCGATCATCGACCAGTGGTTCTTGGCTAAATAGACAAATCTGCTCCCAGCAAGCTGAGATGCCCCTCCACAGCTTTGTGTTCCCATGCAACCATAGCTGGGAGCTCTGGCAATGCCCAGAGCCACCACCTCAGGGAACAGCATTCCCACACACCATTCTGGATTTGAGAATGTATGGGAAGACT
This sequence comes from Poecile atricapillus, assembly GCF_030490865.1. Classification (NCBI taxonomy): domain Eukaryota; kingdom Metazoa; phylum Chordata; class Aves; order Passeriformes; family Paridae; genus Poecile; species Poecile atricapillus. The sequence continues at coordinate 18,390,666 of NC_081256.1, forward strand.
CCTTGGAATCTGGCTCTGGTGTTCCTGCTCCCTCCAGTAAGATTCTGCCGAGTTTCTAGTAAGACTAGACAGAGCAATAATTGTCAACATTTATTTCATTTGTAACACAGCAGAAAAAAATGGTACAGACGCTTTCCAGACACAGGAAACCAGAGTGTTTTTCAGGACTGGCTTCTAAGACATGTAACACAACAAGGAGAGATTTGCACTGCATTTGAGCTAAAAATGAGAACCCTAAAGCTGCACAAATACCAGCACACTACCAAACCTGTGTCTGCGCCTCTTAAATCTCTAATGCTGAGCAACCTAACGCAGAACTGCACAGAGCTTGTATGGATGGGGTTTCATGGTGCTCCCAAAGATAATGTCTGTGTTGACTTCCTTAACTCCTTCTGGTACAGTGAACTTGAATTTCTGCAGCAGGCTGCAAAATATGATGAAAAGTTCCATCTTGGCCATTGTCTCTCCCAGACAAACACGGTGACCTGCAAGGGGTGAATGGAAAGAGAAGTCAGTCCCCACCAAGGTCTGCAACCAGCGCCTGCTTCCCAGCTTTTCACAGGAGCGTTGCTCAGCAAGGAACGAAGACCTTTGCTGAATTTGACAATTTCCTCTCAGACTGAACTGGGCACACAACTAAGATATCTGCAGTTCATCTTAGCAGTATCTGCCCACGTTATAGAAAAGATACCAGAGATGCTTCTCAGAAGTTTCATTCTTGCTTTCTAATCTACAGGACTCTTTAATTTTATGAAAGAGATTTCAGTCTTTTGATTCCAAATAAAAACAACAAGAAGGCATCTTTAGGTTCCCTCACATTTTCCACTTAGCACTGACTTATCTTCCCTAATAACAGTGAAAAATCAGAAGACAGATGACATTCTACACCTGATGAAACATTTTCCTACATAATGGTTTCAGTGAAAAGAACATGTTAAAGAAAAATCTCTTCCCAATTTATCAATTAACTCTGTCCAGGATATAATTCCCATAGACAGACAGTGACAAACTCTGAAATGCAGTGGTCAGGTTATTCAATTTGGATGTGAGAAACCAATTCCTCTTCTGCCCAATTTAGACCAGAAACCTGAGCCTGACATTTTCACATCTCAACTGACAGCTCTGACAATCAGGCTATTCCCTCCTGGCATGATCCCCCAGACCTTTTGTTTGTTTAAGCTTCTATAAATTCACACACTGGTGAAAGATTGATTCCAGAAGCTCCACAGGAAAGACATAGATTTCTGGACGTATTTGATCCAGCTTCTGGATCTCCCATTCATCTCTCTGCACTGATGAATATTGAATTATTTATACAAAATAAATCAGCTCCAGCACAGCAGCCTGGCACAGAATATCCACTGTAATGGCATAACCTGGCATATACAGAGGAGGACCAAGGGTAGCAGTGTAAAGATTCAAGTTACTAAGTGATTGGGAATTCTGGGACCTTACTCATTTTATCTTCTCTGCATTTTCATAAAAATCTAAGATACAGTGTTTATACAATTGCCAAACAACTTATACTTGCAGACAAACATTTTTCTGGGCTGGGAAAACCATGTGTTCCTGCATTTTGGGGTAACACTCCCCTTTGGCCTTCACAATGAAAATAACACAGCTTCATCTAATCTACATAACTGGGCTCAGTTTTTAGTGCACTCACCTGCTGAGAAGGCCAAGAAGGCCTCTCGTGTCACAAAATTTCCATCCTTGTCCAAGAAATGGTCAGGGTTGAACTGGTGAGGCGTCTCCCAATAGGCAGGGTCAAAAAGAGCAGAGTCTACGTTGGCCATAATTAGAGTGCCCTGAAAGGAAGATGCGCTTGGCACAGTTCTGCCTGTGCCAACAGAGATTCCAGCTATAATTCTGCACATGGAAAGGCAGCAGAAATTAAAGATTACATAGTTAGGGGAAAAACAATCTTAAGTGTTCTGAGGGGGGGTTTTGTTCAAAAAATAAATAAGGAAAGAAACTTCAGTATTTAGGGGTCAGGAATTTCCCTGCTGTATTCCTTCATGTCTCTTTTTCCAGTCTGTTAGCAAATGCCATAGAATATGTGGTCTGCAGTTCTTTAGAACCTTATCCTAAATCTAGTGAAATGATCTTCCTGTCCTGAGCTGGAGGAGAAAGGGTTTAATGGTAAACCTTTACTCGTGGCCAAAGATCCCATTGGAATAGAAGGGATATCTGTACCTTTGGAATGTGATACCCCAAAACTGTGGTATCCTTCACAGCTTCTCTAGGAATTGTGATTAAAACAATGCTGCTGAAGCGGAGGATCTCATGAATCACAGCATTTGTGTACGGCAGCTTCTTCCTATCCTCGTAGCAGATGAGATGGGAGGGACTCAGAACAGCATCCAGCTCTTTCTGGACTTTGTCTAAAAAAAATTTAAATACCCATTATAAATACAGGAATGCTGTTTGGTGCGAAACAGAGTTTTCATCTCCTTTTTAGAGTATAGTAGTGATTGAAAAATTTACAATATATAAAGAGTTTATACTTACCATATCCTAAAGTATAAATGCATTTATACAACCAGCTAATTATGATTTTACTACACTCTGTTTCCCAGTTTATAGGTTCTGTGTTCAGACCCTCTTTCCACAGGCTCAGCAGATTTATGGAGCATTATATTAAAAGGAGGGGTAGAAAACTCTAACTATAACAAGACCTTCTTATTAAGAGGTCAATTCTGTTGATCAAATCAAGTTGTTGATTTTACTCCAGGTTAATTACAGACTCACAGCACACTAATGAGGGCAAGCAAGCCATCCCATCAAGCTGATACATGCGTAATACTGAGAACTGAAACAGGATCATATTACTAAAGCATCACCAAGGGTTAATCTCTTTGGACTGATATCTAAGCTTCAGTAACTAACACACCTTATACAGTCTCAGATGGTTTGGGGTCAGATTTCATACTTAAAACTTGGGCTAGTAAGCTAAGAGGCATTTTTTTCTTTATAATTTATCAGAATTTGAAATTCATGTGTGTGCACAGGGCTCTGTTCTTCTAGCATTCTAGCACCACAAGCATGAAAAGAATTTCTAGCCCTCAGCCTGAGAGTCAAGAACATGGTTTAATAATTCATCACCTCTGAAAACCCTCTACCAAATCATCCAAAAATTTTGAAACTAGTATGGAACTATACTCCTGTCTAGAATTTCTGGATCATCTTTTTGTCTTCCTATTATTTTCTTCCTTCTCTGTTTAACATTCCCATATATTAGAATAAATATATATATTTTACAGAAATTCAATTGATGTCTCAGTTAATGAACTCAAATAATACAACCTTATTACACACTCTGGATACCAGAAAAGCATCACTCTTTCCTAACCCAAACTCTTATTTCACCTTGTGTGTTTTCAGCCTGTATCTCCCAATATATGCTTACAGTGCTGAAAGTCTGACAAAAATCAACAAGACTCAATACAATATCAGAACCTGAATATCCCTGAAATTATTTTAAAAACTGTCTGAATTTTTTTACTACGTTGGCTTATTAAAAAAGCAAAGTTCAGGAATTCTCTTTTAAAAAAGAAAGCTTGTTCTTAAACCCTTGATTTTAGCCAAAAAAAAAACCCCAAAAAACAAAAAAAGAAAAAAAAAAAAGAAGTATAACAGAAAATTTCTCTACTTGAATCATATCCATGTTTGTGTGTACAGCTCACCTTGGATGTCAGGATAAACCAACATATAGAGCAGAGCCCAGCGCAGAGTGGTGGCTGTGGTCTCTGAGCCACCCAGGAAAAGGTCAAAAACAGACTGCACCATGTTGTCTTCATCAAATGTAGAATTGGGGACATTTTTAGTCTACAAGTGTCAATGAGAAAGGTAAAATGGGGTATAGCTGTGTAACAGCACTAAGATAGACAGTGATCACTGTATCTAGGGGAACAAGATTTCTATAGGACAGAGAAAATATAAATTCTTGAGCAGAACACAAATACAGGCAAAGACTTTACTCAAATGAGTACACTGATATTGTTAAATTACAGGTGCAGTTGAATGTGTCAGGTGTATAAGTCCTGTTATGCTGCCTTATAAAGTGGCATATTGACTTCTGTTCCACAGCAGAAAAACACATTTCAAGGTAGTTTTATGCCACCCATGCCACTCTCAGCACATTTGCTGATTTCAGCAATCTATCTAATATATGTTATCCTTTTAAAGATTTATGCTTTTTTTCAGAGCAGAGACTGGCAACATTTTAAGATTGCCATGATACTCATACAGTGCTACTCTGCACAAAAGTAATACAACAAGGCAAAAATGAATCAGAATTAGGCAGCCATCTAAATACCTGCACCTTTTCAAGGTCCTCCCTACTGCCCAGCCCACACTAAGGATTCCACAATATGATAACAAACCAAAGTAAATAACGTGTACTTCCAGAACCAGTTATTGAACTAACTATTCAAAGTTCATATTTTGAGTTTGACAAGCAGAGTTTTCAAGCTGTACTTGTCGAGTTCTGCAGTAATGTTGTTGTGGACAGAAAACAGCAGGGAAGGGGCAGGGAACCCGTTATGGTTGGATCTGTGTCATGTACAGCATTGATTACTCACTTTCTCTATTTGCTTCAGGTAAAAGTCAATGAAATCTTCTGGTTCATCTATTCTGCCTTTTTCCCTGTGGCTTTTGATTTCCTGCCTTACAAAGGAATGAACAAAATCCCGGGAAAATCTTGCTTTATTTTGAGGTCCTGGGAGGTGCTCTGCAAACCACGGGAACACTTCACACATCTGGGGAGCAGGAATTCAGCACAGAGGAAGTTAGTGACACTGAAGAGAAGCCTTGCAATAGAGATGTAGTGGACAGTTTTGGTGTTAAATTACTGAATTAGTTTCTCTGGGGAAAGTCCTGTGGCATCAAAAAGAAATGTTCAGTACATGTTGAATACATAAAAGCACATTAAAACCACAAATTAGGGACAGCACAGTTTCCACCCTGGATTTTTTCCCATCCTTACTGCAGAACTCCATCTGTATTTTCCCTATTAATTCACCAACAAAATAATTTACTTTTGCAGATAGATGTAACACGCATCAATATTAATAAGTCTGATGTTAATAAACTTTTATGTCTATCACCTTAGCATCAAAAAAAAAAAAAAAAAAATCTTTCATTCTCACACAGAGTATCATCTTTTCACCTTAGCAATACTCATATTTCCATTACAGGAAAGTTCATTATCCCAAGCACATTACCTTTGTTAAGACATTCTAATAAAGATTATTAATACAATATTCATAATTGAATCATATCAAACCCAAAGCAGTGGGGGGTCCAGTTCATATTCACAGTCAGACTATTTATCAGCATTCAATAATACAATACTTTAATAATATACATACTGATATAATTATATTTCAATAAATAATGAGCTCAATAATCAAATAAGTTGCATATTAGAATTATTCTAATAAGCAATATATAATCTCATAAGTGATATTCTCACATAATAAATGTGGCTGTTCCCAAAAGCCACTATATGATTGAAGGCTTCAATCAGCTGGTGGAAGGTTTTATCTTCTAGGGAGAAACGATGTCCAAAAACCACAGCACAAATCACATTGGAGACAGCGTGGACAATGGGGAAGGAAGGGTCAACAGCTTCTCCTGCAGACAGAGAAAAACATTAATCTCCAAAGCAATTCCTTCTCCTCCTTTGCTATTTGGGAACAAGATTATAGTGACACTTTATAACAGATGTCCCCTATGATATTTATACTGTTACTCAGAAACAACCAAAATTCACTAGGAAATGGAACAAAAGATAAACACCACTCAAAAATGAAGACATGAAAGCTTCAAATCTTTAACTCCTGGCCTTGTTTTTTTTTTAATTTGCTTTCCTTTTTGCTTTCTTTTTTCTTTTTTAATCTCAATCTTGGTGTTGCTCCCAAAATACAGACTGCTGAGGTCCAGCTGTACAATAATCTCAAGGGTTCCGAGGGGTTTTTTCTCAAAAAAATAAATAAGCAAAGAAACTTTGTATTTTGGGTTCAGGGATTTCTTTCATTTCTCTTTTTTTGTTAGCAAACCCTGCAGAATGTGGGGTCTGCAGTTCTTTAGCACCTTATCCTAAATCTGCAGATCTAAGGTGTGCTCCAAACCCATTCTATTCTGTAACAAAAGTGGTGTTTACACTTAGAGTCGAGGAGTCTATGTTGTGTCTGCCCCCAAGCACTGTGTCAATGTCATACCCTCTCTGTCTCTGAAGAATTCGACCAGGAAACGAGCCTCTGTTTGTATCCCACGCTCCATTCCTTTATTCCCCATTCCCAGCTTTCGGAGAGTTCCAATTCCAAAATGCCTCTGTTGTTTCCAGATGAGACCATTTGAGACCAAGATACCTTTAGCCACCAAGAGCGAATTTTATGTCATATTAAAGTTCATACAACTGTAAATGATAAACACAGTAAGTGCCATCTTTTCATCACTCCGAGAGAAGGAACCTCAGGACAGTGTTCTTTGAATTGAATGTTGTTAGAGGCAGAGAAAACACCTTAGTTAAGATATTCCCATCCCTGCAAAAAACCCACTTGGATCTCTGGACTCACACACCTGTCTTCCAAACTTAATTCTATTATTTCTGAAGCATCTGTCTCTGGTCTTTGAGGGATCCTGTTCAACCAGGATCTTTACACCAAATATCAAGTTCTCATCTTGGAAAGGTCCCTTCTGGAAGGACAATGAAGCCAGGGCAAGAACCACCCAGCCAAAATGAGAAGGAAAAGTAGGCTTTAGCCAATCTGCAAACAGCTTCTTAGGATCAAGAGTTCCTGTGGGACAGAAAGGAATCCCAGGCTACTCTGCTGTGAGTCTGTTCTATCAGAGACCACCCAGCATGAACTATTTAATTTGCTTGGTGGGGAAATTCCTTCCACCAGTCTAGCCTGCACTTCCCCTGGGAAAGGCAGCTTGCTCCCCAAGACAGCTGCTTCACTACAGACTGGGATAGCTCTCCCCTATTCCTTCTGCTGTCCTGGGAACAAGGGACAGGCAGGTGGTATTTGTGTGGCAGAATCAGAAACTTGCATCTGAGCTGCAGCTGTTTGTTAAAGCCATCCCTGCTACAAATTACAAATTTTAGGGTACTTGTCACAACTCAGCTACTTTTCTCCACAGCACCCAGATAAAAAGTGGCAATACAAGATCCTTCCAAATGAAGGATGAAATGGCCACAGACTTAATCTCTATATCTTAAAGTGTTTTTTCTCTAATTACATTAGCTAGTATTACAAATTAAAGCTTTCCAGACTGTATTTCACATGAAATAAATCCTGATGGAGGGTAAAGGCATCTGCTGTACATTCTCTGAATAAGATGCTGATGGAAACAAGTTCAATTATTTCTGTTTTAAACACATCACTTGTAATTCTCCATCCACTGTGATTCAGCAGTGTTTGTGATAGCACAATACAATGCTTTGAACACGGGCTAACAAATTTAAAGCTCCACTGACCTTCATGTGACTTTGTACTTCAGAACAAGATCAGAGTTGTGTATATGATTTCCTTACCTCAGCCTTTGTTGTAAACAAACTACTGGGAGCATAAAGATTTACTTTAGTCTCAGCTTGCAGAGGAGGCCACAGACTCAGGATTATTTCAAATCAGGACACTCAGACAACACTAAGAATGGACAAACAAGACCATGCTGCTCTGGTAAGATTCTGAAATACATGGGTGACAGTGGGATTTGGAGACCACTTAGGATGATGCTTCAGAATTATATAATTCACCTTGAGCAGACAGAAGAAGTCAGTTGGGAACTAAGAGGTTTTCAGTAAGAAAAACACAAAAAGAAACAAAGTCAAGGATGAAGTCCTTCCACTGACATGAACATCTTACCCTTTCCTTCTGCCATTTTGTTGAAAATGTAGGTCTGGAGTCGCCCTGAAACATCCTCCGAGTTGTTGGTGAGACCGTTCTTCACAGCTTGGAACCCATAGAGCACCACAATAGGTCTGTGACCCATCCACAGGGTGCAGATGTTGCCATAGGTTTTTGCCAGCTGCAGGTAAGATTAGTGCCAAAAAAAATACCCATGGGATAAACATCAACAAATGTGCACACATGATGGGCTGCTCTCCTCTAGCACACGCTACTCAGGGGTTCTTGAGATGAAAAGGGACAGTGGCTGAGTTTTGTGGTGGGGATGCTTTCCACAGGAAGGGTCTGGGCTCTCTCTGGGAACACAGCACCCACAGAAATGTGAGCAAGAATAAATGGTCCCTTTCTAGAACTTGGCCTTGGATACCTTGCAATACCAACAATAGGGTAAATGCCCCTGAGTCTTTATGGATCTATGCAAGGTTTCCTGTGAAATTTCACCTGCCCATTCTTGGTTACATTTTTCAACTCCATATTTCATTCCCTCAGACAACAACCAGAATTCCTTGAAATTATGAATTCCAGGTGTAACTCCCCTTCTATTACTACAGATTTCATGTTTCAATGGCATGTTTCTTCCTGTCTTATACTGAAACACTTTCAACTGAGGCATTTAAGCATAGATCCCATCTCTGGGTGCCCATCTCAGACAGTGTTGTGGATATTCTGCAAGGACAAAATCTATGATGCTAGACCAAGAACCAGTACAGGTCTGTCCTCTCACAGTGATTAACACGTACCCATCAGCAAATTTTAGCATCACGGTCTTTTAAGCTCCCTTCAGCTGCAGCCAGTTACCCACTGACCTGCAAGCTGCACTTAGCACATAAGGAAAGGAAGCAATCTGAAAAATACAGTAACACATTGGGTTCTTTTGTGACATCTTGTGGCTCAGTGGAGGATGTTGAAAACAGAAAGAATCTGTATTAACAGGCTTATCATGTACCTAATTCTTCTCATCAGTTCTTTCCTTTCACCATCATTTACATCTTTAATTTATCTGCAGAGAGCACATTCCAGACTGGACCCCAGAGAAACAATGGATCAAAGGATTTGGCTGCATATGGGATACAATCTTGTTTCCATTCCATGACAGAAGATGATGTCCTGGTGTGCTTTTCACAGCTTCTGAATTCAAGACACCTAGTTTTAATTTTTTTTTTCAATATAGGCCAGTGATAGAAAATATGAGAATCACGTTTTTCTTTCAAGGCCAAAGATTCCCTTAAATATATAAGTCTTTTCTGAGGCAAAATTACTATGTTCAATTCTGTTTAAATTGTACACATATCAGCTTTCATATGAATTAGACTGTCTGCAGGTTTTTACCTTAACTTGTTCAGGCACTTCACTTCCACAATTCACCTTCTCTCAGGGTTCTCCCTGTTACCACATCAGCCTATCAATAACCATCACCATTTTTATAGGTTTTGCCTCAATAGTTCTTAAGTTCACCTGCAAATACAGGAACTTAAGTTCTTAAGTTCATCTGCAAATACATACCTTTTTCAGGCTCCCATGATCTGCTCTAAAGTTTATCCACCAGACGCTTCCAATAATGGGAAATGGGGTTGGTCCAGGAGGAAATCCACGACTCTTCCATTGCAGATTCAGGAACTGTGCACTCAGAAGAAACAAAACCAGAGATATGAGAATTACACTTATCATCATTGCACACTTCCAAACTTGTATTATAAAACTGCTACAAATCTGTCAGTTGAAATGACTCTGTATTGTTCTTCTTAACTCTTCCCTGTCACATTGAAGATTTCTGAATTTTCACTTCCCTTCTTTCCTACCACTGTCCCTGATCCAAGAAAATGAGGATTATTTCCATTCTTGAGTGTTATTTAATACATCACCATGCTGCAATATGCTAATGAAGCCATTATTTTAAGATCCAGCAGAGGCTGGATCAGAGAAGGTGCGAACCTCAGCCAGAAACATCCCTTTGAGCAATCAGTTTTATGGAAGGTGTCACTCAAAATAACTGACTAAGTGGATGCCAAGAACTCAGGTACAAAGTTGCAGCTGTCAGGTGAGGACAGGAACACTGATCCTGTAGCATTCTTGGGGCAGAGGTAAAAGGAAGCAGCCAGTAGCCTTGTACAACAGTGGGACTTGCGAACCAAGAGCAATGAAGTGTGGCAATTTGAGTTTTCACAGTAAACAATACAGATCAACTGCAAATAGCACAGCGAAGAATCAAAAATAACTAGTGCTGTTGGCAAAAAGTGTTACAGACATCACAATAAGTTCCATTTTGGTGCTGAGTTCTTGTCCCCTATGAGGCTTTATGAATTAGTTTCTGCCTTATCTCAGTGGCAGGAGTCTTGCTCAGCAGAATTAATTCCAGAGCCTGTAACACTTTGCTTTATTTTTAATTCACAGCATTTGAAGTAGCACATGCAAAGATCTCCTCAACACAAAACAAATCCCTACAAACAGGAGCAGTTCTTAGAAGATTTCTAGAGTACAGCTAGTGGAATAGGCTGTCTGGAATGTTGGTACCAAGCTGCATTATGAGGAACAGCAGACCTTATAGGGGCTGTGCAGTGCTCCCCAAAGGAATGTCTTTAATTCCATCAGACAAGATGAATCTAAACACCTGCAAAAGATTGCAGAAGACAAAGAACTCCATGTGTGCTGACTGCTTGCCCAAAAATACACATAGCCCTGCAGAAAGAACACAAGACGGCAATTACAGATCTTAATTGCTGTTTCCACCACACCCCTGCTTGCCCTGTGCTTGCTCTGAGGCTGTTGTTCCTCTCACAGCAGAGATGTCCCTGTGGGCTGTCGTTCTGTCTCAAGATTTGCTGTCCAAAAACACTCAACTCATCCTTGCAACTCCACTTGCATAATCCCTTGGTGTTATTTGTCAGCTGGCAGAAAGGACATCAGGCATGTTTTGAAAGCTCTGTTCACATTTTATTCATTCAAGTTCTTTGGTAGCATTCAAGCATATGTCAACCACTCTTGGCAAGGGCAAGAACCCTTCCCTGGAGAAAAAAATCCTTCCTTACACAGTAATTAATCTGGGTTGGATTCCAGAAATTTCTTCCAGTGCTCAGGAATCAGTTGCAATATATTGCAAATATATTTGCAATAACCATACTGTCCTGCAGGAACAGAGGAGTTGGTCCTAGGCTGTCTCTAAACCTCTGCCCCTGGCAAATTAATCTGAACAAGTCTTACCTCAAATTTTCTGTTCTGTCCACAACATTTGACATTCCAAGTGCAGCATCTGGGCTAAGAGATACTGCTCTGGAAAATTGTCAAAAAGAATGCTGAGGCTGCAAATACTCAAACATTAGGAAATGCCAGAAGTAAAACTGTCTGTACAACATTAATTACTTCTTCCTGACACTTCAGTGAGAAAAGGGTATGTGCTATGGTTACTTTATGAAATTCTTGTCTCTGTTCAACTCTTCTGCAGCTGACTGCAGAACACTGCCAAGATTACACAGCACTTCACAAACCAGGGAGACTGAAAGGGCACCAGGCCTTGGTAGCTCCCACACCAAGAGGATATCCAGCACCACAGCAAGGTCTGCACTGCTTTCACCTAAATAGCACTGCATTACAACACCAAAACAGGCAAAACTAACCAACCAAACAGAACAAACAACAACAAAAGCAACGGGAAAACAAAAAGAGGAGTGTTTACAGTGATCACTTTCCTTCCTAATAGGTAGAGCTCTTGCTTTCTCTAATTCTGCTCTCATTGCATGCCAGTGATGCCAAAAACTTGGTAAATCTCTATAAGACTACATATACCAACTGGTTTTATTTTGAGATGACTGAGATGATTGTGTATTACTAGCAGGAAGAGAAAGCAATGGATGCTACAATACATTGTAATGCAGAGTGACAATTTAAATTAACTCCACCAATGTGTGTGAATTGCAGGACTTAAGTGCACGAATTATGGACTAAAATACAAATAAAGTAAATGTGAGATCAAGCAGGTAGAGACAGGTATTTACAGAGAAGCTTTCTGCAAACAAGTTGTTTTGGTGAAAATCAGTTTTCCTGGTTCCAACATCTTCATCAGATGTGAACAGCACCTCTCCATAAAAGCCTTACTCATTATTATCTGACAAATACTGTCATAAGAGCCCTTGCAGAGATGGAAGATGTTTAGTCAGCTCAGAAAACCCTCATTTCTAATGAAGGTTTTAGAGCAGAGGAGTGGGAATAAAATACAGGGAAAGAACAGAACAGAAACAGTCATACCTGCCATCTACAGCTTGACTTTCATTAGTCAAACTTCAAGTTCTTTTGAAAAGTGAACATCGGGTTGATTAGGCCCAGAGTGATAAAACAAGTTCATGAGAGTCACAGACAAAGTATGAACAAACCTAGGAACAGAATCTGAAATTTCAAGTCCCATTCCAGTACTTTGTCTATGCAACCTAAAAAGCTCATCAATCTTCAAGTCCCAACAAAACAGACGACAGCAGGAGGCAAAAACCTACCTACTTTATTCATAATTCATGTCAGCAAAACTCTCTTTTCCTGAACTGAACAGAAACACAGAATGGGAATTTCTTTTGCTCACATTTCACAGTCTTGTGTTGATTCCAGCTATGCTGTAAGCCACATTCTCCCTCTCTAAGTGCTTGCTGGACATTGAGTGTCAGTGTAACTGTTCCCTCTGAGAAATTCTGATGCCTCCAACCAGTTAACAGCTCCTATTATGAAGCTCCTGAAAGATGAGGGAGTGCAGGGGAGAAAGGGACAGCTAAGTTGATCCACATCAAAATTAGTGTCTCCACTGGGGGGGGGTGGAAAAAGAGAAACAAAAAAAAAACCAAACCCACAAACAAATCCCAAAACCCGCTTATCTGTGCTGTTTAGCTTGAGGCCAGGCCAGGCAGCAAGAGCACCAAGCAGTGTTTTCTAGTACGTGCTGAGCCTGTCCCTGCAACAGACAAAAAATGAGCCCTGGTTTTCTGTCAGAGCAGATGACACACGCTCTGGGCAGAGGTGCGCCAGGAGTCCTTTCCACCCCCAATATGCACATTTATCATTCGCTTCAAACCTTCCCACTCCTGTGGCCTGCAATCTTCATTACAAAAGCAGGTTTCCTCATCTGCTCAAAACAATCCAACTTAATAGCTGTCATCCTAAGTGGAGATGCAGCTCTTGCAATAGTATTAGAGTCAGAGGAGATCAAGCAAGATTTATGTGAACAGCTACTACACACATGTACTGAAAATATTAAAATCCACGGTTATTGAAACAGCTTCCTTGCTTTTTCTCTCCTTGTGAACTTCAGCCCAATGTTTTGTAAAATAACTTTGCCTCGCTGTATTTCAGTCTGCCCATAGCTCTCACCTAGCAGCTGGAAAACACACTGCCCACAGTGTTCAAAGGGTCAGGCTCAGACTAATGCTCGTGGTGGGCTCAGAATTATTCAGCTGACCCAGATTTCTCTCACATTAAGCCCTTTTCTTTCTTTTTGTTTTCTTAAGTTGCATCATAATCACTATTATTAGTAGGCAACTTCATGGCTTAACTCATCTTAATTCTCATTATTTTAAGTGTATAAATCATACCTTCACTAATGGGCATGAGAGCATCATGAGTTTTCAGGAGCCTTTAACTGTTGCAAAACTTGCAAACTTAACAAGTGATTCTGTGCACAAATAACAAATAGAACAGCACTCACTTCCTTTTAACCACACAGGACCATCTGGATAAAATGGGGAGAAATAAAACAAATTAAGAAATTAAATTCTCATGCATACAAGCAGCAAGTGAAGTTAGTTAAATAGTTTCATCAGGTAACTCATTTTAAAGTCTCAAATAGCATCAAAATGTGAAAAATGGGTGGATAAATAACTGCTCAACAGCATGACTCAGTAACACTGCAATTTTTGATATACATATGGAACTGCCAGAATTGGCTAACAAAACCATAAAAGTTATTGAATTTCAAATTGCTTCCCTCAGTTTTTTGTTGATTTAACTCTTCAACTGTAAGATTCATTGAACCATGCTGCTGGAAATTATGCTTATCAAAATCTTCTGTTTCTATCTCTCTGCCCAAAAAAACATAAAAAACCAGATAACATAGGCACAAGCATGTCCTTGGCCTCTGATGGCTGCTCCACTTCCACACTTCCTGCAAAAGCATCTGCAAATGCAGCACACTGAAGCAGAAGTGGTGCATGAAACTGCACAGAGAATTCTGGTGGTGGCTGCTCAGGAAGGTAAGGCAAGAAAATGCTGAAATTTCACTGCTACCCTGTGAAACTGCCCCTGTGTTTCCTGCTGGAATCTGAAGTTATTACAATCTACTGCAGAAAAAAAGACCAATTGTCACCTACACATTTCTCAAGACTGAATCATGCAAGACTGTATTTACCACATTTTCTTTTACTAACCCATACACACCAAAAAAAATGAGCTCATCAGAAAACTAACTGAAATGAGTGTCCACACCTGTAACTCTCAGTTTCTTGAACTTTAATTCAGTTCTTAAGAAGCCCATGGATAGCATTAAACCTTTATATTTCAGGATTACAACATGTATTTTTTCCAGTTGACTACCTTGATTTGCAGAAACTTTTTGAGCTGAAAAGTGCAGACTGAAAAATTCAGCAGGCCTGCTCAGTGAAATTATGATAAAATTTTGAAACATGCAACTTGTACAATTGTATGGATTTCCTTAATCTCCTATTTAGACTTGAAGATAGAATTAGCTAGGTTCTTGAACAAAGTGTTGAAAACTACTGCATAGTATATCAGTAAGTATGAAAAGTAAGTTTCAAGTTAATGTTTGCTACACACTGGTACAAACCTCTCTGATAAATTTACGGGATCCACAACTCAGGAAGGATTAAAAGTTTTGCCTCTTCCATTTATTTGTTCTTTTCCAGAGATCTAATAGAACCTGTGCATGGTTTCATCTCCAAAATTTGCACCAGAAGATTCTAAAACTTAGCATAAAATTAAAAATTTTTAAAAAGAAAAGTTAGAAAACATCGTATCATCTGATGGATAGAAAAGTAATCTCGCACTCATGTTCACATAATATCATAATCTAGGATGTGATAAAAGGGGAAAGATACTCTTCAAATTATTAAATTACCATTTGTTTTTCTTATTAAAGACAATAGTTTAGCTTTATGCTGCATGAATTCATTCTTTTACACCTCAGAAACCTCAGATATCACATAGATGTTTCTTCTTCTATAAAGAAACCACACAATAATCGTAGTATTTCAGAATGACATTTGCTAATGCATTTCAATGTTTAACAACATGAAAGTGCCTGAGGTGTTACCATTTTGCAAAACTCTTGAAAACCTGGGATAACTATTCAATAATTGGCACTTTGACCCACTTTCAAAATTAATAAGGAAACAAAATTCTAAGTGAAAAAAGAGACAGATCACAATTACAGACCATAAAAAAAGAGTGGGTGTGGCTTGGCTAACCACAAAGGATCACACAGTTTGGTTTTCTAAGGACTTCAGCTTGGGGAAACTGTAGATTGTCAGAGAGAGATGGCTACAGGCATATCCTTAGAAAGAGTTTGGATTCAGTAGAAGAAGCACATCTCCACAAATCCAAATTTTCAGAAGTCATACACCAAAAAAAAAAAAAAAAAAAAAAAAAAAAAAAAAAAAAAAAAAGATAAGACCAAAAAAGTCAAAACCCAGTGAGAAGTTAAAATTTTGATAAAATGTTGGGGATTACTGAGATTTTTATAGCTCTAGTAGTGTGTCTCCTGATTTTGCAGTTCCTCAAGATGCAGTGGATGCGTACCCAGCTTCCTCCAGGACCAGTTCCCCTCCCCATCATCGGAAATTTATGGCTGCTGGACTTCAAACTTCGCCGAGAAACTCTCAGTAAGGTATTTATTTATCTCTGTGTTTGAAAATCGGTCTGAATATATTTTAACTTAAATTGTGCATTGCACAGGAACAGCCTAAAACGCTATTTTTTTAAACCTCAAGCTTGATTACCAGCCAGTTTCAAAGATTCCGAGGACCCTGCACTATTAAAAATATTTCTGAGTAATAAACACCACCATTGCTTAGTCCTTGCTCTTTTCTCTCTCTTTTGGTTACATTCTCACAAGCACTGTCATAGAATGGTATTTTATTGGCATTTTCATTCTGTTTCTGTGTTGATATCCAGCCCTGTAAGCCACCTCTAGCAGAGCTCTCCTTTCCTGACACCAGTGCCACTGGAACATTTCCATTAGAACACCAAACATGTGCCCTAAACAGACGCTTTTCTTCCTTGTCTTTACAGCAAAAAGATTTCTTGCCTGCCATAAACAGGCTACTGCTAAAACAAAGCAGGAGAATCTGATTGCTGTTTTGTTTACAATACAACAAATCAAAATTGTTTTTTAAGTTAGGAATTTGCTTCCCACTATTACAAGGAAAAATATAAGCATGGTGTGAGGAATGACAATAGAGGAAATTAAGAAATATCCTGTGGAAGCCATAGAAAAGAAAGCAAGAACATTTCTTTCTTTGTAAGTTAGAGACAAGAAAATGCCAAAATTTTGGTTCATTAATAAAATCAAAAGAAAAGCTCTGGGATTTTACCTGTAATCATTTGTTCTTTGACTCGGAGCTGACAAAGTAACCTGCTGGTTTTCTTTCTGTGAAATTTTCAGACGTTCTTCTGGGAGATGCCCTTAGCATCTATTCCATAAAGAACAAATATCTTCTGTTCCCATTTATAACAGAAAGATAATCCTTTTCTGAAACCTGCAATTCATTTTGAAGCCAACAAATGAGTTTAGTTACAACTACAGAAAACTCTTAAATAATTGATATTTGAGTGCATGCTTTCCCTGGTTTATAGTTACAAATTTCCTGTTATCAACTCTTCAGTTAACCAACATCTATGGAAACATCTACACACTGTGGATGGGACAGACACCTCTGGTTGTCCTGAATGGCTACAAAGCAGTAAAAGATGGCATCATCACCCACTCAGAAGAAGTTTCTGGAAGACCTCTCACCCCTTTCTACAGGGATATGATGGGCGAGAAAGGTACAAGGTGTTCCACAAGACTGAGAAAGAACAAGGTGTAGAGAAGGAAGATGTTTTCCTGTGCACACACATCAGCTACTGCTGTACCAGGGCATAACTGGGTTTTCATTGCAAAAATGTTTCCTGCAGAGCTAAGCACGATAAAGAAAAACCAAAAATTTCTTGTCTTATAAAGCACATCACTCAGTCTTTTTCCTTCCCAATAGACCCAAAGGAATACTTGCCTGGAGAAGTTGCCGTTAAATTGTATCATTTCTAAACCAAGAGATTCCTCATGTAGAAGATATCTATAAACAAAGCTGTTCAGTCCTCACCAAAACCCACTCAGTTTCCAAGGACACATTTATGAGCAGCTGGGGGTCATAAAATCCTCAGAGACGATAACTCAGCTTCTGAAATCTGAAATCATTGTATCTTGTTAGTGAAACACAACCTCATCTAAATCAAAATTTTCCTCTTGCAGTGAAAGGATTTCCCTTCTCAGCAATGAACTAAATGTTTCTGTGTTTTTCAGGTATTTTCCTGACAAATGGCCACACCTGGAAGCAGCAGAGACGCTTTGGCATGACAATTATAAGAAGTCTGGCACTTGGTAAGAACAATTTGGAGCATCAAATTCAAACAGAGGCCTGTCACCTTGTGGATATCTTTGCAAATACAAAAGGTAAATCCACTAGAATGACAATACTTATAGTTTTTCCTGAAATGTTAGGGCTGGTAAAACTTTCACGGTATATTTTTACAAGTAATATAGATATTGTTGATATTAGTAGAACTTCCACTGGCTTCTTAACTACATTCTTTGCAAAAAAAATGTTTTGTCTGCACAGTGGGCAATATAAAATTGTTTTTTTTAAATAAGAAGAGTTTTAAAAAATGTTTATTATCAGCACAGCTGGTAATGAGTCTTACACTCAAGTAGTACAGAAAAACCCTCCTTAAAATACACAATGTGTGACCTACTGCAAGTCATTCTAGGACAGCAGAATTTTAGGATTTGGCAGAGGAAGAACTCCAACACAAGGAATGTATCGTTCAGTTATCCAAAAAAAATTCTTTTCAAGGTTTGGATGAAATAGAAACCAATAGAGTTTTAGAAAGCTGCCAAAATAAAGCAATTAAATATAAATGTTCTGAGCAGCCAAATCCCTCACCCACATCATGTTCCATGTGAAAACACAGGGAGGTTGCCTGAGGTCTCTCTCCTTGCACCAGGCCCATCTCTTTTCCTAAAGCAACATTTACACATCTTTAAAATGTAGGAGATGAAAAAAATCATCTGCCTTGAGTCCCTGTATAGCCCAAAGCTTTACCTACCATGCAATCCCTTCTCAATTTTAAACTCAATAAATGTATTTACTCTTTCCAAGAACAACCAGGAGCACTGGACTGAAGTCAGGGATGCATTTTCCATAGGAGTATACTTCAAAGGTTGCCCTTGCCATTGAAATGTGTACTTAATTTATTTTTTTCTGGATTTAATCCTTTTCAATGGGAGATGTATTCCACCCTACTGTATGAGCCTTGCCTTTTCAGTCTGTGGAAAAAAATATATCAATGGTTGGATTGTTAAGCTGAAACTTGAAAACCAAAAAGAGAGAAGTCATTTCAACAGAACTAAGAAAGGAAAATTCTATTATTTTGTTGTGTTTTTTTGGTTTGTTGTTTTGTTTGTTTGTTTTAGTTGGGTTTTGTTTGGTTTTGTTTGGGGGATGAGGGTTGTTTGCTTTGTTTTTTAACATCAAAACTTAAATATCTACCTCCATATTTGAAGACATATGCTCTAATTAATTGCTTGTGTTTCCAAACAATCCAGACCACAATTCAAAGAAGGGAAAAGAGACTTTATGTTTGTCTTTTCAAAACTGATAATCACTGTATTTTACAAGAGTAAATAGCAGATTGAAAATTAGGATTTTGTGCACTTATAATTCATACAGTTAACATGTATTAAACCAGGCTTCACTTATGTGAAATTTTTCTAAAAGTAGTCTGATCCCTTGTTGTTTTTACCATAAAAAAAAAGTCTTCCTCATTTTTCTTGCTGTAGTCTATTTGGAAGTTCTCAAAGCACCTCCCATATTCACAGGCAAACCTTTTGACCCCCACACTTCCATCGTCTGTGCAATTGCAAATATCATTTGTGCTGTTGTTTTCGGTCATTGCTTCTCCAGTGAGGATGAATCTTTCAGCAAACTCATCAAAGCTATTTATTTTGTGATCTACTTTCAAGGTACTATCTGGGGCAGGGTAAGAATCTAATTTTCTTGTTCTTCTTCCTGAAGGTGCATTTGCACTTGACAAGTCAAAAGAAATTAGAAGTCAGAGACAATAATTCATAAACATTTCCATTTCCAAACATATCATCGTTCTACAAGCCACAGTGAAGCAATAAATCATTACATACCTTGCATATGTAATTATTGGCTTCTAATCCTTCTTTATGTCTGTAAATCACATCCTAAAATTAAAATTCTAGGTCATTACTGCTTTTCACACGTTTCCAATGAGCAATCATTTGCAGAATACTGTGTATTAAAGATTCTTAGTTCTTAAAAATCAAAGCAACTTCTAAAATTTAATTTTTATTTAGTCTTGCAATCTAGAAATGCAGTTAATAAGAACTAAATCTTCAAATTGATGCTCTTTTGAAAAGATATCTTGCTTCAATTCATAATTCAGATTACCAAGATCTGAGTTATTCTGAGCTTCCTATAACATACAGGTTACGACTTCATCAAACCAAGAAGAATACTTTTTAAGTTCTTGAAACCCTAGCTATTGCTTCACTTGTGCAGATTTTGGCACCCTGGCATTCTAAAAGACTATCAGGTTCTTCATAAAGGGATGGCTAAAAAAATTACAGTAAAAAATACACGGTTGAGAAAATCTGTTTGTGAGTCAGGTTCAGCACTCAATTACTCACCCAATTTCAGAACACCTGTTACATTATTAGGTATTCATCCAAAAAGAAAAATATAATCATGTTCCCTGTATTTAATCTCTCTTACTTGTATCTATTGCCTCTCATCCCAATTTGGTTGCCCACGTGTTGCAGTGACCTCACAATTATCAGGAAATCAGGACTGGGTTCTGACATTCTTTGCTTTCTTTCTAACACCACAGCTGTACGATGCTTTCCCATGGCTCATGCACCACCTCCCAGGGCCTCATCAGGAGGTGTTTGCATACAGCGACTTCATGCACAGATTAGTCATAAAGGAGGTGCAGGCTCATGAGAGACAGAACACAGGTGATCCACGGGATCTCATTGACTTCTACCTGGCTCAAATATCAAAAGTAAGTATCTGTTTATCACACTCTCCCTTTCTTGGCTTCAATGCCTGCTACAAACGCTATTCCAATAACCGCCGAAGGATTTTTACATGCACACTATTTGTGTAGCACTGAAAGTCTTTGATTTGGTGGACTGCTCACTGTTGTCATCAAATAATGACAGCTTCTGTGTGAAGTATCTTAAATTATCTATTTCCCAGTCTTCTTGTGACTATACCTTACAGACCAAGGATGACCCTACTTCTACATTCAATAGAGAAAATATGGTTCAGACTGTGATTGATCTTTTGCTGGGAGGGACAGAAACAACAAGCACCACCCTTCTCTGGGCACTGCTCTACATGGTCCAATACCCAGAAATACAAGGTGAGCAAGAGCACTATCAATACCACAATGAACATCATTAGTATAATATTAGCTCAATCCCTTGCAAGACATCAAAAAAACCCATAGCTATGCACATGAGTGGTGGTACATCAGCAATTGAGATCCACAAAATGGAAGGTCGATAAATGAAACAAACAGGTGTTTCCCCATCTGGTTCACCAGCAACACTAGCAGAAATTAGTAGAAGCCACAGCTTTACCTCACTAGAAGGGATTGGTAAGACAGAATAACAAGTTAAAGACATTTCATATGCAGACTAGTCTCTTCCTAACCTTTGAAGCAGGAGAGTTAAAAAATACCCAATCTGATACATATTTATAAACAAGGGAAATTATACCTGTCGTTTCAAATTTTAATCCATTTTTTGAAACACAGAATTGTACTAGCCTCATCACCAAGTAGGATACATCTTAAATGAGACCTCATACTGTGCTTTGGGGAGATACACTTCCTTGATCAACTCAAACCTTCACAGCAGTCAAACCACATGCCAATGCATCTCACAGCAACATAATTTCTTTTATTTCCCTCGTACAGGACATTGTCATACAAAAATCTGCTGGAAAAAAGGGGAGAAGAGGAGGGGTGGGGAGTGGGAAATTAAAGTACTTTAATTTGTCTGCAGAAAAGGTTCAAAGAGAGATAGAGGCTGTTCTGGAACCCTCCCATGTCATCAGCTATGCAGACCGTAAGAAGCTGCCCTACACAAACGCGGTGATTCACGAGGCTCTGCGCTACAGCAACGTCACCTCTGTTGGGGTCCCTCGACTGTGTCTGAGGAGCACAACTCTGCTGGGTTTTCACATTAAAAAGGTATATTGGATACCCCCCTCGTTTCTTACATCTTTGAGCTGTTAATATTTAGCATCTATGTAATCTAGAGAGAAGGAAAATCTATGGAAAATAAGATCTCTGCTGCTTCTTGCAGGGCACACTCGTGTTGCCAAATCTGCACTCTGTGGTGTACGACACTGAGCACTGGGCAACCCCTTGGAAATTCAACCCAGATCATTTCCTAGATTTGGATGGCAACTTTGTGAACAAAGAGGCATTCTTACCCTTCTCAGCAGGTAACACCCCGACCTTGAATATTTCTATTTGCTGTGTTTTGCAGCAAGGTTAAAAATATTATTTCTAAGTTTTAAAATTTTAAAAACATACATTTATACAAATGTATTTGACACAAAGATTTTAAGTCAGGTGTTCTGCCATAAGAGCCACAAATATTGTTACACCTTTTGTATTTTTCATATATTCAAACAGAGCATAAGTATGGTTGGGAGACATAATGCTCTTTTTCCTTAGCAGATGCAGGGTTTCTACCATAAGGATATCTGAGCTTCTTATCTCCTAATGTGTTAAAACAATTTAATTCCCCTAAATCAGGAAAATTATTTATTTTCACCTTACAAACAGGAAGTCAAATGACAAAAGCAATGTGATTTTTCAAAATATATTGAGAAAATCTGTGAAGAAGTAGGAAACCAAATCTCAGTTTCCCAAAACCTACATTAATAGTTTAGCACCAGGTTTTCTTGTATCTGTAGAAAACTAGCAAAATCCAGTAGATTTTATAAGTTTTCAGTAGAATATTATTAGGCAACCAAAACAAATTGTAACTTTTCAAAAGCATATTACAATGTACAACCCTAACTTATATTGCAAAATGTAGGGATTCAAAGATATGGAAGGGGGAAAAAAAGAATGAAAAGCAGTATAAAACAACTCTAGCAAGTTTCTCTAGTCTACCAGATTCTCCAATAAACTGATTATGAAAAAAAAGCAGCACAAAAGAGGAAAGTGGCATTGTTACTAAAAAAATCACAATAAAACCACTGGGAAACAGCTGAGGCTTTTTTTATGCTACTGTGACATTATACTACTACACACTTCTTGTAGAGAAAAAGAGCAAACTGAGTAACACACAGATTAAATGTAGTAAATCCAGTTTGTTTTTTTTTAATTGCCTAAATATTCAAAATCGCCTTTGCAAAATGGGTATTTATCCTCTTACCTGCTTCACTCACCTAAATGGCCATGAATTGAGACCACTAATTTGGATTCCCACTTCAGCTGTGACATAGGACTATAACTTACTCTGGTTGTTTTCTGTTTGTGTAATCTGGGTATTTATATATTCTGATTATCTTTGGGTTTTTTCAGCATGGAATACACAGTATCTTGAAATATCCCATTTAATCAATATGCCAAAACGAGTCCCTGATTCTATGTATCACTGCACATTTCACTCCCTTAGCTCACACATCTGCTCCTGACAGCATTAGGGCTACAAGGACCCCATTTACCCTTCTGAATTTCTGTTAAAGAAATCCTGATTACATCCTTCTCCTTGGCTTCAGAACCACATCCCACAATGCTCCAGCCCTCCCTTCTCAACAACAAAAATCAGACTCTGAAGTCTATGAGTCTTTTTAAAATCTGGCTTAGCTAAGAAAAAATTCATGGCTCTCACAGAACAAGAATCAACAATGTGAAGGGAGAATCATATACATGCTTCAGGGGTGAAAAAAAGCTAAACAAACCCAACCAAAACACCAAACACTTGAACAAGGTGCACAGTTTCTCAGTTAAATGTTTCACCCCCTCTTCCTTACAGAAGGAAATAGGATTATATAAACAGAATTTATAGAACACAGTAGATTTAACTTTACTCAACCAACTCTTTTGGTTTTCTTCTGCAGGGCACCGTGTATGTTTGGGGGAACAGATGGCACGAGTTGAACTGTTCATCTTCTTTACCAACCTCCTTCGGGCATTTACATTCCAGCTCCCTGAGGGAGTGAAGGAAATCAATCTGGAGTACATTTTGGGTGCAATACTGCAGCCACATCCATATAAACTCTGTGCTATTCCACGCTAGTCTACAACACGCTACAATGCTGAGAGACTTCAACCTGTTAGTAAGTGTAGATTCTTTAAAAACATGTTTCACTATCTCAGTCCTATTCAGATGGAGGTAGCTCTACACAGCAAATAAATAGGGTTTTTATTTAGGAGGTCTGACCTCATCTACTGAACTTTCTGAAATGAAAATAAAGCTACTTGCCAAACTCACATATTGGCATACACAAACACACAATATTTCCAAAAAAACATATTTTCACACTCTCAGTAGCAGTGAATTAGCTGTAGGATGTTAGAGAAGTAGCCTGTATGAAGCAGTTTCCTGCATATGTGATCTGTCAGGTATCACACTCTTAAAGCGGCACAACTGTTCAGTAAGGATGCTTGAACAAAATTTTCTTCAGTAAGCTGATACTCTTCTGAGTTCACAGAACTTCTTGCAGGAGGTAACTGAGTACATACAGTGTTGATTCCTTTGCCTTTCACTCTCCCACAAAGCATTTTATAGTGTAGCATAAACTTCACACACACAAAAATGATTGCAGTATGTATGGGGCCTCTCATAACCACGGCCCATTTAGGAATCCTTATATCTTTCTTTACTCCCTCAGTATCCAAGTTCTATTTCATCACAGCTTGGGTCCATTCACTTTCACAAACTTTTCCTTATGTTTAGAAACATTATTGTATGATCCAATAATTTCCTATTTGAAGAGAACAGAACAGCTTTTCAAGAAATTAAGAATGTAAACAAAGATGTCAACAGTTGTTTTGGTAGGTACAGTAGAGATTTATTACTCACAGTGTTTTCTTTCTTTTTCCACATCAACAGATGTGGAAGGTTTTGACAATTTAAAATTCAGCTGGAAGCATCCTAAAATCCTTTGAATTTTCAAAGCTCAACAGCAGCTAACAGAAATGATGACAGGATGTAGTTAAAAACAAAAGCAGAATACTATGTATTTCTGGGACATAAAAGTAATGGAAGACTTGATTCTGCTTGCAAATATTTCCAATTATTCCCTTCCACTAAGTGACAACCCCAGGGTTCTAAAACATGGTAATGTTTGCTATCACTGAACAAATGCATACTTGACATCATTGGTATTTTTCACCTTTTTAATAAAAGCCATTTTAAAACTTCCAATGTTACTTTATTTTTATCGAGGAAAATATAATATTTTAAAAATCCTGCTTGAATAAGAAATACTTTCAAACATAAATTAAGAAACAACTCTTAAACTTCACATTTCTTGCAGCAAGGGCAGTTCTTCCATAAAACGTTCTTACAGATTTACAAAAGCAGTCTGACAGGACAGTTCAAAGGTTTTCAAGTCTTGTCCTTTTTATTTCTGGCATTCATTAAAGAAAAACTCACCAAAAATAATCTTTCCTTTGAACCCACAATCTGCTTGGTTCCATAGAGGGCTCAAGGTAAAGTGCTCAGCAACAGGACTGGCAGTGTCAGGTATGAGCTTGGACTTTTTCTACTCCAGTGTATTTTGATGATTCTTGAGGTATATTCCACCTGAAAAAAAGACTCAATTTTTTTTTTTTACCAATAAAATATTATTTCACAATCATAGAATGGTTATAGTTGGAAGGGACCTTAAAGATCATCCTGTTCCAATCCCCCTGCCATGGGCAGGGAGACATTCCACAAGACTGGGGTGATCAGGGCTTCATCCAACCTGGTCTTACACATAAGTTTTCTGGTTTTCTTCCAAAACTGTAGCTGGGGTTCAAACATGCACATATTCTCCACCTGTATATTTTTGAAGAACTGAGGTACATGATAATTTGCTGTACAATGCTCCTTCTAAAAATGTGGGAAGACCAAATATTCAGTGTTCATGATTAAAAGAGGTATTTTTTTAAAAAGAAGTCATCACAGGCCTGACAGTTGGTACCAGTGAAAAACAGTTCAGCTAAGAGCATCTTCTTGTTATCCCATTCAAAACTGAGAAGAGCAAGAGATGAGGCATTCCTCAACTTCCTAATGTTTCTTGAAACAACAGTGTGAGAATTCCATATTACCTTTTCATCACAGTTGTAAAGGAAACCTACAAGAAAATGTGCAGTACAGAGAAAAACGCTGTTTCATTGGGGTTTTTGTCAAGAAGGAATTGAAGTGAATCAGAGAAAAGAAAGATTTACACTAAATCTAAGGTCAAAATGCAAGTTTTTCATCTGAAACATCCTTAAAAAACTTAAAAACCCAAAATCCCATCACTTCAGTAACTAGAGAACACAGCCAAACTTTTAGAAAAATACACTAACATCCAGCTCTGCTGATGTTAAGCATCTTTTAGAAATCACTAGCACAATGTGAGGAAGACTGCCTGGAGCCCTCAAGAGCTAAAGTCCTGAAAGTTTAAAATCCAGTCTTTAGAAAAGCTCATATAATTGAAGATTAGATTCAGACATTAATTTATTCCACTGATAAGAAAAACATAACTGCAATTTCCAGATTCTTGAAGATGTCCTGAAGAATCTAAAGTGTTTGTTTCTTTGATTCTGTTTTCATGAAATAATATAAAGAAACATAAGTTGTAATAGATTATTTTTGATAGAACGGCCTTGCAACATTTTGTTCTCAAAACAGTGGTAACAAAGGACCTTCATTAGTACTTCAGCTCCTAAATATTAAAATAACAGGAACCATATGGAAAGTACACACAGGTCTGTGTCCACTTTCTGAAGCACACAAAATCCATACTGTTTCTGTGGTTTTAAGAAAAAAATGTAATAACTGGTCAACATGACCCAGATTCAGAAAATGAGTAAGCCAATTCTAAATTTGGGTGAAGAATTTTTCCTACAGTTTTTTGTTTTGTTCAAACCTCAGAGGGAAAGACCCAGGTATCTCGATGGTCTTGTTCCACCTAATAAGCAGAGTGTTATCAAGGACATGTTTTGATCCACCAACCAAATCATATATCTTCAGAACACTGTTAAAATAATACTTTATTTTTTAATTAAACAGATTTTAATCAAACTTTTCCTCTTCACCCAGTAAAAACATCATAAGTATTAGTTACTCAGTATTCACATCCAACTCTTTTATATTACATGCCTATCTAATCAAGCAAAACAAAATCAAAATCTGAAATAGCTGTCATTAACTTGATCAAAACAACTTGCACTCCAGGAGGGATTACAATGGTGGGATGCTGTATGGGCTGGCTGTAGGGAAACAAATAAAAACCTAATCTTCTCATTTTGCACTGCTTTCTTAAGCCTTTACAACCCTATAACATCATTAGAATTTTAAACAATATAAACGTTTTATACAGAGTATACCGAATATCAAATCCAATCAGATGGTGAAAGGATACAACATATAGTTAAAACAAGCAGATCTGTGGTGACACCAAGAATGAATACACCAAATTATATCCATCAAAATGTATCACTTACCTCTTGTAATACTTGTCCAAGTGTCTCCTGGCTGTGAATGCGCTTCCTGTTGAAAACCCAGACCACACTTATTTCTGCACAAAGCATTGGGAATCTTGTATATATCAAGTATTTATCCCACTTAAGAGAAGTTATATCAGGCTTCGTTCCACATGCGTTCCCTTAACAAATCTTTCTGCAATTCTATTGAGTCTTACTGCAGTCTTATGGAATTTACAATTCTGATTCAGAGCCGTTGTTATTGACATCATAGTTAGGAATTACTTGGAATAAGGCTGGCTACTCATTGCATTTTCTCAAAAACAATCCTGATTTTTAAAAGGCATTGTTAACTTTCAATAGAAAACCTAACATGGATGATACAGCTGGTAATTAATTACTTTAGTGCCATCTCCTCCAGCAACAGACATCTGATATTCAGTAACTGATGCAAGAAGATTTAACAAATACTACCTTTTTTTAGTCATTCTTCCAACATAATCAAAGTGGTAAGCAGTGCATGCAAACACAACAGAAATACAAGGACTTCACAAAATTTCCATCATGAGAACACGTTACTGCAGGCATTTCCATGCATTCTGTAATACGTGCACTAAAAAGACTAGAAGTGCAAATAAAAGGCAATATAATTTTACCTGTCTATTTTGGTTGCTATGACCACTGTAAAATTGCCTTCTGTATCGGGCAAGTATGTAGAAGGTATAATGACATAACTTCCTGCAGGAAGCCTGCAAAGTCGGCTGACTTCCTGGGAATAGCAGTGAGGAACACAGCTCACCAGTGGCTCCAAGTGTACAAAAGAAGTAGTTTGTGGTTTCCAGCTGCTGTTAGGCACCTGCAAAAAAGAATGCAGACACGCCTAGCTTTTCATCTGTTTCAGGTCTCACAGTGGTTCATTCCTAAGACATCACAGTGTAATATGGTCCATCTCTACTCCAAATACTCGCTCTACTGTACAGAGTTAGGGAGAAGAGGAATGAAAAAGCTTCCAGAAAACCCAGATGGCAGTACTAAGAACAGATGAATCATTTTTAGCCTGTTTGTAGACAATGTATAGAACCCACTACTCACATATCTCTAGACCTTTCTCTATTGTCCAACCTTATTCTTCCTTGATGGAGCTTAAAGCACTTATATTTCACCTCAGGGATCTGCTGAGCAGACTGTGTCCTTCCTATATCTAGCAGTCTTTCCTGTACTAAGAAGTCATATTAGACTTCATCTCAGTCTCCTATAAGCACAAAAAATGCCCATCTTTCTTCACATATTGTATACTTCAAGTTTTATGATTACTTCTGGTGCCCAACTCCAGACTTTTCACTTAAGCAACACTTTTTTGGAAGCATGTTTTCTAAAAATAAAGCTACCTTTCTTTGCAAAATAGTTACTTAAGCAGCAGTTTCTCAGGTTACATTTATGCTGTTGGACACTGGCACACACATGTAGAATCAGTACCTATCCATATCAAATCAAATCTTGCTTTGTTTCTCATCACCTGCTCAAGATATCACAGTCCTTTTGATCCAGTATCATTTGCCTATGGACATTTAATTATTAGACACAAAGAAAGTAAGTTTTCATGATGAATTACTGTAAGGTCTGGTCCTCAATTACTAGGGCACTGAGAATTCTTTGCAGATCTTCAAAAGAGTTCATCATTACTAAAACTAATTTAGAACCTTGTGAGAATTCAGTGGGACCAATTACCTGGTTACTATGCTGTGTAACTACCTACATTTTTCCATATCTTTCTTGGGCATTACTTCCCAGAGTCAGCCTGTGTTTCTCCCAGAAGCAGCAAGTCCCTTGCAAACTGCAAGGAGCCCTGTGCTGACAAGCTAACCTTGACCCTTGGCAAATGAGCAATCAAACTGACCAGAAGCCTTACCTGGAAAATATGGAAACCTATTGGACAACACTTGCTATCCAGGCAGTGCTGACGGAGAGTGACTTTCACACTGCTTTTCCCTGGTCCTGCAGGAATGGAGAGGGGAAAGCAGGGATTGGTATGGAAGGAGGGGAAGTTCCTGCTACCTCCAGCATTTAGCCCATTCTTCCAGCATCCATGCAGCTGCACCGTCTCCCATTCACCAGCTGGGAGTTCTTCACAGAGGGCAGCATCCGTGGGTGGTGGCTTTAGCTCACTATCAAACATAAGAGAGAAAAGAAACTAAAGTGTATAAAACATGTACTAACAGAATATAAACAAATCTGACCAGCTTTTAAGCAGCTGCTAACACTACATTTTGCCTCTGCATACAGCACTAAGCTGCAGCTTAGAGTCAAGATGCCACTCATCTGGCTACGTCTGGTTTGTATTTTAACAAGAGGTAGTAGCAGCTTCATGACAAAAACAAGGAGCTGAGGAACTTGCATGGATTCAAAGACAATACAGTGCTGTTACACAGCACCCTGCACAACTCTTCAAAATATTTTGAACATTCCCACTCAGTGCTACACTTGTATTGATGTCACCAATTTTAAGAAACATTCTGCTTTGTTTTAAACCTACCTGAGAGAGATCCTTCCTGTTGAAAATACACGAAGCAAAAAATTCCCTACTGCATCTTTCAGAAAAGTGCTGGGAACAATAAGATAAAAGCCAGGTGAAAGGTCACAGCACACATGGACTTCTCTATCGTAGGAATGGCAGACTGTACCTACAACTGGAGGAGCAGAGAGGGTCTTTGGAAGGTTAAATCGTTTCTTCTCCACCTAGAATAGATGCATAATGATGCATGGTGGTTTAGGAAAAATTAGTACCTTTTAATAAAAACTAAAAATTATCAAATATTGTTTAAAACATTTTTAAGCATGCATATATTGACAAATGAAATAAAGACAAGAGTGTCAGCAGATGACCTAAACATCAAAGAGAACTAGGAAGAGTTAATATTCGGGAGGAGTAAATTTAGGAATGGCTTCAAGTCATCAGCCTGAAATGTCATGCACTTGTTTGGAACAGTCCCAAGTGCCAGTGATAAGAAGAAAGTACTAGTCCAGTAATAGTTTGTACAGACAGTATCTGTGAGATAAACAGATCCATTCCAGCATAAAGCAGAGACAGAAAATTTGTGACCAGTTGAATCATATCACTGGCATGAGAAATTAATGATTTTGCTCAAATATTTCACTAATGCTTTTAAACTTCTATTTGCAAAGAGAAAAATGTCACTTTTGCATTACCTTCCAGACATGCAATCCCACAGCCTGGTAATGCTTTCTCTGAATGCCCTCAGTGAAAGATGGATTTTCCTCTGCTAAGCGAGTTGGATTTTGAATCCTTCCAGCCCAGTCAGTGCTGTATTTCCTGTGTTTCTGCAGCAGAGCAATGCACACCTCACTCGATTCACAGACCCTCAGCCAGAACTTGGGGTTGGTAGGGAAGCTGCTGTTGTTACGGCAGCCACCTGCAGACTGGCCTCTCACCCAGGATCCAAAAAGATTCTGTGAGTGATACAGCACTTTCTCTAAAAAAATAAGAAAAACCATGGTGTGGAATTCAGATATGAGAAGCTGATTAATATTACACAACAGGTATCTGGCAGAGACTCCCCAGCCCAAGAAAACATTCTGTGTCATAGCTTGACACTTCCCTAAAGCAGAAATTCATGACCAAGATTTTGAGAGGCATGAGAATTAATGCCTCACTTGGTAATGACAGACTGATGACATGATTTCTACAAGAAATTGTTACTAGAAATCTCAAGTGTATCTACCATTAAACACAAAACATCACAGGGTTGTCCAGAGTAACAGCCTTCTAGACAGAGGACATTAATCTCTCAACCAACTAGCAAGTAACTAGATTTCATAGAAACAGCAATAGTTTCTCTCAAGATCTTTAATTTCTGCTTGTCCTGTTTTTGCAGTAGAGAGAGAAAAGGACTATGGATCTAAAGGTGAGGGGAAAACTGAGAAAGAAATTATAGTCCTGTTACACCCATTTGCAATTCAAATCAATTCTTCCCCTTGACAATGTTATTTGCATGATAAAGATGCCTTCTTATGTCACACCTGTATAGAGACTCTGAAGCTGTCCTTCCTCATTGACTGGAAAGCCCACGGTAATCTCATCAAATTCCCTGAAAAATTCCTCTTCATCTACCCAGAATTCTCCCTCTTGGATCTGTGAGAGGAGTTCTGAAGCAACTACTGGATCTAGCTGGTTCCATCCTTGACCACTGCACATAAGACAAAAGTTAACATTCAAGCTCTTTGCGCAGTAGCATTCCAGAACAATGTTCTACCAAATATCTTATGGAGCAGGACAGTAAGAAGAGATTTCTTCATTTTATTGTGAAATAATTTCATTGAAAATTTCTCTGCACATTGCTGGTCAGTGAGATGGATCATAGGAAACACAAGTCATAACTTATCTCAGAAAACTTAGAAACAGCCTAATACCAGACTGGATGCAGAACAAACTTCTGGATGAAATAGATGCTTTGTTTGCAAATTCAGTAAGTCAGTAAGAAGACTGAGAGCAAAATAAAGATTCCTAAATGTTGTTTAAAAAGGCAAAAAAGTAAAACACGCTGCACTGTGATTGTTCTGAAAGAACTGTTACACTTTACATAAAAAACTGTCATTTGTATTAAGCAACTGGCTACCCCCTGAATCTGCTTGCCAAGTCTTGATAAAACAAGAACTTAAACCTTGAGCCTCATCATTTATGGCTCATTAAAAGTTGTAGTTCCGACATTTTCCACTGTTTCACTAGCAAAAAAGAACAGTTCTGCACTTGTATAAAACAGGGCTCTAAGGCCATTCAATGACCCCCTATCCTCTTGGAATTATATAGCAACTTACTCTTTGACAAAGAAACTACAAGAGACCAAGTGTATAACCAAAACAAAAGGAAAAAACATCAGCTGAAGTCTCAATAAATGCAATTAAATTATCTAACTCAGGGAAGAAAAACATTTCTACAAAAATGTTCATTAACACCACCATATTGTTAACATATTTTAATGCTGAACGCTTGTTGCTTGGGTCAAGAATTGCATGTTCTTTTCTACAGTCAAAACATGCTAACATTTTCCAAAATATGCAAGTACCGTCTGCCCTTTCATTCTTGTTACTTTGCTATTTGAGCTGCTACACATATTTCTGCAAGTCCTATAAAGCAGTTCTCTTCTTTATTTCTACTTTATATGGACTTAATTCCAGCTTCTCCTATGTATATCAATCTACGGAAATGAAAGCACAAAAACAAAAAGCATAAGCATCCTTTTTTCTGCTATAGTTTTATCATTACTCCTTTGCTTGTTTTCTGCAGCTGAGCCAGGATCAAATGAGAGAGTCAAGTAAAGCTGAGTGACTGCAAGAAACAAACAGGATCAAAGACACTTAGATCAATGGCAGAACAACAGAAAAAGCACAAAAATCAGAAACAGAAGATTAGCCAGCACCTTAAGTTTGTCTCTATAAAAAGACATGATGATTTGATAAACAAAAAAGTTATTAAAAAATTTAGACTGCGAGAGCTAGGAGATCAAATTTACTAGTCTCAGAACTAATGAGCTGTGTGAACTTCCAGCTCTCTAAAGGATTGCACACAGACACTGAAGCCTCTCTCCTCTGCTACAGATTATTAGCAGTGTTTGCCTATGCAATACATAGAAAAGCTTTGTGCTTCAAAACTTACACAAATGGTTTTTTAAATGAATATAAAACTGCTCACCCCTCACACCAAGGCCCTTGCCAACACCGCCTCCCCCAAGGATTTCGTATTCGTAGTAGGAAGATTTCCTTGCCTGACAGTTCAGAGAGATTCAATGTGTCTATCACAATAAAGGCATGAAATTCTCCTAGTTCACTTGCACCTGAATAGAAAAAAAAAATAAATTTGGAAATAAACAAAATAATCTGTTCCATATTTTACAATAACATTAGTGAAAGAAGGCAATTTTGTGATAAAATGAAATTGGTTTTAAATCTGTATTAGAACAGCACAAAGAAACCCCAAACAGTTCATTTAAGTGACTACAGAGAAACAAAGTAACATTGCAAACTGTATTAACTCACTTCTTGATCTCAAACCCCTACAAATTAACTGTGCTGAAATTCAATGAGGTTTTCAAGGTTGTTTTTGAGGTGCTTTTTCAAGGGAGTACATTTTTGGGTGGAGGGGGAGGGTGCAATTTTTTTTGAGAACTGATCATATTAGCTTCTAATATAAAAAGCACTACTCAAAAGCAGCCCCCATCCTGAACTCAGTAACATCCTTAAATCTTCATTTATCCAAACATTTCAAATTTTACCATGAAACTGGCATGGTACTAGAATCAGCACTTATATTTGCTGGCTGCCTTGTCCTTTGAAGCCTGTTAATAGAGACATTTACTATCACCTCGTCTGGAGTTGAGGACTGAACAGCTTATTACACACTGTTCCTTTAGATTCATTAATCTTCTAAACACTGCTTTCTCCAAAACCATGCCAGTCTTCTCTTTCTCCACATTTTTTCCAGGGTCTTTCAGGGTCCATCTTTCAGCAATTCCTCCAGTCAGATCAACCAAAGCATCTGCCACCTGTCCTGCCCACAACTGCTCATAAGATCCATGCACTCTAAAAACAAACAAACAAAAATTAAAAACTAAGGAAAAGTTTGTACACACAGCAGAACAAAAGAAACACGGTTCCTACACACTTCAACCCCACTCTATATCACAACTGTAACTGTGCCTTACTTCATTACCCAAAGTAGGAAAGAGAAGGCACGTACTATCTTAT
The DNA here is from genome assembly GCF_030490865.1 of Poecile atricapillus. Classification (NCBI taxonomy): domain Eukaryota; kingdom Metazoa; phylum Chordata; class Aves; order Passeriformes; family Paridae; genus Poecile; species Poecile atricapillus. The sequence goes on from NC_081256.1 coordinate 18,424,319, forward strand.
TTATATAGAACACAATATCTAAAGGATATGTAAGTCATTGGATATTCCACTGCTTGATGGGAAGTTTCTTACATTCTCTCTACTGCTATTGTCTAGTACTAGACATTTGTACCTTATTATCCACGCTCTACATTATCTTTTTTGATCTATTAACTTCATTCTTTCTCTTCAATTATTCTTTATTCACTCTGCACAAATAATCAGAGTAGCATTTCCCTCAACAACCTAAACAAACCAAGGGACTGCCCCACCTGATGTAGCAGATGCAAAATACAGCAAAAGTCAAGACTAAAATAGAATTCTAAGATTGAACAATAAGATCTCTACAGAAAACAAATATACATTACAAATCTATAGAGAACCTTTAACATGACATTGGTGCTTCACAGCTTCTGCTCACTGTTATCTACAGCTGAGTAGGTTACTTCATAATTGAAGTCTGCCTCTGCCCTCTGCTGGCAACCACAAAATCTTCTGCTCAGATTCTTTAGGACATTAGATGTCTATCTTACCAGCGCATTTTATCTCCAAATTGCTTTGTCCATCTGGACAGTTTTTCCGCTGATGTGCCATAAACCATTAAATAGCTGCATTTTCTGTCTAAAACCATAAACTAACAAATTATACAAAAGAGAAGTGAAACTCACACAACCAGAGCCGCAGCTAGCACAAATTTACATAATGTTGTTGCTTTCCATGAAAATATCTGCATGCTTTCTGCTTCTCATTGAGCTCTCATCTTCCCTAGTAGAACATCTTCCTTTAACAAATTAGATAACTAATGGATAGAGACTTAAACATCATTTGAATCCTGAAAATTCATTGCAGTTTACTTTTCACCAGAATTACCTCCTTAAGACTATCTAACTTCATATACAACTGGAAGCACACCTTACAAACATACAGTTTAAAGAGCAACTTCTGCACAAGCCATGACAGGACCGCCAGCAGCCACAACACTCAGATCTATGCCCAAAGCAGCTGCGTAAAATAAGTAAGCAGAAGAAATACACAAGTATTGTAGTTCCATTTTCATCAATAGTGGCGTTTGCATACTTTGCATAAGCTTTTTCCAGTAGTGGAAGCCAAAACAAATCCTCTGTCTGACACTGAGAAAAACAGAGTTTGCCCCCAAGGCAAGGCAGGCGATCATCAATGGTCACTTCTACCCAGTGGCCAAACTGCCAGACCCGGCACGTGAAGCAGCCTTGGTAGGACTCATCTGTCCAGCTGGGCTGATCTGGAGGGATTACCTGGAGGACAAAAACCAAAATCAAGGCAAACAATGAATTAATGAATTTTATTCTTTGGAAACAAAACTAGTTTAAAATATACTGAATATCAACTATTTGTAACAAACAAGGAAAAAAATAGGATAACAAAACCAGTGGAACTAAGCATAATGAAGGCAATACTCATAGGACAGCTTGGGACGGCTGAATGATACAAAATTGTCAATTAGGTGAAGAAAACTTCTCCAGCATGAAACTACTCCATACCTTGTTCAGTAAGTATTTGCTCTTCTGCAAAGCTACACAGGCACACAGGAACCAACAGTCTCCCAAAATTCCTTGTTTTACTTGCACATCCTCCAGATTGTTTGAAAATAACCGAGGAGAAGAACAAATGTCCTAAAATTAAAGAGGAGGAGTTAAGGCCTGCATGACATTCTAAGAAAGTCTGTGTTTCAGGGACTGGGAGGGCTCCAGAGAGCTCTCATAAAATCAGGGAATTTTTACTTCTAGAAAATTTCCTTTTCATACACAGCCTAAGTAAGAAGTAACAAATAAATGGCTTGTGGGGGTATATTTTGCAGGTACTTCATGAATGTAAATCTAGTTTCCACATGAATTTCACTACACAATTGTCACCATCAGGTGCAACCTTAGCAAAAGCAGTAATAAGTGAAAGACAACATAATTCATCAGCTCCTTGCCAGACTTATGATCGACTGTTTCAAGGATGATGCCATCTACATTAAACTGCACATCTCAAGTTAGAAACATCTCAAAATTAGAACAAAGGAAAAACCTTCCCTAGGGCACAGAAAAATAGATTAGTCGGTAGCACAAGAGGGAATTTCAGATGCAAGGTTCTGAATACTTAATCTGATCTGAAAGTGAGTTTGTGAAATAGTTCTCCTTATATATAAACACTGCAAGAGATGGAAATTAACTCATCAGCCCTCAGCAGCAATCAAGGTGTAAAGTACAAAAGCAGGAAGCTGCACACTTGACTCCATGAAATCATTTGTTTGCCAATTACACCTAATAACCAACAGCTCTGTCACTGTTCTACACACAGCCTCAGACACAGGGGAAAAAATATAACTCAAGACAACATACTTTCTTCCTCCATTACATTTTTATAGCCTTTTCCCCCCTCTACACAAAGGCAGTATCATAAATACTTCACTTTAAATGTGTGTTCTTCAGAAATGCATTCTAAAGCTTTTAGCTCTAATACAGCTTGCTCTACAACCCAGCTATAAGTTTAAAAGCAATAAGAATCATATGACAAGTTATAAACTTAAGAAGTTTTCTTTCTTGTTATCAAAGAAATCAACCACAAAAAAAGCAATAGGCTTCTGAAAAATTATAAAATCCAATTAGTTATTTTCAAGACAGTTATGCAATACATCAAAAAAATTGGGAATGACATAATGCTGCATTCTAACTTGGTATGCACAAAATTTGCATAATGAAACATATTTATAATAAAATATCTGAATTTCTACTACTGCCATGAAATTTAAAAGCTCTACAAGAGGTTTTAAATCAATTCTACAAACAAGCACCTAGACTTAAAAAAGTGTAAGTCGTGTATTGTTAACGCTAACATACATTGGTTTTATTACTCCTGTGTTTCTAAACAAAAAAAAAACAAAACAGCCAGAAGCAGTCATTCAAAGCTAACTTGTATTTACTACCTAAAAGCCCCATTCTAATAAAATCAGCCTTTTATACCTTAAAACTCACCTTAGGTCTCAACCAAGATATTTCGCCTCTGAATTGGGCGAGCGGGGTACAATAATCAAAAAATATAGAGGTATCACTGGCCGGAAACGTGGGGTCTGTGTAAAGGTCTCTTGCCACCATTAACTGCTTTTTCTCTCCCAGCATTTTCAACAATCCTAAGCAGCTTTGCCGACTATTCCTACGACTTCATATCGCCAGGCACCAACCTGCAACAGAAGCCAGTGTTACTGGGGAATTGCAACAGGGAAACAAAACAGCCATGGCGGATTTATTTAGGGATTGGCAGCCTCTCACTCTAACACGGAGCATCTGGAACTACCACATTGCTGGCTTCTTCCAGCACCTGATGCCACCCTACAGCGCTCAGCTGGAAGAGAAGGTCCCCTCAGGGGGACCTACACCCACTTCGGTCCCTTCCGCCCGCTCTGCGCACACCCTCCACACAAAGCTTCTCCCCCACCCTTTTCCTCACACCCAGCCCGAACAGGGCCCCTCCGCACACGCCTCCTCCTGCCCATCAGCCCCTGGTCCCACAAGAGGTGTCGGCCCGGCCGCCCCCGCACCCGTTCCCCCCTCACCGCGGGGCGGTCCCGCCGCCATTGCCCGGGGCGGCCGTTACCCGGCAACGCCGGCACGCGCGGTCACGCCCAGCCCGCGCATGACGGACGGCACCGTCGACCAATCAGCGAGCGTTACGTCAGGCGCACCACGCATTGGCCCCGCCCCTCGCCAACTGAGGGGAGCAGAGGGGTCTCCGGGAGCCGCGAGATGCCGTGGCCGGGAATACCTGGGAGAAATGGGAAACTGCCCGCATAGCTTGAGGTACGGGATCCTACGGACGGAGGAAAATGAAACCAAAGTGTTTTCATGAAGATTGTGACAGAGAAACCCAGAGAAATTGCTGGCCCACGTCGAGTGCTTTCCTGACCTAACGGCAAAGATCACATTTTTGGATAGTTTATCAGCATATAGTCATCCACAGGCTGAATCGACAAAGGAGATATGTTAATCCCCATATTCTCATAGCTACTGCTGGCTAGTGAAATAGAAAAAGTGCCTTAAAAATACTGCCTAGCTGAGGAACAAAAAACAGAAATGCAGAAATAAGGGCCCCACGAGGCCATCCTTCAGCACACCAAGGTTTTGGGTTTCAGGGCACACTGAAGGAGGCTGTTGTTTTTTTCACGTTTAGTCCTTTCACATCAGTGTTTCTCAACACTTAGGTGCGGTCAATAAAAAAGCTGCTGAGCCACTGTGGAACGAGGAGGTGTTTACCGAAAAATCTGGTTTTCACACTTGTCTGTGATGATGCGTTTGAGTCTAAGGTCACCTGGTCCTTGTGTAGAGAGGTCATCTGAATGAGAGAGAGCCACAGAAAACACGGTCCTGACTGGCTTTTATCAGACATGAATGCAGAAATCCTCCCCCCTCAAGCCAGCCTTAACAGATGGAAATGCTCTCAGGTAACTGCAGCAGCTGTCCGCCCCCCGACATTTGGAAATAGGTTCTGTGCCTCTTCATCAAGCCCATTCTACAGACACAAGGCTTCTCCCCTGCATACTACAAATTTAATCAACAAACAAGACTTTTCACATGGGAGTTTTGACCCTTTCAGGAGCAGAGGAAACATTGCTGGCCGTAAGAATAACCCTCTTGTCCACAGCTCATGAGAGGGAGCTGCAGCTGCGCGGCTGCGAGTGAGCGAGACAGGAGAGCTCTGTTGGGGGAGGGAAAGGGGAAAAAAAGGCCTCTGTGTCAGGAACAGTGAGGCTCTGATCTGTGTGATTTCACCCCTGCATTCTTTAGGAAACAGCGATCACACAACTGCATAACTTCCATTAGAGGACCTATTCTAAAAAGCAGGATAAATGTTGAGCTCTAACTGTAAATACAAGAGGTCCAGCCCGCAACACTTAATTAGTTAAATACCTGTTTATTTATGAAGGTATTAGAAGAAGGAAAGAGATAGATATTATCTTGGTCCCTCAGATATGTGACATGCCTTCCCTGTCACTGCAAGGTTGGAAAGGGGCAAATTAATACAGTATGCAATTGATGATTTTTTTTCTGTTAGCCAGAAACTTTGGAATGAAAGCAGCAGAGAACTTTCCCTGTTGCCACTTAGCAATCCTGCTGGATTAAACTGTTCCTGAAGACAAAATGCAGGTCTATTTAGACAGAATGTCCTGAAGATATATTTTAAGACAAAATTATATTTGCCTGTTTGTCAACCTATTTCTCAGTCCCCTTTAACATAGGTGCTTCATTTTTTCTTGGAAAGGAGGAAAGAAGACTGAGAGGTTGAGTCCCATTGCTATAGAAATTTAAAAGGGATTTGTGTCCAGCTAAATAATCAGCCCATTTCCATGTGAATGAAGTTGATCCTTTAGCACACTGTTTGATATTTTCATGTTTGCCAGTTTTGGGGTTTCATCAATCCCATGTTTCCTTTTGTCTCCAAATCCCACTGGTTCATGGACAAGCAGATGAATAAAAGTAATCGAGCAGCAGTGGCTGGGCCCAGTGTGTGTGTTTGTTTCTGCAAATTCTGATGCATGGAAGCTGTTCACAAGGGAGCTCTTCCAATTCTTGGAATCCTGATACCAGGATTAGGAAGGCACAAGCAATACTCAGCTGACAGTGATCAGAGCTGTATCAAAGGAACAACACCAAGTGTCTCTTTGCTTAAGTGAGATTTTGGAGTGGGTATTTGGGGTTATAGACCCCTCTCATTACATTAGGCACACACAGAGGTAGAGCACAGCTCCAAATTTCCAGCCTGGCTGCCACAGCACACAAGATAGTGCATCTCAGTGAATATGATTTTGGAAAAGAGTCTAATGCTCTGCAAACCCCACTAATGCAATTTCATTTTTAGAGAAATGCTTGTCTCCAGTATATTAGAACACCTTCCTTGTTGGACACAGAGCATATAATGTTCAACATAATCATAATTCTCTGGACAAGGAATCAGAGGTCTAAGACTTAAGTTTTCCAGTGCAAAAGATACATTCAGGAAGAGAACTGAAGGGAAATGTTCACACAGGCTCAATCATTTATTGCAACTAGCTAGTATCCCTCTGTATAGAGTGAAAAGTCACCTCCAGAATAATTTTTATACCCTCCTTTATCTTTAAAAGGTTCTTATGTCCAGGTAAGACATATACTAACAGGTGCCCAAATTACTACTATTATTAATGGAAAAAACAGGATGAATGGGTAGTATCAATAAAAAATTATTTTAAAGTTGATGTGGAATATACAGCAGCAATTGAGGTAATTTTTGAGAAACAATGTGCAATTTCCACTTTAAAAGGATATTGAAACATCATGCTCCACCCAAGCAAAATCAGTACATGAAGCTGTGGAAGATAGCTTGCATCAAGAGACCAATCAATCTGTTGTCTTTAAGAATTAAAAAGTACTTACATGAGAAAGAGGTAAGTAGTTTATAGGTAAGTAATTTAACTTTCACAAACATAGCAGTAGTTTCCAGAGCTGGAAGATAAAAGTAGACAAATCCAAAGTAGACATTAGGTATGCATTTCAGGAGTGCATGTAATCAACAGCTAAACCAATTTACTTGGGGCTTCAACAAAATCAGTGGCAAACTGTGTCCTCACAACTGACAAAAATTCTGTGTCTCAGAGGACAGTGGCTCAATAAATCTCACACAGTGATTTCTAGTATGGTTTCTCTTATACACCAAGTCTGATACTGTGGTCAAAGTGTCTTTCAGCTTTTATCAATCTATAGTAAAAAGTGTGAAAAGAAGTGTGGTGTGATTTTAGTGTGTTGACTGTACTGTGTTGTTCTGTCTTTGGACAAACAGGGAAAGCAGACTGAAGAAGTGTACTTGACCTAAGTGAATTGTGCAGCACATGAGCTTAGACGTACAGAAGGTCCTGTGTTATCTGAAAAAGGCAATGGCCAAGGTCACTACAGTGCAAAAATATGAGAGAGTTTTGGTTGAAGCAGAATGTTTGGGATACTTGATAGAATTGTTCTTGGTTGATGGAGTTTGTGGTTAAAATGTTGCAATGTAACATGACACCAAAATTACTGATACAAGCTTAACAGAGTATACTGTAGCTAACAAGAATTATATTGAATGTATCAACCAATTGTGGCTATGAAATGCTATAAATTTAAGTCAGAAATACTCCATTTTATTAAACTGTTTGGCTCTTCAGAACTTTCCCACAAGTGATATTTCTAGATCCTCTGTTGCCCTGCTCAAAGCTGCAATGAAATAAAGTAATAGTTTTCATTTTCAAAATAAAAAAGATAACCCGATCTCTTGGCGTCTGTTTGAATAAAACCAATTTCATGTCTAATCCACCTTAGATCAGAAATTAATGTACCAAAGATAAGGCAAATAGTTTCTATTTAATCACAGTGTAATTTCCCTGTCAATATGAAGTCTACTACAAATCAAGACAGCAAGTGGCCTGAAGCACTAATTTATTTTCTGTTAACAAAAGGAAGGCTTATCTCCACAAACCTGCTGCCAATTTTTTGTCTCTACAAAATAAAAAATGCATTCCTCACTCACAGGAGAAAGAGAAGTACCTGGAGGAGGATGCACAGAATACTTTCCAAAAATCTTGCTCTGCTTCCATGTTTCAGAAAACAGGTCCTAGGTAAAAAAACATTTTGATGGTATCTCACAGAGATGAGAGCAGAAACACTCACTTATATCTTGTGTTATTTAACCAGGAAACCATCTGTTCAGTTCAGCCAGCATTTCCTTACTCTGATGGGTGTCTATCCCAAACACAGAGCTGATCTGATGTATTTCAGTCAGTTCTAGTAACAATAGATAATATTTATTTTTGATTGTTTGCTTTTGCCACCTCTCCAGCACCTTCCTGTGCAGCTTTGAAAAAGTTTCCAAACTCCCTCTATGCTGCATCCCAGAAAAGGACAAAACAAAGACAATGCACCAAGTTAGCTCTTCCACACAGCTAGCGCAGGGACACCAAAAAACTGCCCAAAAGGCTGAACTTGTCACAAAGCTTAGTTTAATTTGACAATCATCATAAGGCATCCATGTAAATGAAAAATTCCCATCAGGGTCACAAACATTCTCCCACTAAATAAAATGTGTTAAAACAGAGGCCCGTGATTCCAAAGAATGCTAGTGGTTCCTGGTCTCGACCAGGCTGCCACTGCTGGCAGTGGAGTCCAGGAGACACAGCACCAACAGAGGCAACTCCAGAAGTGTAAAGTCAGCTTGTACAAATCTCTTTCAATAGAATAACAAATGAAAATGAAAGAGATTTGTGTAGAAAACATCAGTCTCCATCCTTTTTGGGAAAACAAAACAGAATTTAAAAGATAATCCCATTCAAGGAGCAAAGAGAAGAGCTTGGAGTTCTGAAGCCCAAAAACGCTGATGGCCCATTTTTAAAACTAGTGAAGCACTACAGAGGCCTGAGTTTATTATTGCTTTATCCCAGTTCAGCCCAGGCTAAGGCTATGGTGAAGTCCAAATTAATTTAAAGCCAGAAAATGCAGATCCAGCAACAGCACCTAAGTCCCCATCCACACATGGGTGTAAACAGATACTTCTGGTGAAGAAAAAAAAAACCCTCCCAAATTTCCTCCTCTTCCTGTCTATGCAGATCCCCATAGCAGAGCTAAAATTTGCCCTGAAGTATAAAACAATTTCTCTCACACATCTTTGTTAGCTGAGTCTTTTCCAAATGTTTTGCCTTTTGTTCATACTATCCTGGTGATGCATCAGCTCAGAGATGCCTTGTGGGAGCTCACAGAGAGCACGTATTAAAAAGTTTGTGGCACAGAGTCTAAGAACCATCACCTGTACTCTGCAATACCACAGGACACTTTGCCCTCGGCTTCTTGAGACCAAACAGCACTGAGGGATAACAGTGTCTTCCCATCCTGCATGGCTGGCCAGTGATCCAGAGAAACAGCACGCCAGGGAAATGAAATGGCACCTTACTCCCACTGTAAGTCAGAAAACAGACTTGGATAAAGCGGGATTTAAAAGTTTCACATCAAGGAAGATGGTACTTCCCTCAGACTATTGTAGGACAGGGCAACTGCTATTCAGGCAATCATTATTCAAGGCAGTAAAATCTTAGCATGGATATTTTCATGGCTGACTTACAGGCCAAGATATGCTGGGGATCTTAAAAAAATTACAGGTCTTGTTAATTCCTCCAAAAGGACAGAATAGGAGACACACAGAGTGCATCTGATGCATATGCCACACATCCTGACACACTAGCAAAAGTTGCAGCTAAACTTGTCAAAACAGTTAAAAAGTTTTAGGTATCCAGCTAGTACCAGAATTGATGGGATTTGGGAACCTAATTTTAACTTTTTTGAAAATTCAAGCCTACACATTTCTTTATTGCTCATCCCATTGAGTGCAAAGGGAAAACTGAGGGTAGGGTTAACTACAGAAGGATTTCAAATCCATCATAATGTTTTCCTGTTCTTTTTCATATATCTCTTAATATATATAAAGAGCATTATTATTATTATTACTTAGCCACCTATGGGCAGGGGGAAACAGGAGCTATTTAAAATTAGTTTCTCATTTAAGCATTAGTCCCCTTCCTCTGAAATCACAATACCTCTGTCACAGGAAGGAGCATAACATGAAAACATGTTTGCTGCCACTAACAATTCCTGAGTCTCTCCTTTACAGAACTTTAGCCCAAATATTAGGACAATGACAGCTTGACACATACACACTCCCCAAGAACATACACACAGCAAGTAGGACATGCCTCAGTGGCCTCAGACAAAAAAAAAAAAAAAAAGAAAAAAAAAAAGAAAAAAAAAAAAAAAAGAACACCCTCCCCCCCACCAAACAACAAACCCGGAGAAATCCAGAAGAGCCTCAGGAAAGGGAACTATCCACTTTCCATGGAGAAGCAACAGCCCAGGAGTCCCTGCCCAGTAAAAACTGAATCATAATATTCATCACACAGCTGGCGGAGATCTCTGAAACCTGGCAGTATCACACGCTGGATACTTGAAGGCACATTTGCATTGTGTTTTGGGAGAGAAATCCAGTTACAACACACTGCAGCTGCAAGGCTGAGGGAAAGGAGGCAACGCTTGGTATCTTTCCTCTGTTCCTGTCCCCATTTTCAAGCTTCGTGGCTGGCATGAACTGGTGATCTAAGCAGACACGTTGACATCCCTGAGTGAAATGGCACCATTTGTGGCCTCTGTGACTTTGTCCTCAAGCACCATTGCTGGTGTGTCTGTAGTGACTGCTGTAGTGTCTATGGCAGGAAGTGGATTCAAGCCCTGGGATAAGATCTGTTGGATCGTTTTCCGCAAATTGGGGTGCAGCTGGTTTTGGGTCTGGTAAAAAATTTCTAAGGCAAAAGACTTGAGGGTGCCAGTGCAAAGGTCCTCGTAAAGTGGAATTGTGTACATCCGAGACATCTAAAAAAAGGAAAACAAGATAAAAACACTTCAATGAAAGTTAAGAAGTTCATCTCTTCTAAAGCTACACTCCAACAGCCCCGAGTAACTTCAGACTGGAGACAAACAACACATTTATTCAAAAGACAGATGAGTCTATTCTAAGTCTGATGCAAGGATTTTTATGAATGGTAATAAAAAAATAATCTGCTCTCTGAGACTGAGCTACTTCTACAAATAACAGAACTATTTTTTAAAGGCCAAATAGAAGAGGCCACACTGAGCACATGCATTAACCTTTTGCTCCAGCACAATAACAACTACTGAAAAGAACTCCATGAGCCCTAGCCTTGCTTGAAGTGTAAATATTCAAATAAACACATGATTCAGTAGTGCAAAAACCTGTGGTCTGGAAAAGCCAGGGCTGCTACAAAGCAATACATAAAATGCATGGGGCAGAGCTGGAACAAGGGTATTGAGTCAGGCTAGAAAAGCAGAGATTATCTGTAGGCATTTAAATTACATCTGCCCATTCCTCCCCACCGCTAGCAGGTGAGCCATGCTCAGCCCCTTCGCAACACACCTGGGCTACACTTGGCCAGGAAGCAGAAGTTCCAAGGTCTTTCACGTCGCATGTCTCATGCACATGTCTCATGCACTGAGAGGTGCAGTGATTTTAATCCAGCAGTTAGTACCTGGTTTTCCAAGAAGCGACGGACTTTGTAAAGGTCTGGATAATAGTCATTTCGGACTACAATCTGCAACCAGCGGATACGGATTTCTGCATTCATGGAGTCCAGCTGAGAGGAGTAACATTCCGAGAGCTTTTTTATCACCTCTGAAGAAAGCACATACACAGAGAAAGAACTATGACTATTTTGTCAATTTTGAGGGTCATCAGATAATAACAATTCATAAAATCACAGAAGCATAGAATCTGTTGGGCTGAGAAAGACTTTTGAAGATCACCTATTTCAATCTCTCTGCCATGGCCCAGGACATCAACCTGACTTTACGTGAATTATAAAGTCAACCAGAGGTGGGATCTTTAGAATTCAATCAATTATTCCAGGGATAATTTTCTACTACCCTGGTAAGAGTACTCACCATGTGGCAGTGGTGATCCATCCAGCAATCTGTCCAGGAAAAGCACAGTTTGGAACGTTCTCCATTTAGTGAGGTCAACACTGCTGGCAGCAGCAACAGAGTCCAGAGGCTCTGTGGTCCAGAGTTTGAAGAGTGTCTCCACTGGTCTGGTCAGACTGGATCCCTGAGATAAGTCTGGCTCAGCTAACGGAGGTCCTGTAGCATTGAGCCAACGTTCAAACTCCAGTCCTGGAATGAGGAGCACCAAAAATGTGGAGCAGGGAGTTCTGCAGGTGGCTTGGCTGCCTCAAAGTTCAGGACCAGTTCTAGCACAGTTAAGAGAGGTTCTAACAACAGCAACCAATAGTTATAGTGATACAACAGTCTTAGCAGCCTCATTGGGATGGAACAGCTTATGGAACACCTGGAAGACTGCCAGCAACACCTCTCCAAACCTCACTGTGAATTTTCTAGAGCTCAACAGTATATTAAGTACAAGAAACACATGTGCTCTTAAGGCAGCCAAGCTGACAAGTACTTATGTTCAAATTATGCTCTAATATTTGCGTGTCTGACAAATATGGAGAAAACCCACTTTATAAAAAAAAAAGGAGGTGAGAGGGCTAACTAAACTTCTCCTCCCAACCAGTAAACCCAAGCAATTTATATTTATTTATGCAACTAGCAAAAAAAAAAGTTTCACAAGCAGCAGAGCCTGTTTTCCAGCAGAGCTCTTCCTCTTGACCTTTTACCACCTCTGTACTTTCCTAAGCCTTGGCAATGCTTCCTGTTTCACACCATCTACACTAAACCCATCTTCTGCATCCCCTGAATATTAGCCAGGCAAAAATTAGCAAACTTGGTGGTTAACTCATTAGCCTACCAGTGGACCAAATAAAACACAGAACTGCTGAGCTCATGCTGCAGCTTTTCCCACAGTAAACGCTCTCATCTACACCTCTTCACAGGCAGTTTCCTCTCCACAAAGCCTGCAAGCACACAGTATGCTTAAGAGCTGTACTCTGCCAGTCTGGTTTAAACTGACCAATGACCTCAACTGCTACTCATAGGGATGGACACATGGCAGGATAACATGAGTCTCCTTTCTTTAAGAAAGTGAGATAAATAAGCACCTGGTAAGCCACAGACCTTCGACAAATCCACCAACAGCTATAAACAGGCAATATAAGGGAAAGTGAAACATACTGGAAGAGATTTTATATGTATGGGTAGGATCTAGGGGAAGTTACAGCTCCCAAAACATGTTTTCTGTTATTAAAATAGATGAAATTCCAAAGTGTGTTCACCTTTTCCCTGCATTTAAGCATGTGTAAATCTCACAAGCATTGATCACTGTCTGCAGAGTGAAAGGTGAGTTAATGAGAAAGTTAACCAAGGAACACTCAGCTAATTAATGCCAAAATTGTCAGCAATTTCAGAGGTTCTCATTCCCCAACATAGAGGCAGTAACCACAAATTCTGTCAAGAACACCTGGCTGCTGCCAAAATATTTTGTTTGCCTTAGCATTTCCCTGTGCATCCTTCAAGCCAGGCACAAAATTTATCATCCAGGTTTTCTACAGTGTTCACAGTTAACTTAGTAAATCTCCTACCTGCTTTGCTCTCAACACATTGCTCTTTCAGCTCTGGAAAAAAATTCAGGAAGGAATCAAGAAGATCTTGAGCCACAACACTGGTAAATTTATACTTCTCAATGTAGGCCTAAAATAGTGAAACGTTCAAATTATGATTAGGAGCAACACAGCTTCCTTTTGATGTAGAACCACTGCATTCCACAACAGTAACAACAACAAAGTACAAACATAAAAATAGGAACAATTATTTGAAGCTTTAAAAAAAAAAAAGAAAAATAGCCTCCCTCCTCAGCCAGTTACATAAAGAAGCAACATAACAAGAAAAAAAAAAAAAAAAAGAGTAGCTGCAAATACATTGACAGCAGAGTATCATTTCATTTTCCTTTTCCAAAACAAGGCAGTTGCTGACAATTTTCTACAGGTTTTGCAAGAGTGCTTCCAGGCACTGACCTGCCTCAATAAAGTAACCCATACCCTTTGTCACCCTGGTTAAAAAAACCCAAGTTAACACTTCCTAGTAGTGAATCAAGTCACATCTTTCCAGTCACAGGCAAACTGTGCTGGAACAGCTTTCAAATTACTTGGAGCACAGAACAAGAGATAACAAAAATATATTACTACTCTATATCTAGCACTTCATAATCTCAGAAATCTTGTAGAAAGATTCATGTAGGTTGACAGACAGGCCCAAAACATTCCTCCAACTCTGACACACTTTTATTCAACTTTACCCTTAACAATTAGCCACAGTGAAAGAATCTGGAGAAAAAACTCAAACAACAAAAAAAAAAATCAGCTCTAAATATCAAGAAATCACATATTTACACTCACTCTTAGGAAGGAGTCAAAGTGTCTGGGGTCACCACAGAGCTGGGACAAGTAGTAAACAAAGCAGTAGCCTTTCTCATAGGTGAAGAGGTTCATTAAATTACTAGGATTTACACCTGAAAGAAGACAGCATGATAAGACACTAATGAGGAGAGTGATTTCCATCCCTTCTGAGTTATACAGACCCCTTAGAGATCACCAAGGTGAGACACAGTGACTTATTAAAACCTAAGCTTGTCATCATCACATTTAAGTTATGCAGTAAATTAAACAGATGCAGTCTAAAGACACAGCCTGAAAAATAGTAATTTTTTTTGTCAGTCATTGTAAGGTAAGTAGTAATTCCCAATGCAATAAGTCACTTCAAACTAGAGGTCACTGAAAACAGATCTGGAACTGGAAAACAAATCGTGTTTTTATTTGTCAGTGCCAGATTCTGGGAATCACCATACCACAAATTTTCAAAGATATCAATATAAGGTAATCACCACTTGCTCCTTTTTTGAGGCTTCCAACACATGCTTTTCCATTCCACTTGACTCCAAATTTGACTCTACTTACATTTTAGGTTGTTTTAAATATCATCTAGGTAGAAGACTGCTTCACCCACCCAACTGTGCCCACAGAGCTACAGAACTCTGGTTCTATCTAGGAGATTGGTAAATCTGGAGTGCAGTCATGCATCTGGCTCAGGGAGTAACCAAACAGCCTCTGCACAGCTCTACTTAGAGCAAGTACATGTTTATCCGCATGCTAAATACATACATACATGCTAAATACATACGTAGTTCTTACAAGAACACATAAATAGAGGAACTTTGAATAGCAGAGGATTTTATGTTTCCAAATACTTCCATTTTAAAATACTTCATTTTACATACCCAGAATTTTAAACCTACATAGCTTTCAAGGCAGTTTTTCACATTCTTTCTAATCAGTAAGTCTGCTCTTACATAGAACAGTATCTGTAAAGATGAGTTATCCAACCTTGAAAAAAGCTTGAAAGCAAAGCTTCCTTACCTAGTTTTAGACTGGTTTACAAACCAGTACTTTTTTTTCCTCCCCACAAAGAATATGTAAATATTAGCCATTTTTTATCAATATTCCATCATGAATATACAGAGGTGTATAATTTTGTGTAGAGCAGCCTCAGCTAAAAGCAATACCTGGCTCCAGTTTAACCTGAAGCTTGCTGACCGGGTTGTCCTCTCCAAGGAGCTTCATCTGTCTGTGGAGAGCATCGAGGCGGAATGCAGTCTCCAAACATGTGAAGGCAGCTCCTACACCAGAAAGTAACTTGTTAGTTGTTGGAAAATAATCAGCAAAACCTGATCTGTGCAGGACTGGCACAGGGACAAAATAAAAGCTGCTGCATATATAAAAGATAGAACAGTGAGACAGAATCACAGTAATGTAATGACAGAGAAACCTGAGTGCAGAACATCCTTGTAATTAGTAATGGAAGTCAGAGCTTAACCCAGTATATTTACTCACTCTGATCATGCATCAGGCTGCACTGAAAAACAAAACAGCATGAAAACTATGCTAAAGTTTACATCGTTGACATAGTCTCATCAGTTCTTGCAAGATAAAGAGAGCAGCACCGAAAAAAATATTGTACAGGTAACTTTCAGAGAGTAACCAAGTGCTACAAAAACGTACAGTCACTGGTAAAATAGTAGACACAATTCCATACTCAGTGCCAAGGATATTACTAAGCAAATGTCACCTCTTGAGTGGAAAAAGAAAAAAATTTGATTTGATTATTGTATTATAGTTCCCCTGTGTATTTTTTAAGCTTTATTTATCATCCTACCTGTTTTTTGCCCTAAGTATTTCACCTTCTTCTCATTACACTTTTTACAGTTGTGACTGGGTAAGCTACTCTTCTCCCTAACTGCAATGTAGAGCATTCCATGCTTTCAAACCAAACTAGCTGTATTACACTGCCAAGTCAAGAGATTTTTTTCCTGTGTCCTCGCAGACATTAGAAGCTACAGAAAATGGATTTTCATATTCAGAAGATACTTAACATCCATAACTATTAACATTTTAGCCTTCTTTGCTGAGTTTTTAACCTGAAGATAGGATTTATTACATAGGTACATCCTCAGTCTCGATGTAACACCCAAATCCTAGGTAGCCAAATGTGAATTAAGAACCAGGATGTATTTGGAAAACAGGAGAACCTGTATGAGCAGAGAAAAGACATTGATCTGCTTCCTAGGGGAAAGCAAGAACTAGGATAACTAGTGTTAAGGGCAATTACTTCAAGCTACAGAGATAAGAATTAAGCAAGATCCAAGAGGAGTGGTAGTCAGTGGACTCAAATTTCTCTAAACAATACCATTGCAAAGTTGCCTGTGATGCCTGCAAAGAAGATACTCCAGAAATTACGTCAGAAATTGTAAGATTTAGATCAGAGGTTTGTCTTGGAAACAAAATAGAATGGAGAAAGAGCTTACTGAAAAATTGCACAGGGAAAGACGTTTCTTAGTTTCCCAGCAAATGCTTCTTGAAACAACCAGTTCTAGAGACCACACCAAAATCAGCAGGGATTTGTTCTATGTTGGATGGAACAGACTACAATGATGAAGAGGTTAATATCTGCTGACCTACTCACATCACTGCCATATATAATGTGACTTAGGACAGCACTACCCACTGAGAATTACTCAACATAAAACAGCTTTCAAAGACACATAATATGCATTGTAACATCTCCATAGATGCTCGGAGCACTTCTTTTCCTAACTTGTCATAGTTCATGTCCAAAAACAATATACATGAATAAAAACAAATGCTTTATTCTAAACATTTTTGCTGCCAAGATTTCTAGGAACTTTTCTAAGACTGTTTGCAATGGATGCGTGAGAAAACACATGGAACTGGTATTTAAGAACATAACAGGGCAAACTAGAAAAGCATACGTTCCCATTAGCCACTTCAATAACAAACCAATTACACTTAAAAGCAAGAGGAATAATTTACTACTTATATATTATAAAGTCAGCACCATAAAACTGACCTGTGAAATTCACTGATGCAAGCAAAGGCAGGGCTTAGCTCATGATCCTGCAGGAAGCCTCCAGCACATAAACAGCTACATAAATCTGTACATTTCTTTTCGTGCTACTGTCATAATTCTTTTTAACAGTAGGTAGCTACTAACTGATCAGAATTAAAAGGACACTTGTTCAGAGAACAGTTATTTTACAAGGTAACTGTGAAAAGATTTCTTACATCTTTCTCTGAAGCATCCTCTGCTCACCTTGCTCTGACATATCAGCACCTGCCTGGTACCCAACAGTAATTCCAAGTCCCCACAACATTGTGCTAACACACCTCACTCAAAGCCCCTGGTACCATATCAGGTATTGAGCCCACCAAAGCCAAGATAATGTCAAACTCTGAGTATGCAAGATGTTCAACACAAAGTTTGGGGCTGTGTGTGGGTGTGTGTTCCAGAAATAAAACAAAACCTAACCGAAAGCCAGCTCCCTACAGACTTCTGAGCTTCCAAGGCAAATACTCTAAGCAGGCAACTCTGAGTTGCGTTAAGAAGGGGCACATGAGAAGTTTCTGCAGCTGTACCGTAGGTCTCAGTGGTGATCCGGCGCTGCGCGTAGGTGGCCAGGCCCTCGCTCAGCCACATCTCCTCCCACGTGGCGTTGGTGACTGCGTTCCCAAACCAGCTGTGGGCAACTTCATGAATGACGTCAATGATCAAAAACTCATCGCTCTCCAGAATGGAAGAGATGATGAAGGTCAGGCATGGGTTTTCCATGGCAACAATAGGGAAGGATGGAGGAAGAAAAACAATGTCATATCTAAAATTAAGGAGAGAAGAAAGAAGAAAGGAGAAAGGAGAAAGGAAATTAGTAAATTGCAGCTAGAAGATATACAGTAACATTTTCTTCTTTCAGAAGACACAGTAACATTTTTCTTTCTTTAGGGGGTGCTCTTCTGAGACCTTCTTGTGACTTCAGGAACAAATGCTCTAGACCAGTGGTGCCTGATTCTTCTGAGCAGAGGATCACAATTTCTTTTCTTGAACCTGCTTATGTTTGGACATAAAGACCTGAGTGTCTTTTGATATGCAGCGGATGCAGCACATTCCAGAAACATTGTTCTCCCTTCACACACACAAACTCATCACAAGTTGTCTGTCTGGGAGCCACAAAAACTGTTTACACTATAAACAGTAGTGCAACAGTGTTGAGTCCCCTGAGGCTCCCAGGAAAGAGAGAGGCTAGGAAGCTGTCCATGAACAAACTGATTTCCTGTACATGCACTGTCAGCAAAATAACTTTAATCTGTCTGCTTCAGAACACAACAGTAATACTTGCTTTGTTTTCTAAATTTCTTTACCAGTGATCAGCACTGGCACACTGGGCCATGTTCTCAGATTATTTCAAGCAATATTTTTAGTCAACAACAAGGTGACCCTCCTGCTTACCTTTAGCAAAGAATATTGGTAACCGTTTTCTCCCATCCAAAGACTGAAAGTATTTTCTCAAAACCACTCTTTTATAATCCATAGTCAAGCTATTCAAGAACTATTATTGTTGGTTTGGGGGACTTGGACTCTCAATAAGTCTGTACTGAGATTTCCAGTATTCTCAGGCATGCCACAACAAATGCAGAAATAAATGAGATAAATAAAACAACCATACATTTTAAATGGTGTCCACACAGTGCTGGATTTACATCACAAAACACTATAGTATGAAAAACCCTCAATCCTCAGGAAAGATCGACTATTTAGAAACCTCCAGTTCTGCCTTGCAAACCAGCTAAAACACCTCCACGGTCCTCCCTGACACTTGTGGAGACAAAACTCCAGAGTCTGTTGTCAACTATTATAATGCTGCCAGTGGAAATGCCAGTTTGCCCTGCAATAGGGAGAAAGTATGATCATTTCTCAATGCTGTTTTATTTTGTTCCCACTGCACATTCCTGATGTGACTAAACTCACCTTCCCCATATATAGGGGCCATACAGACTCTCTGCAGCAGTCAACCAGCGTTCAACAATGCCAGAAAGCTTGCTGATGGCTGTTGGCAGCAGGCAAGGCTCTGCCCACACTCTGCTCCTGTCAGAAAACAGAAAACATCAGGTGATACTTCAGCAAACTGAATTATCTCTTAGAAAAAAAAAAAATAGCCTGACTGCTTACCACAATTCCATGTACGGTAATAGAGCAAGGAGCCCTCCCATCAGACCCAGGCCCTCCTAGACTAATGCTCCATGGAACATGGCAAGAGGTAACCAAAATTCCCTTCAACAAGGCAATGAGAAAGCAGCTGTAATGACTTCAGGGGACAGTAGGCAACATTTATGAAAGAGGAACCTTGCCAGGGCAGTGCCATGAATTTCTTTATACCCAACTACACCTCAAACTCTCTCTGTGCTCACATGAACCCAACTGTTCCCTTATCAGTGGCTCAACATCTTTGCTACTTTACAGTATGAAGCACTGTACAGAGACATAAAATGCAGAATGAATTCACTGCAAATCTTACCTTGGACCTATGTCTGCATGTATGAGGTCTCCAGCCACCAGGGCCACTAGGTAGGCAGGAACTGGATATTCCATATAAAATTGATATACACCTTCCTCTTCTAGGTAGGAGCTTTGGGTGGCACTCATCAACACCTGTATGCCTGCTGGAGCCTGGAAGACCAACATCATACACATCAACTCACCAGATAATCACAGCTGAATGACTGAACCACAGATCTCTGGTTCATTTTCATCTAGGTCTGATGATGTACATTAAAAACAATCATTTACATAACACAAAATGTAAGATTTCTGTGAGGTTTTTATACCACAATCTGCCCAATCCATGAAAGCATACCAATCAAAGATATTACTCCTCCTATGTGCCAGCTGCCCCAAAAGCACCCACATATTGAATTACTTCATCTGTACAAAATGCAACATTATTTGATGCTGATTTCAAAAGGCTTCAGGTTTTTTCTTTCAAAAACTAGTACAATACAATTGAGTATTATCATCACTATTGGAAGGGACCAGACAAATTCTCTCTCATATTTTCATTTCACAATGACTCTTTCAGCATTGAGTACAAGGAAGGCAAGACCCAACCATGGTAGGCAACAGAGTTACTTTTGTGGCACTATCCTGATTCTGGCCCAAGAACCAGAATTGGACCTAAAAAGTTCAGTATTCTTTATAACAGTGAATCAGTATTTTTATCAGGTGCAAACCACTAATGTAAACTAGTGTAAACCACATGATGTCACTATGCTTTCACAGGTTAACAGCAACTAAGAGCTCCATGAACCATTCACAGCCATCCTTTACCTTGACAGTAGCTGAGTAGGTGCATTTCACTGCAGGGGTGTCAAAGCAGGGGAAGAAGGAGCGGTTACACACCGAGTGTCCCTGTGTGAAGACAAAGGGCTTGGCATTGCCATATGTCAGCTCTGGATCCAGCCACCAGATCTGTTGAAACACAATGGGAAGAGGTGAGGGAAATGGACAACATGACAAGGATGAACTGCCAAAAACAAAACGTGAAATCAAGGGGATTGTGGGGGAGAAGCACCAACTCAGCTGCTTAGCTCCCCAGATGAACACCTGGCACAGGACACATTTCCATCTCTAACAATACATCTTTCTACTCCAGTTTATTTGCTGGGAATGCTCAGAAAAACTTCTTACTGTCTGAACACTGAGTGGTGACAGGCAACATAGTGACTTCCAGCCACTCACTATTTCTGTTGTATCAATTTGCTTGGTTAATAACAAGTCCCTAACAAACATCCACACAATCTTCTCAAAGGGAAGAACCTTCTTCTCTGGATATCTCCATGTTTATAACTCAGTATGAACAGGAATAGAAGGGATCAGGTAACATAAGCTGAAAAGAAAACAACCCAAAACAAACCCAAATCCACAAACCAAAAATCCCTGAAGCTGAACAGTGTACACAACATTATCTGTGACCCTGACACTGCCCTCCTGGCTGAAGCATCAAACATTTTGACACTATGCAAAAAAGTCGGTATATGCAAGAAACATCTGGTCAAGGACACTGGAGGCCCCTTTTTACAGAATGGATAAGGAGATTCTGGGTGGTCACAAAAGAAAAGCCAACAAAACACACCACCGAGCACGTCAATTTTCAGTACCAAACAGCAAATAAATCACTAGTCAGACCCTCAGCAAATAATTAGAACAGATTAAGAATAATAAGAAAAAGACCAATTATTTGCCTTTTGGTCTTGCTGTTTCAAAAGTTCCCTGCTTCCAACTTTGAAGTGTAGGAGCAATTTTAAATAAGGATTTCCTTGTAATCCTAGAACTCTGGAGCTGAACTTTGATGGAAAATATCAAATATTGTGAAATTTGCAATAAAATTGGAACCACTGGGAGTCTTGGAAACAGTGAAGCACATGGAATAAAACTTCTGAGTCTGCTGAATTCTTAGATCAAAGCAACCAATAAATCTGAGATCAGGGAACAGCAGTTAGTGCAAATACTAGTTCAGTTCTGGTCCTCAAGGGAAAGCAGCAAAACACAGAAGAGAAGACTGGGTACTAAGTCTGCTCACGTTTTAACAGCATATTACAACTCTGTCTCCTAATTAACTATTGGAAGTTGAAGTTTTCTCTCTCTCTTTCTGTCCTATAAGGTTACTTTTCGATACCTCCTTCCCTTGCCTTTAGATCTTTTTCCTCAGGTGCTAGTGTGCTCCCCTCCCAAAACAGACACTACAGCAGCACCCCCAGGGATCACTGAAAGGTGAGGACAGGAAACACACAGTCAGCAGCTTTCAGGTATTCCCATGGAGTCTCACACTTCTGCTGGCAAATGTTTGGGGTTTTTTAGGTGGAAGGCACTACAAAATTAAAAACCTATATCTAGAAGTAAAATTAATCTCTTGAAATTTGTTTTAAGATTACCCTCTTCTATTTCAAGCCTGCAGGGCCAGAAACAAGCTTAAAGCAGGACTTCTGAGGAGCCCTGTCTGTTCACATCCATGTGCTGCATTTCAGTGTAGCACTGCCCACAGTGGATCACAGCCCAGGGGCACCTACATAGCTACAGATTTCCACTACATTTCTCATGGATACCTGCTTTTCATAGCAATGAATATCATTTCTGCAATGCCACGTTACGGAACTGGAGACAGCTGGTCCAGAAGGCATTTGGAGACGTATGTCTCATTACACACCAATAACTAGTAACTTCTACCCACAACACACATTTATAAAAAAAGGAAGATGCTGTATTTTAATACAGGGCAGTAGTTTTCTAACGATCCAGGGAAATCAAATTTCAAAGATCTGCCCCAATGCCTTTTAAAAACACTCCTCTGACCTTTGTGCTTGTATCACAAAATCTGACTTCCAATCTGTATCGCTGACCCTGCTGAAGAGACTCATCTTCTAAACAGTTTCCTTTGCTTTTTCAGAGACAGAAGAGGCTAACAAAGAAAACAGAGAGATAAGGCACCACCACACCTAAGTTGCAACACTTGAGTAGGAAGGAAAAAGGGCTGACAGATGATGTCTTTACAGCAGAGAAGTATGGGGAAGTTCTCCCTGAGCAGTGCAGGAAGGAAAAGTAAGTGGGAAGGGAAGGGGAATCAAGAGTTGATTCTTGTTTACAAGAAACTCCATAAATTAAGGACAACTTCTTTTCAACCAGTCCTGCTTTATTTGACATTTGGTTGAAGTTAAGTGAAGCACCAGCCCCACAAGCCAAGAAAGAAAACATTTGCAGAGGATGAAGTATTTTTTTCCCCTGTTTTCTAATGTCTGAAGCTACATGGCAAGCCTCTGTCTCTCTTTCCAGACGCACTTGGAACAATGATGAAAGTTATCCTGAAACAATATAAATAGATCTGTAATATAAATAGACCAGGCTATGCTGCTGGACAGAGGCAGGGCTATGGGCTGGGGAAAATGAGTATAAGCAGCATCCCAGAAAGGAGTGCAAGGCACGGGGTGCTGCTGGGGCGGATGGTGGAGCATAAGGGACAGAGCAGTATTTGGGGCTGTATCATCTACTCCACATCCCAATCCCTCCTGCACTTCCCCTTGGGAAATACACGACATCATCATCATGCTCTTCATTTTTATCTAGCTTTTCATGTATACAGGAAAGCTGTTTCACACATTAAAGCTGTTCTGTGGTGCATTTCAATTAAGAAGACCTACTGCATGATTCCTCTGCTGAACAAAGGCTTTGGGCAGCCCAGGCTTTCCCCTGCCCACATACTGCAAAGAAGCTCACACTTTATAAGGCACCTGCCAAGAGCATAACTTTTATTGACTTAGATCATAATCTTTTGCCCAAATCTGGCAAATGACAAAGGCAATTAGCTAAGCCTCTTTTAATTTTAAACCTCTCCATGTTTCTACATGCATTATTGATGAAGGTCGAAGGAAGAGCTGCAAAGCCACAGCTTCTGTTCTAGGCAAACAAGCTGCTCTATCTGATGACAAAGTAAACAAAACACCTGAGATGCAGAGCACGTGACAGGAGCAAGGCACACCTGGAAAGCAAGTCATTCTGTGGGGACTAAGGAATCAAGACAAATCTAAGGAATTACGGGGAAGCTCCTTGCACTGCAAAGAGGGCTGTCCTTTCTGCTAAATCCTTAAGATAAGGAAATGTTATAATTTTTTTGTACCAGAACCCAGAGGAGGATTTGCATTTAAGGAAAGAAAATAGCACTGGTGCTAAGATGCACACTGCCAAATCAGAGGAATGATACAGTGGGCAAGAGACAGGTGTAGATTTTTTTCTCTAGGGAAGGAAAAAAGAAAATATCACACAAGAGTACTGCCAAGAAGTAAGAGATGGGGAGAAGAATGAGGGGAAGAACAGGATTACTGTCCCTGACACACCTGATCACTGTGTGCCTTCAGCCCACACCAGGAGAGATACATAATGATTGTGACAGCCTTGCCTCTGATGGAAACTGGTGATGTACTGAGCATATGGTTTCCTAACAGCACAGAGAGCTGGAATGCTCTGTGAAAGGCAGATTTAATCTCTCAGCTGTCTCTCAATGTCCATCAAACAACCAAAGATCTTGGCTTCTTCCTCCACACGAGAAATAATGGGACAGTCAAATAACATGTCCAGATGGCTCAAAGCAAATATATCAAGACAACAGGTTTATTTTAAACACTACTATCTCTGCTGCTGATCTTACTGCCAACACATTCACACTGCACTGTAACATGCAGTCATTGTTTTATGGGTCCCACAAGTATGCTAAAGGTCCCACAGAAAATAAACCCTGACCTAAGGAGAATAAATTCCTAGAATGGCCAAAGAAAATAGAACTTTTAGAAGAGAGAGGTCTGACACTGTAAATCTGTGCCTCACTGACAGAAAAGGGACTGCCAGAATATTTACAAGACGTGAGTATAAACCCGTTGACCCTTATACGGATATGGGTTACTCATCCCTGTTAAAGTGCAGTGCTGGGCCAAAAGACAGCAATGAGAGAGAGCACTACAACAGCACCAAACCACTTTGGATCCAAACAAAATACTTCAGTGTGCTGAACATGAAGGGCTACAACAGGTGCTACTCAAGGACAAATATTTTGCCAGCCAAAACCTACAATAGAGAGTGAGCAAACATGGTAGGATTTGTGTCAGTGAGCATGCCTGCTTCTGCTTTCCAGTATCACTAGGGAAGGACAGTGCATGTCCCCAGTGCTGTGACCATCAATAATTTTGACATGAGCCCTTGCAGCTTCATTCCAGCTGAAGCAGGACACGCTGTTAAAGGTACAATAAAGACTTCAAAAAACAGTACAAAGAATAAGTAGTTAACCTCTGATCCATGGGGAGCAAGACAACAGAGGGAATGGAAGAAATGTCCTCCTCCAGCATCCACACAGGACTGCGTGCGGGGCCAAAAAGACAACACATTAATACAGGTGAGAATAAATGAACATCACATCAATCAGTGCCCTGAACCTTTCGGTGGTTTTCACATTCCCAAAGCCAGATCAGTATTCTAATGATAGTGAGATCATTTCTCCATAGATTCAGCAGGACAGGCTGCCTCTTTGGCAACAGGGCTGGCAAAACGCAGGGGAAAGCACAGGCTGGCTTAAAATAAAACAATTTGTTCAAGAGGAGGAAAGCACATTATCGTGTACTTTGGGAGGCGTGGCTCAGCCAGACCAGAGAACAATTACAGAGCACACAGCAATGCCAAATTAGCTTTAAAGCCTTCTCACCATAAACAAGGCAGAGAGTGGACAAAAGAAACAGGTTTCTTCATAAACCTGGGGGGAAAAAAATAACAAACGGAATCTTCTGAACACACTGTGAGCTGCATGGCAGAGTATTGTACAAGGAAATAGTAAAGCCGGGAATTCCAGAGGTGAAAAGGAACAGTCTCCAAGTGGATTTGAGCTTTAAAAGTGCCAGAATCTTACTTCATTTTTGCACTTTTAGGGAAAGACTATAACATTAAAGTCACCATATGACCACAGGAAACTTCTGTCAATAAAAAACTTCATGTGGAACTCAGTATTCCGAGTAAGCCAATGTATTAAGAATACCCAGATCATTCCAAGGATGAAATTACTTTTTTCGTTTTCCACATAGTATTAAAATTAGACAGAGAAACATCCAGCAAACACATTCTAATCAGCAAGACTTTCCTATCAAGAGGAAAGGCCTACTATTTACTTCCTGTGGGTTGTTTTGCAAGAAGCTTTTATGTTCAATTCCTGCTCTTGTTAAATTGTAAAAGTCAAATAGATCCTCACATTTAGTGGTTTGGAGCAGTGCAACAGCAACACCAAATCAGAGGGCTGAGGGACAATTCTTCTAGGCAAGACAGATGCAAGAAAGTTGTGTAACTCTTATAAAAAAAATATTTCTTTTGCAAATAGATTCATGAACCACATGATGAAAATCACCTCAGTTTAATTTCCAACCTGAACAGACTGTACAGTAATAAAAACAACTGATGTTCCAGTGGGAACTTTGTATTTTCACGGTCATAACTTCCTAAAAACACAAGATCTGACAAGCAGCACCTAGAAGGCTGAGAATAAAGTGCTTCTAAATAACGGGAGTTTGAAAGAAATGACAGAATTTACAAAGCATTTCACTGCTGAAGAAAGCTAATGCACAGACATGGAAGCACCTCCATGGCTACAGCCAAAGGGGTGTTTTGGGCCATTTGTCATCCCTTTTTTCAGCAGATAACTTGTAGGAACATGTGGAATCACCCCTGTTCCTCTCAAAGGTCCAGACCATGGCTCATTGGAACAGCAACCTAGGTGTGCAAAGCCTTATTTTGTTAGCAGCTGGCCAAACCCCCAGGGAAACTCCTGGATTGTGGATGACATAATTTATCCTGAAGGACTGAGTCAGACTGGAGTTTGCAAATTTTCACTCTCCTCACCAACAACTGCAACGTCCTTAAAGAACGAAAAACTTTTAAATTACTAGAGTAGGGCAGGATGAATAGCCTTGTGGTCTACGTGACGGGGAAGACAGGAGGGAGAACAGCTGGGTCGGTACGAGCACCGCTGCTGAGTGCGGCAGGACCGAGGGGCTGGCAGTGCCGAGAGCCCGCGGGCAGGGGACAGATGCTGCTGCCCAGCGGGCTGGCGCTGCCAGGAGATGGGGCCAGGGACAGGACAGGAGAGGCTGGCAGTGAGATACCTCCCGCCGCCTTTGCTGCGGAGCCGGGGCGCTTCCCCGACGGCCACCTAGAACAAGAGCAAAGATGCGCGAGAGGCGCGGGCGGCACGGGAGGGCTCTGCCAGCCGCCCCGGGACCCCGTTTCCTGCGTTACCAACCCTCGCCCGGTACTCACGGCGGGGCCGTCGGCCGTGGTGTAGCGGACGATGATCTGGAAGGGCTGGTGCGGCTGGAGGGCGGCGGGCAGGGAGACGGTGAGGGATGAGCCGTAGTCGGTGAAGGGGTCCACCCTGAAGCCGAGCGGGCAGGCGGAGCAGGGCGGCTGGGCGAAGAGGGGCAGCGGCGGCGGCGGCTCGGTGGCGGCGGGCGGGGGGCCGGCGGGCGGGTCCCCCGGGGGGGCGGCGGGGGGCAGCGGTCCGGCGGCGATGCAGGGCGCCGAGAGGAAGGTGGCGGTGGCGGGCGGGCTGGCGGCGCAGGGCGGCGCGCAGGGCGGCGGCGGCGGCGGGCAGGGCGGCGGGGGCGGCGGGGCCGGGGCGGCGGCGGCGGCCTCGGCGGGCGAGAAGGCGAAGGCGCAGGGCGCTTCCCCGGCCGCGGCACGGCGGAAAGCGGCCGAGAGGACGCGCAGCGCCGGGTGCACGTCCAGCACCAGGGCGCGGGGCTGCGGGCGCAGCGCGCAGAGCTCCAGCACCAGGCAGCCCGCCAGCGCCCGCGCCTCGGGCCGCAGCTCCAGCCCCAGGTGCAGGTGCCTCAGGCTGAAGAGCTGCGAGCTGGACGCCGACGCCACGTCCGGCGGCGGCTCGGGAGGCGGCGGCGGGGCCGGCGGAGCCTCTGGCCCAGCCGCGGAGCCCTTGCGGCAGCAGCACAGGCCGGGCGGCCGCGGAGCCGGAGCCGCCATGGAGCGGCGGAGAAGGAGGAGGAGGAGGCGGCGGCGGAGGCGGCGGCTGCTATGTGAAATCCATGGGCGGGCGGGGAGGAGGGAGGCCCCGGCGGCCGGAGCGGCCGGGGCGGGGAGGGGGAGGCGGAAAGGACCGGCCGAGAGAGCGCAGGGCCCGGGCCCGGACAGCAGCGGCGGGCGCGGCCGCCGGGGGGCGCCGCGGGGGCGCCGGGGGGCGCGCGAGGGCGGCCCCGCCCCGCCCGCTGCGCGCGCACCCGTTCCGCCCCCGGCGCCTCAGCCCGGGCCGGGGACAAGGCGGGCACCGGGGACGGTCCCGGACAGGGGCAGCATTCCCAGGAGAGCAGCGTTCACTCGTGCATTTTGCTCGTCCGTTCGTTCATTTCCTCACTCACGGGCGTGGGTATCCGCGCGTGCCGCTCTGAGCGCCGGCGGCTCCGTCCAGCCGTGCCCGTTTCACAGGGCAGCTTTTACCGGCCCACGCAGAGCTTCCCTCTACTCCCCATAGGCCAGCCCCGGTGCCTGGTCCGGACACACCGATCCTACCTCTCCTGCTCTGGGGACGACCATTGGCATGGCCACAATGCCCCGCTCGGATCACTCGTGTCCCCTCACAGCCAGCGCTGTTCCTAGCGCACCGCCTGAATGTCTCTCACCGTTCCCCGCCCCAGCTCCACCACAAGCAGCCCCAAACCCTCCACCCCACGGCTTCCAGCAGAGCTGATTCTTGCACCCTCATCCCACCGGTACATAGTTTGGCTTCCTCACTCCTCCGGGTCACACACCCACATGGAGCTCACAGCTAACCCTACACAGCCTCCCTGCACCCCATACACACCCGGTTTTTTAATCCCTTCTCTCTCAGCTGGGTTGCCAGTAGTTTCCTGCCTCCAGCTCTCACTGCAAACTGGCCCCAGAGCCCAGCTCATACATAATGTACTTTTCCCCAGAAGTCGAGGCAATCAATCACACACCCTCTACTGCTACCTTCCTAAATGGGGAAGGACAGAAACCACAAAATTATCAGCTTTGTACAAGCACTTGTTTCTCTGCATGGCAACAGCAGGAGTCAGCAAGCTGGAAGGAAGATGATGTGTGCAAGTAACTGTGATTTGCACTCCCCCCAGGCAAAGAGAAGCACGGTCTCTGCCCCGTGTAATGACACTTCTGTAAGTTATTTTCACTCTAATTTTCACTGTTATGCTTTGCCTACCTCACTGCCTGATGAGGCTCCAAGGCACATATTTTGGACAAGACAGGAACATTTCTCACATGGTTGTGGGTTTAATGAATCCATAGTGGTACATTCTAAAAGCCTCCCAAACCTTACACTAACAACTGCTGCATCTGCACCAAATTCCAGCTCAGTTTCCGCTGTATCGCCACACCAGAGGCACAAATTGCGGCCTCAGCAAATTGTGGCTGTGGTTACATGCTCAACCAAGGGTTAAACAAATCACAGTATCACCCTCCACCGACCTGAAGCTAAAGAAAACCTTTGTGTAATCACTTATATATAGTAAAACACATGCTACTGTTGCAGTAAAAATTAACGAGATAGCACTCAGGCTCTTTGGTTGCTGCGTACAGCGCTCCACACTTTCTCAGTGTTCCTTTGAACCACCTTCAAAAATAAATTTTGCCTTTGCAATAAACCCCCTTGTAACTAAGAAAAACATTTTGTCCTGCCATTTTTGCTGTCCATGTCTCCTTTTAATAAGTCAAATGTCTTGCTTTTATCCTTCTGACACCTCCTCTCACTCACACCAGTTGCCTCTTGAAAAAATTCAGCTTCCTCCGGTTTTGTTTCCAGTGATGCACTAAGCCTGTTTGACCTGGCTTTCATCTACAGGTGATGGGCAAAGCACAGCCCCAGCAACCCCAGGATCTGACCCTGCACACCTTCACCACAGAGAAGGTGAAATGTCGTCAGCCAGGACAACGTTAGGCTCTGATTACACCAATCTAACTGCATGTTAACTGCAGAGTAATTTTAGAAGAATCCTACCTGTGCTTTGGTTGAAGTCCCAAGCAAGTGTAGTGTGTCCACTCATCAGACAGATGAGATGAGCAGAAACACATTCTCTTGAAGAGGCTCTAAGCTTTTGATAATGAATCAGGCTCACTGCACTCACTGTGTTTGGACAGAATAAGCAAAACTGACGTAATGGAAATTCCAGAGAACAATACAGTAACCAGTTATCCCAGGCAAATCTCTCTCATCTTACACACCTGCTGGTCTTGAGCCACAGCCTTTGCTGTAAAATGTGCTGGTTTTGGCTGGGATAGAGTGAATTTTCTTCACAGTAGCTGGTATCAAGCTGTGTTTGGGGTTGGTACCGAAAACAGCATTGATAATTCAGAGATGTTTTATAGCTGTTGCTGAGCAGGGCTTGCACAGAGCCAAGGACATTTCTGCTCCCCACCTGACCAGCAGGGAGGCTGAGGGTGCTCAAGGAGATGGGAGTAGACACAGCAGAGACAGCTGACCATAGAGATATTCCAGACCATATGGCATTATAAAAGCTGGAGAGGAAGGAGGGAACATTCAGAATGATGGTGTTTGTTTTCCCAAATCACCATTACACACAATGGACCTCTGCTTTCCTGGAGATAGCTGCCCATGGGCAATGGGAAATTAATACTTTGTTTTGCTTTGCTTGTGTGGTTTCTGCTTTCCCTATTCAACTGTCTTGGTCTCAACTCTCAAGTTTTCTAGCTTCTACCCTTTCAATTCTCTCACCCATCCCACAGGACTGTGTGGAGCTTAGTTGCCAGCTGATATTAAACCAGAACAGAAGCATGTGCTATCTCCCATGCTATTTTGGGTAGGATCTCTTTAAGGAAAGTCTCTATCCCAATCCTAGTATCTTATTCTATTCCTCATAGGATGAAGTCTTCTCTGGATATCACACTATAAATTCTAAAGCAGAATCCAACTCCTGAACATTCTAATCATCATTATCAACCTCTTTCAGAATGCTCCAAAGATAAAGATATTTCAGTCCCATTTATATATATTAATGTTCTTTCCTTCCACTTCAGTGACAGGGCCTTTGGCCAGGCCTCTGCTTGCTCCTGTGGTTCAGGATGAAAGCCAGTAAAAAAATTACAGCTACCCCTGTGAGCAGCAATACTTCAGTACACCTGTGAGACAAGTGCCAAATGAAGCACATAAGTGATCACAACAGAAAGAACGTTTCCTTCTGTCAGTCTCCATCTTTAATTCCAAAGTAACAGTGCTGCAGCCAAGGTTTAACAAATGTTTGAGATAATCCCTGCTGTTCACAGATGACTGTTCACCTGCTCCATCACAGACCCTTAACACCTTGCTGAGCTGTTTCAGGTGACCAAAGCTGCAATAAGGATTCAGCTCTTTAGGAGAGTGTAACTGGGAAGCAGCAGTTTGGGGCAGTGAATGCTGAGCCGTTCCCTCTCACACCTATGCTACTGTTACAGCCAGAACCTACTGAAAAGAGCAGCCCCACTTCACCTCCCTTCCTGTGGGTGGTGCCTTCCTGTCTCCTCCTTTGTACAGCATTCCTGCTTTCTGCAAGTTAGCTTTCTGAACTGGACCACACAAGAGCCACTGCTGGCATCGGGAAGGGAAGAGGAAGTCCCAGCCTGGAAGAAGAAGGAGGATAAGATCAGGATGGCTCCCCTTTTTCCCAGACTGCCATTAGCTCAGCCTTAGCTGCGAAGTGAAGCCACACACTGACCCTGCAGCATGCAGAACCAGGTACATTAGCTCATTTCCTTCAACGGAAATACTGAAAGTCCATGGGGTAAACTCTAGGCCTGGGAGCAGGGTAAAGTCTGTGCCCGTTAATTCTTGTTTTGGACAAGAGTTAAGAACAATCACAACAATGCTTTTTATTCAAGTTACAGTGCAAGCTCTGTTAATACCACAATCTGCCTGTGGTACTACTAGGTAGAAATGCTTCTTTCTATGACTTTGCAGTCATGTCCCTCTATAAACAGTAGTGCTTTCAGGTAAAGAAAATGGAAAATCTGAGCCTAGGAAGGTCTTCCACCTGACCTCAGCCCTTCTACTTGGCTTGAATACTTGGACTATAAATTATTACTCCCGTACTACTCAACATACACGTATTGCAAGCTACCCCCATGCTGGAGGGCACAAAAATCACTCACTACACTTTTAAAGAAACACCTTTACTCTGAAGAATGAAAGATCAGACTGAGGTGCATAAGAAGAGGAAAAAAAAAAACCTGGAAACTTGTTCCTAAAGGCTCAAAAAGGTGCAAAGTTCTTTATGTGCCCAAAACAAACCACTTACGCCAATAAAATTTACAAAACCCAAAATAGTTTTATTTACTTTTCAGATTTCTGCCTCAATGAGACATTTTGCAAACATGCTAAGGCTACAAAATGTCCAAGTTGACAAAGACATGCAACGCTGACCATTCAATAAGTCACGGTTATCACAGGAGCGACTGTGTCCCCCCGGGCCACAGGTCCCAAAAAACAGGGATGGTGTACAGTGATCATGGCAACGCACTACGCAGGACCCAGTAACCTGAGGTAGGTCATTTACAGTAAGAAAACCATGTCCTACACCAGTGTTACATCCTGATCAACAGGAACCCCTTTAAGGTTCCAGAAGATGTGGGGTCGAGGACTGCTTCCTTAACAAGTGTGCAAGAAAGAAACAGGAAATATCAATGTTGATTAATCTTAGTATAAGTGAGCAGAACAAAGAGTTAGTGGTACCCATGCCAGTGAAAGCCAACCTAAATCTCTGAGGAGTGTTAGCAGCTTCAAGGTAAAGAGTCAGTCAGCTGAAGCAATTCTGAAAAGGCTTTCCTGCCAGCATACAGGGTATGATTTGAACCTTATGATTAATTTGTTACAGATCATTCTACAAACAGTAAGATTTTGGTTGTGTTAGATCAGCGAAGCAGGAAGAGCTTGGGCTTGCTTGCATTAAAATAAACTCTGCTGATACAGTAAGAAATACTGTGTCAGGACACTGAGAAAATACAAGGCTTTAATGTGACCCAGGAGTGGTTTTCCACTCAGATCACTAAAAACCCTGTTTTGGAAAAGCATCACGGGAAGCAGCAGCCCCTGCCGTGGTGAACATCAGCAATGCCCCAAATAGCTTTGATAAATTACAATGCAATAGTTACACCACAGAGCTCTTCTCTGCTGCGCTAGACAAAGATGTGACAATAAAGGACACTATTGCAAAGCTTCACTTCCACTCAGACACGCAGAAAATCCGGCACTAGGAAAAGACGAACTGTAAAAGACAAAACGTTGTCTGATACAGTCCGATAAAGCCAGATCTCTGGTACCATAAACTGTACAAAAATGATAGAAAAGAATATGCACTGTTATTAATACAGTGCTTATTTTAATATAAAATAAACAGCTTACATTTCCACTGTAAATATAGGCTATATACAGAATTATGTATAGATATAGCTACATGTATAAAGCTTCATTATAGGCCTCTGATACATTTATAACTATGGCTCCCTGAGCCATTTGTAGAGTGCATTTAATAACAAAAAATTAGTAATATGGAATAAATACAATAATAAAAACATGAAGAGTTCTTCTGACATGGTTTTAAAAACTCTCTGACTTGACACATTGTGCTAAAAATTAAAAGATGAAAAGGCAATAATCTGCGAGGAGGAGGAAGAGCTGGCCTGCCACAGGCAGGGAGCGTAGCTCTCCAAAATTAAAGTGACTTTGCCCTGAATTTCAGCCCTTGACAGCAACCTTGTTCTCTGCAGCAGCAAACATAGCATAGAAGCGCGAGTTCTCGTTGGCCAGAAGGGCAGTCGGGGTGTCGAATTCCACTACCTGAAATCAAACAAGGCAAGTAAAATATGTCAGTAAAATTCAGCAGAGAATTGACTCCCACCCCTTGGACTTGTGATGGTAAAGAACAGAAAACATAGCAGTCATCTTTAGATGAGACACCAGGCAGTGAAAGTACCTGCATTTATGGATACTGAACCTGGAATGCTTCAAACTGGCTCATAAACTGGAACTAGCGCAACAGGAAGCAACCTCTGGTTCTGGCAGAGGCAGATGCTATGGGCTTTTGCCTTCTCTACCTTTAAGAGTCTTGCCCAGTGTTCTTGCATTTAACTGTTTATGGCTCCCAAATGGAAGCCTGAAAAATAGGTAAAGTATCTGTCATAGGTGTCCTTGATGGCACAGAGCTTTATGAAAGTAATGGGAAACTGCCACAGAGCCCCAGCAGAGATGTTTATGCTATTATCCATCTTAGAATTAACCTACAAAGAAGTCTCAAAAAGATTTTTAAAGACAGACTGTTATTCTATGGTACTTTCTTGGTGTGAAAAAAATTTTTGTCATTGATCTTGCCACAGCCAGCAACTGATTCTGTTGGAGCATAATTACCAAGGATATGAATGAACACAGGATCTTCTAGCCTGTAGTGCAGCTGTTCCCTCAGTTCAGTCTGCACACATGGCATCACCAGACCAGAGGCAGAGACGCCTCCCTGCTCACCTGTCCCTGTGTTAGCACCATGATCCGATCACAGCCCAGGACCGTGTGCAGGCGATGAGCAATCGTTAACATAGTGCAGTCTGCAAACGCCTCTCTGATGGTCTCCTGGATCAGTAAGTCAGTCTCCGTGTCCATAGCAGCTGTTGCTTCATCCAGGATCAATATCTGAAAGCAGCACAGAATCCTGGCTGTTACCCATGGTCACACCTTCCCTCCCTGAATATAAAAATACATAAAGTAGGCAGAATGGCCACTTCCAAGCATTGTCACAACTGGCAATCCTTACAAAGTTCTGGGCACACAGGTTTTACAAGTATCCTTTCAGTTTTCTTTATATAATTGCTTTCAACAAAGCCTATGGATGACATTTACATTTTATGGTCACAGCTACATGTGGGTTATGACCTGGGCCTCAAGTTTCTACTACCTTCAATTTTATATTCAATAGGTGAATGTCAAATACAAATTTTACCAGTAAACTAATTTGACATATCCCTGGTGGTGACATTCCTCCTGGAACAAGTCAATACTGACCAGGCTTAATGGCTTTCTTATGCTGGATAAGAAATCTCTTCCCCTCAGACCTAACTGATTTGGAGTGATTTCTTGTCAAAGCTGAATTGGACGTGCTTTGTGCAGGTACTGCAGAGACAGCAGTAACTTCTGCTGAGCAGTCTGATTTCAAAAACATGCAAAGTGAACTTTAAAATATTATGATATGTCACATTTCAGAAAAAAAGGTTGTTAAAACCAGAATTCTGGTCAATCTCAATCCAGAAGTCCCTTCTTACTGTAATTATTGTTTGTTTTCCATGCATGCAAAATCTTTCACTTGGCTAGCATAGCATGGTCCCAAATTCCACTTGGAGCCCACGTTTTAGTGGAGCACCATGTAGAAGGAAAACACTTGGCTGATATTCACAACAAGGTGGAAGAAGGGAAGAATCTGATGCTCCCCAGTAGCAGGACACTGAATACATGATTAGGCCAGTCTGACACACTATTGTTAGCACTTGCAAGCAATGCCTTTTCAACGGCAGGAAATGACAGGAGCTGGCTACAAACACCTTCCTAGTTGTTATAACCTTACACCTCTGTCTGGGTTGCAATAATCATTGGTGTGATTCCTCTGACAGAAAGAATCCAGCACAAAAAAGGCTTGTTCAATCCTATAATTTTGGTATCTCCAGCTATTTTCCTCCCTGCTGTGCTCACCTTGCAGCGACGCAGCAGAGCTCTAGCTATGCACAGTAACTGTCTCTCTCCAACAGAAAAGTTCTCCCCATTTTCCATCACTTCTGAATCAAGTTTCATAGGCAGCTGTGCAACCTGCGTGGGAAAGAAGAGGCAAAAATCTTAAGACCACTGCACAAAATCATATAAACACAAACATTTCCTGACAGTCTTTGTCACCAGGAGGAGAGAGTGAACCCAGTCCCTGTAGGGATTCCTGCAGCCAATGTTCCATACCTGCCACCTGACTTAAAAGAAGAAGAATTGGAAATGCGATGGCAGCAAGACTTGATGCAGAGGGCCTTGAAGAGGTTTTAAGTTCAACATAAATTTGCATATGTGACATGTATAGTCACAAACAGAAATGCAGAATGCACATCAAAGGCTCATACAGAAAAATATCCCTTGAAATGTTTTAACACCCTAAGAATTCCTGTGATGAAGCAGAACTGCTATGCTATATACAAAAAAAAAAAACCACAGAATATGGCATGTTCCTAAAAAACCAAAAATATCAGTCTGATAAATCATGGGAAAAAAGAAAAAAAAAAAGTCAGATAAAGCATAGAGAACAAGAGGGAAAATGCAGAGAAAAAGCTTAGGTAAAGACCTCTAAAGCAGCTTCTAACAGATTATGTTGCTTTGGAAGTCACATGCAAACAGGCATCTCCCAGGGCACATAATACTTACACACTCCTTCATGTGAGTCCTTTCCAAAGCAGCCCAGATTTGTTCCTCACTGTACTGATTGAAAGGATCCAAGTTTGATCTGGAAGGGGAAGCAAAAAAAAAAGCAGAATTTTAACTCAGCACTGAATGGAAAACCAGCAGTGTGCTAATTCATCCATACAGGTGATTTCCATCTGGCTTTCCACTAACAGCTTCCTTGCCAAGGAAATCAGATGTTCCCAGCACACTGAGGTTAGAAGAGCCATAAAACAAGAGTAGAGATGGAAGACAAAGATACTGAAACTTCAACCACATCTAAAAGGAAGCAAGGCTTACATACAGGATGATCAAACCCAGTGCCGCACAAGGCCAGCTAAAATCATTCACCTGTGTTTTGGTTTTTTTTTTGTTTCAAAACCAGAACAGAAGCTAGGATGCCTGAGAGCTACCATCTCTGGGCACCTATTGCATTTCAGGTATAAGTTGGAAGATTGCTCTGTCCCTTCTTGCCTTCTTATGCTCTCACTAACCTCACAGTGCCACTGAAAAGCACAGGTTCCTGAGGGATTATGGAGAGTTTGCTCCGAAGATCTGCCAAGCCAATATCATTTATTTTCACTCCATCAATTTTAATGCAGCCTCCAGACAGTTCAACAAGACGAAAGAGTGCCATTCCAAGGGAAGATTTCCCTAAAAATGAGACAGGAAAAAGAAGACTGGTGTTTCTACAGAATTGTAACAGCTTTCAGATGAGAAAGCATTTTAAAATCTGTCCACATCTAAGAAGTTTTTAAATACCAAAAAATCCTGGCAAGCAATGTTCTGCTAAGTTCTGAAGTTCAGCATTTAAACTGCTGAGCAATTGTGAGGGCAGCTCCTAACTTCTCCTCAAAGCAGCCCTCCCTGGAGTGCTGCCCCAACCCCACTGCCAAAACCCTGACACAAAAACCCAATACAACAATAAATCACCTATTTAGAAACTCATTTTGAGGTTGATTTAAGTCTCAGAAACAGGGGTTTGGATTCCTCAAATTACAGAATTCTGAGATGGCTCAGAGCCAAACCTGGCTGCAGCATCAGTACAGAATCTTGCAAGAGAGTCAGACAAGCTGCAACGAGCACATTGTAGGCACCAATTTGTGCTGGTCAGTGGTTTGGGGAGTTAAATATGATCAACATACTGTTTCAAGCATAGCAGGATATTATCCCTCTGCTTTAAATGGAAACTTGTTTTCACTGCTCTTTACAGGGATCTTGCTTATGTACAGACATGAATAGAAACCTCCACTGACAAGAGTGCTCAACCCCTCCTGTGCCATCAACTTACTCAAAGACAGATGAGAACCAATATGAATGCCCAAATCTATTCTATGGAAGTAATAATTTAACTCTGCTTAGTGTTTTTCCTTACCTGAGCCTGTCCTCCCCACAATGCCAATCTTTTCCTTCGGTTTGATGGTAAAGGACACTTTTTTAAGTACTAGAGGGAGGTTCTCTCGGTACCGCATCTCTGCATTTTCAAAAACAACTTCACCTTCCTGTGGCCAGTCCAGAGGAGGAGTTTTATTCTTAATTCGAGCAGGAGCTTCTAGAGAAAGTGTCTTTTAACAAAAATACAAAAGTTCAGTTTCCAGTAACCAAAGCACCAAAGGAAAATTATCAGCTGCAGCTTTCAGCAGTCTTCCCTGCAGACTCAGCCCAGATAATTTATATCAGTTTCATGATGAGCTGTTTGGCTGGATGTGGGCCCAGTGGTCCAGAAGTTTGCTGTATTACACTGACCGCACTGTTAATTCCCCTCCTGTTGCCTCAGTAATGACATCAGTCCTTCTATACAAGAATAGTTTTCATCAATGCAATTCAAAATGTATTTTAGGCCTATTATTTATTAGCACAATCCTATTGAGTTTCATGGCATTCCCAAAGACTGGATGCAAAATCTGCTGCATTTCTATGCCTCATTTGCTATGCCATGCCAGGGTCACTACTGTTGGTTTTGACACAGAAGGGATTGTCCAAGTAACATAGTAAATGCCATCCTTTTCCTTCTCCTCCTCATGTTACCCTGTCCTACTGAAACACTGAGTCTCTTCGAGCCTGCTCACTTTTGCTATTTCACTCCACCCCTTGTTGGGCAGTTCACAGATTAAACAGAAAAGCAGAACCTCTGAAAGCCAAACACAAGGCTCTATAGCATGTTTAGAGTGAAGTCAAGGTCACTTTCCCATATTTGGCACAAGCACCCTCAAAGAATGGCAGCAATCTTGTCATGGGATTCACCTCATGTAACTGAACAAGCCATGACAACTCCTTTACAGTCTCTACAAAGGGAGATCTCTACAAATGCTATAAAACAGCATTTCTGAAGTGCTATTTTTCTCATTCTAATATAAATACTTGGAACAGGTAATAAATTGCCCTCTAGAGACACTCATTTCCTACACTGACCATTGAGAGATTCCACAAGGATTTCAGTTGTGGACATCTGCAACACCTAGTTAGAGACAGATTAATTGTACACCGGGGTTTGAGAGAAAAAACAGCCCTCTGCTATGATAGTGCTCCAGTTCTTTGAGCTTGGTACTCAAAACAGCAATCTTGAGCCCCCACTGAAAAAAGCCAAGCCTGGGCCTTGGTAAAACACAGGACCTGAATGGTGTTTCACTGGCCACCTACCCTCACTTCAGCTTCAAACTAGTTCTACAGTTTCATAAATGGCTGTCTAGAGATCAAAATTTTTTAAAAATCGCACATAATATTGCTTAATAGTGATATAGAATGAAAAATATATCTTTCAAAAAGGCCCAAACAACAGCCTACAACTGTAGGTTTTCCCACTAAGGGCTTAACTGTGATAAACTCATCTCAGCCCAGTGAGAGATACAATATTTGGCACAGTTGTCAACTTGTGTGGTCACCAAGTCCTCCATATGCAGAAATTTTCTACTTAGATGCCTCCAGAGGATTTATTTAACTGGGGGAGGGGAGAGGTTTGGGGTTTTTTTTTCTTCTCTGTTTTTCAGGTCATGGATTAAATCCATAGGCTTTAAAAAAAGCTACAAAGATCAACTACTAAATAGCCCAGATTTACCAAATACATATATCTATCTTCCTCTGAGGTTCACTGGGAACATTAAATGGAAAAGCCTTTCACCTCACACAGCAGACCCAGTAGGAGGCTTTCTCCTGGCTACACTTTCCCCATTGACCTATGCCCAGCTCTGCACACACAAATCCCAGTTACAAAGAAAGGGTTACAGATAATCAGAGTAGCTTGCTAAGCATTTAGCCTGGCACATTTATCATGTTCAGCTGAGCACATTTCTCATGTTTACAGTAAGAGCATTTCAAGAAATATAGAAATGTGTTACGTAAGGCAGCTGTGGAAAAGCAGGCTTATTAGGATGAAGTGGAATTACTTGTAGATAAAGTAACAGTTATCTGTGCTTAAATGAAGGAATTCCATTAGGTTTGAAATGAAGGATGCCAGAACACCATCATTTTGCTGTAAAATAATGTGTTGAATCCCCAAGTTACCCCTTTCACACTCTCCATTCTTTACTGTGTCAGCAAACTTCCAATAGCCTTACCTAAACCCAGCAATGCTTCTAGGTTTAATTATCTACCAGCTCTGGGGCCATTCAGCCCCCTTGTGCTGATACATGTGCTTCACAAAACAAACTCACTCTGCAGTATTACAGCACAGGCTTTAGTGCCTTTCCAAGATTAGGAACATATATTCTGTACTAAGGCAGACTATGGCTGAGGCCAGCAACATAACAAGCAACACAAAATTTCACAACAGGCAGTTGAATGCATTACAGTCCTACCTTGATATAGTGATCAATCCTCTCCACTGAGGTGAAACGAGCTTCTGTCTCTGAAGCCAGTCTGACTGTAAACTGGAATAACCCTGTTAACTGAAGGGGTGAAAGAAAACATATTTTTAGAGCTGTGACTAGTTATTGAATTAAGAGATTAATGTGGCCAGCAGGATCAGGGCAGTGACTGTACTCAGGACTGGTGAGGTCACACCTTAAACCCTGTATTTAGTTTTGGGCCCCTCACTACAACAGAGATATTGAGGTGCTGGAGCATGTCCAGGGAAGGGCAACAGAGCTGGGGAAGGGTCTGGAGTCCTGTGAGTAGCAGCTGGGGGAGGTAGGGGAACTCAGCCAGGACAAGAGTACACTCGGGGATCTTATCACTCTCTACAACTCCCTGAAAGGAGGGTGTAGCCAGTTGGGGTTTGTTCTCTTGTCCCACTTAGCAAGCAATAGGACAAGAGGAAACAACTTCAAGTTGTGCCAGAGGAGGTTTAGATTGGATGTTAGGAACATTTCTTGCCAAGCAGTGACACAGGCTGCCCAGGGGAGTGGTGGAGTCGCCATCCCTGGAGGTATTTAAAAAGTTGTGTAGATGTGGCACTTGGGGACATGGTTTAGTGGTGAGTTTGGCATTGCTGAGGTAATAGCTGGACTCAGTGACCTTACTGGTGTTTTCCAACCTAAAGAATTCTATGATATTTGATACTCTTGACATTGGGCATGATACAACTAAAGCATTCAAAGCAAGTTAATTAAATAGTTCATTTTAAAATCACCACAACCCATGAATCCCTTGAGAAACCGGCAGCTTTAGAAACGTTTCCCAAGAGCAATAGCTTTAAGTATGAGGTGTCTAAGCGCTTTAATTTCACCTCGGCGCCACAAGGAGGCAGAAGAGGCCAAACAGCAGCCCAAGACGAGCGCTCAGAACCCTGCAATTCCTCTGAGCCAGCGCTGGATGCTGTTTGCTCAAAATTATGGTATCAGAAGTATCATAAATATCATCTACATAAAAAAAATATCATCTACATGAAAAGAGACATTAAGTATTACAGTATGTGGTGACACTCACCTGCACAGCGTATGAGATAGCCAGCCCAGCATAGGCAGGAGGGATCTGGCCATGCATCAGGACAATCATAAGGCCAGTGGTTGTGATCAGAGCAATGCTGATAATGTCCAGGCGCACAGCCAGCCAGCGCATTGCGCAGCTGAACAGGTAAAACGGGGCCTGGTTGTCGTCCAGCAGCTCCTGGTACCTGAAACAAACACAGCAAAGGTTAGCAGACACCATGAGCCTGATGTTCTACAAACATCAGACCTATTTAAACCCCTGTTTCAGTATCAGAATTCAGGGTGGGAAGACTCACCACTGACCAAGTTTCAAACCAAAACATGATGGCAGGGTTTGAAAACTTCCCTCACCAATGATCTTCCCAGTTTTCCCTTACCCTTCCTTCTGTTCTCCCAATTGTTTTTCCCAGAAAAGTAACTTTCAGTCATAGAACCAATGATTCCTAAGACCCCAGTAATAAATCCTTCAGCATCCCAGAAGCTGCTGCATTCAGCTTTGTGCTCCACCATTCCCAGATAGGTATCTGGACTGACCTGTGCAGAAATTCCTGTCCTTTGTGGTAGGCATGGATTGTGGAAAGACCCTGGATGCTAGATGTAATGTGAGACAAGAATGGAGACTGTGTGATGTTGTCCAAACGTTTGAGCTCTCGAATAAAGACTCTGCAAGGAAAGAAGCACTTTGAGTTTCATGCAGAACCACCACATGCCAACCACTATGCTGTACTTGAAGGTGAAAGTATCTGTACTTTCAGTCAAAGCAGCTGGTGCACTTACCTAGACACAACATGCAGAACTGTGAACAGGACAATGAGGGGCCCCACTGCCACCAGGAACCAGGGGAACACCCCCGAAATCACCCCCACACAGAAGAACACAAGGATGACGTTCTGGATGAACATTTCTGCTTGAAACGGCAGACGAACGTCAACTGGTGAAATGGAAGGAAAAGAAGATCTTGAGTACAGAAAACCAAAATACCCTATAGAAATCAACTCAGTACAGCTGTACATCAGTAACAAAGACAGTGATTTCTCTTACTTTATTCAAATTAAAAATGTACATTTTCATTGGGATGTTTTTGCCTTCTGAGTTGCTGGCCATCTAATTACTCCCATTTGCAGAAATAGCACTGATGGTACCCTGACCTAATTACCACCTCTGCTGCACATCAGCTTCACTCTAATGCTTCAAGTCGCTCCTGCATTAACTGCTGAGAGCCCATGTGCAGCCTGGAGGTACAACAGCAGCAGCACACTTCCTCCTTCGTAAGTGAATGATCAGACCTGAGCTACCAGCTGCCTTCTAGAATCATAACCCAGGTATATCCCAATTCCTGCTTTGTTTTTTGCAAGTGCACTTTTGGCAACAGACATAGGGTACAATCATCCCAACAGCAACAAACTGGAGAGTATTCAGGAGTTCACTGAGAGGTCTGAATATGGTATTTACAGGGCACACAGTGAGGGATACCTTCATCCATGTCTTTGGAAAATCTGTTGAGGATCCTCCCAGTGGGTGTAGTGTCAAAGAACTTCATGGGACTACGCAGAATCCGTCGGAAGAGCTCGTCATGGAGCCTTGAGGATGCTCTGAGAGTTCCCTGATAATGCAGAAAACATTGCAGGGTTATAAAGAAGTTATATTCTTGCCACTGCTTCTCCTCTGGCACCCAAATATTCTACTTCATTTCTCTCTCCAGCCATAAGAGATTTTTTACTGCATTCTGTGCTTCCAACCAATGGAGGAAGCTATTAATTTGGGCAGAAGTTTAGCACAAACATGGTGCAGCCTCAA